>NC_083589.1:13477388-13781972 GCF_027579695.1 Neoarius graeffei | reverse complement strand
AGGAGATGAGGATGTGATGGGCAGATATGGTGTAAGAGAGAGAAATGTGGAAGGGCAAATGGTGGTTGATTTTTCAGAGAGGATGAATTTGGCAATAGTCAATACATACTTTGAGAAGAAAGAGCAGCACAGGGTGACGTTTAAGAGTGGAGGAAGATCTACACAGGTGGACTACATACTCTGCAGAAGGGGTAATCTGAAGGAGATTGGAAACTGTAAAGTGATGGCAGGGGAGAGTGTAGCTAGACAACATCGAGTGGTCATGTGCAGGATGAGCCTGAAAGTGAAAAAGAGGAAGCGTGAAATAGTGGAGCCGAAGATTTAGTGGTGAAAACTAAAAGAGGTTGAACATCAGGAGTTGAGGGAAGAAATGAGACAAGCATTGAGTGGTCATGGAAGTCTGCCAGAAGATTGGAATACTACTGCTGTACTAGTAAGAGAGGCAGCAAGGAAGGTGCTAGAGTGGTCATCGGGAAGGAGGAAGGAAGGAGACATGGTTGTGGAACAAAGAAGTGCAGGAAATTATAAAAGAGAAGAGGCTAGCAAAGAAGAATTGGGATGATCAGAGAGACGAGGAAAGCAGGCGGTTATACAGAGAGATGAGACAGAAGGCAAAAAGAGCGGTAGCGAAGGCGAAAGCTGATACATACCAGGAGTTGTACGAAAGACTGAAGACCAAAGAAGGAGAGAAAGACCTGTACAGACTAGCTAGGCAGAGAAACAGGGAAGCGAGGGATGTACAGCAGGTTAGAGTGATGAAAGATGTAAATGGAAATGTGCTGACAAACAAAGAGAGTGTATTAAGAAGGTGGAAAGAGTACTTTGAGGATTTATTAAATGAGGAGAATCCAAGAGAGAAAAGGTCAGATTCATTGGAGATGGCAAATCAGGAAGCAGAGTTGGTTAGTTTGGATAAGGTGAGGGCAGCCATGAAAAGAATGAAGACTGGGAAAGCAGTCGGACCAGATGGTATCCTGATTGAGGCTTGGAGATGTTTGGGTGAGACGGCTGTGGAGTTCCTAACGAGATTGTTTAATAAGATCCTAGAGAATGAGAAAATGCCAAATGAATGGAGAGTGTACTCGTCCCAATATACAAGAATAAGGGAGATGCACAGAGCTGCAGTAATTACAGAGGAATAAAACTGATGAGCCACACCATGAAGCTATGGGAAAGGGTATTGGAGGCAAGACTGAGAAGAGAGGTAGCAATCTGTGAACAGCAGTACATGTTTATGCCAAGGAAGAGCACGTCGGATGCAATTTTTGCTTTAAGAATGTTAATGGAGAAGTACAGAGAATGCCAGAGAAAGCTACATTGTATGTTTGTAGACCTGGAGAAGGCATACGATAGAGTGCCGAGAGATGAGTTATGGTATTGTATGAGAAAGAGTGGAGTGAATGAGAAGTATATTAGAGTGGTGCAAGACATGTATGAGAACAGTGAAACAGCAGTGAGGTGTGCGGTTGGAACAACTGAATAGTTTAAGGTGAAGGTGGGACTCCATCAAGGATCTGCTTTGAGTCCTTTCTTGTTTGCCATAGTGATGGATAGCTTGACGGACGAAGTGAGGCAAGAGTCACCATGGAACATGATGCTTGCGGATGATATTGTGATATGTGGTGAAAGTAGAAAGGAGGTTGAGCTGGGTTTGGAGAGATGGAGGGATGCATTGGAACGAAGAGGAATGAAGGTGAGCAGTAGCAAAACAGAATACATGTGCATCAATGAGAATGGGGATGAGAGTGTAGTGAAGATGCAAGGAGTAGATGTAAAGAAAGTTGGTGAATTCAAGTACCTGGGGTCAACTGTACAGGAAAATGGGGGCTGCGATAGTGAGGTGAGAAAGAGAGTGCAGGCAGGGTGGAGCAGTTGGAGAAGGATTTCGGGAGTCATTTGTGATAGGAAAGTCCCAACAAAAGTGAAAGGTAAGATGTATAAGACAGTAGTGAGACAGCTGTGATGTATGGATTGGAGACCGTACCCTTAACGAACAGACAGGAGGCAAAGTTGGAGGTGGCGGAGTTGAGGATGTTAAGGTTTGCAATGGGAGTGACAAGGTTGGACAGGATAAGGAACGAGCACATCAGAGGGACAGCACATGTGGACAGCTTGGGAATTAAGATAAGAGAGATTAGACTGAGATGGTATGGGCACATCCTGAGAAGAGATGTAGAGCTGGGAAGGAGAATGTTGAGGATGGAGCTGCCAGGCAAACGAAAATGAGGAAGGCCAAAGAGGAGATACATGGATGTGGTGAGAGAGGACATGAAAGTGGCAGGTGTGGTAGAGAAGGATGCGGAAGACAGGGAGCAATGGAGATGAAAGATCCGCTGTGGCGACCCCTAATCGGGAGCAGCCAAAAGAAGAAGATACAAGAAAATCAACATTTATGAAATGTTTGTTAATCTTACAAATGTTTAGTTTGGTTTGGCTTATGGAAACATTTACACATAACTTTATTCAAAGATTGATAAATGAGGCCCATTATTTCTAAAGGAACTGCTTAATGCAATATTTTTTTTTTCCTAACCTGCTTCATCGAATCATATTTCCTCCAGCTGCAACACTGAACCTGTGTAGGTGGTACATCAGCTCTGACTTTTCTTTCTCCGGTTGAGCATTAGATTCCATCACCTGCTTATATTTCCTCTCGGCTTCAGCCAGAGTGATCTGAAAGTTCAACAAAGACTGCTTTATTTGCTTCTATGTACACATTCAGACACTTCTGAGGACAGATCACTTAAGTGTTTTGTGGACAATAGATAAAATGTCCCCAAAACATGACTAAAGGAGAATTAAACACACACACACAAAAAAAAAAAAACTGTGTTCTTTATGGTTACCTGCATTACTATATTAAGATTTATTTGAATTGTTACATAATTCATAGTATGAGCTACTGATTTGTGAAAAGTATTGATATCCCTCGAGTAGTAGCTGAGTACTTACATGTTTAGCTTTGACTGGATCCATTCTTTCTCCCATTATCCTGCATTTTTTTCTTGTCAAATTTGGGAATTTATCTTTAGGGCACTTACTAAAAGCTCTATGCCTACATTGTCTCATCTTACTGAGTTAAGCTTCAGGCAAATAAAGAGACACAAGTTGTATGTATTTAATGTATTAAGTAGGGGTGGGACTAGATTAAAAATAATAATCTAATTAATTACAGGCTTTGTAATTAATTAATCTTAATTAATCTCAATTAATCACACTACCGTATTTGCCCCAAAAGCAACATTTATTTTATGTAACTAAATAATATGTGAAGAGTTCAAATAATACACAGACATGATTTTTAGATTCAAGCTCATTTAATGGCTGTAAACAATAAATTGCATTTCATTTTGCAATAGTAAACAAAGGTAAGGTCCCTGTCCAAAATTGAAGACTAAGGTTTAAGTGGCTTTAAAAAGTGCCTTGGAAAAAAACAAATTGCATTTCACTTCAAAATAGTAAACAAAGGTATGGTCCCTGTCCAAAATTGAAGAGACTAAAGTTTCAGTGCCATTTTACTAACCATTTTAGTTGTTACCTTCTGGACGTAATGTATATCTTCACTTCTTAACATGGTGTAAATCTTAGAAAAGTGCACAACAGTGCATAACAAAAGTGCATAACAGGGCACAGCAACAGTGCACAAAGAAAATATTTGCCTCACAATACCTCCATTTCTATTTTTTCTTCTCTTTCAGCCAGTTACTCAGACAAACTAGCCTATTCACATTTTCAGAGTTCTTTTCTTTGTTACTATGTGACCTGCAAGTGAGAACAGCCTCTCACATGGGACAGAAGTGGCAGGGCTAATCAAATACTTGCTGGCAAGGACAGACAGCTGAGGGTGGGTCCGTGCTCGCCTGGACCACCACTGCAGTGGGCAGTCCATCTCGTTGATGGTGGCTTCTGCTCTGTACAAACTCAGGGCCCTATTACACAGGTCTTCATCATCTGAGTCAGGGTCAGAAGACAGTGAAGACAGCAGGCAGCTCTTTTTCTTTGCTGGCTCCTGTTTGGTAGCCTCTTTACTCTGCTGCCGCAGCAAGGCCTCTAGGCTGTTCCAAACATCTTCTCGCTCCCCCCTTGCAAGACACTTTAAATCCTTAAAGCGCAGGTCAAGCACAGTAGCCATTTTGAGCCAATCGTGGTTGAGTGTAGCTGCACATTGGGCTAAGTCCCTTGTGAAGGTCGTCTTGAATTTTACCATGTAGGTTGAGTCATCTTCTGAGACCCCCATGGTGTGGTGCAGGTGGCAGAGAGCAGGTAAAATCACTGAACATGAGACATATGTCTCACCTCCAAGGAGCTCAGTCACAAACCTGTAGTAGACAGTTCAGGAAATAAAGAATCATTAATTTACAGAATAATTGTCAAATACAAAGCTTTGTAAAGAACAGTAACAAAGAACAAATCCCATTAAAATAGTTTTATTTACCTGCATGGCTCAAGGACAGTCGCCAACTTCTGAAGTTTCACCAGGTCTGATGGAGTTAAGAGGGCCAGCTTGTGCTTTTGTTTGCCTAAAGCAGCAAAAACAGCCTCTTCATTCTTCAGAAGGCAAGATATCATGTCCAAGGTGGAATTCCACCTTGTAGGCACATCCTGTATAAGTGACTTTTTCTTGGCCCAGTCTTGTTTGCTCCTGATGTAGCTCATTTGTGTTGGCAGGGCTGTGTTTGAAGTGCCCCACTATTTTGCAGCACTTAGCTAAAGCATCACTAAAACCGCTGTCTGCGAGGCTGACAGTAATTGTTCTCTGCAACATATGAGCAACACACGGCATATGCTCGAACGGGAGATGTCGTGCCGCTGCAATCATGGCCCGCGCACTGTCTGTTCCAATCATGGTGAACTTTCGTTGGATCCCCCATTCCTCTGCCACAGACAGAAATTGCTCAGCACAGTGTTCAGCATAGTGCCTGGTTTTGGTCTTCTGCACTGTCAGGGCAAAAGACTGCAGATGCCATGAACCGTCTGAGATACCCACAAAGTGAGCAGTGACACTGAGGTAGTTAGAATTACTCACAGAGGTCCAATGATCCCCTGTCAGAGCTACGAATGTAGCTTTCTCCAAAGCGTCCACCTTCGTCTGCTTTTCACTGTCGTACAGTTGCACAATTTTGTTGGAAATTGTTCTTCTGCACAGCATTTGAAACAATGGATCACACGCCACAATCTGCAATACATTTCGTAGACCCTTGTCTTCTACCACCGATAGTGGTCTGCAGTCCAGGGCAATCCACTTGGCCAGCGTGTTCGTGAAATTTTCCGACATTACCCTGCTCATTTTCTTCTGGAATCCAGCCATTTCTTTGAGTTTGCACTGCTGACCAGAACTGCTACCTCGAGCTGCAGCTGTTTCAGTAATCGCGGTGACATGCTTGGCATTTAAATGGTACCGTAAAGTTGACGAGCTTCTGTGATAAGCAAACTCCTTTCTGCACAGTTTGCAATAAACTGTGGTTTTATCAACAGTTCCATCGGGTCGTTTTTTGAATATAAATTTACCGATAAAATGTGTTAATATTTTTAACGAATTAATTTGTTTGAAATTAATTAATCTTAACGCGTTAATGTCCCACCCCTAGTATTAAGCTTAAAGGTGCCCTTCCACCAAAAATGTTTAATACTGGCTCTTTTTGAAATACCATAGTTCACTCTGAGTTGCATATGCATGCTGCATGTAAAAATGTAATTCTACTCCCATTCCTTGTATTAGCTTATGAAAGAAAATAGTTGGAAAAACGAGCGGATCAGAAAAAGCCATACAAAGTTACGTCACTTCGAAAATTAGCATTCATGGCCTCACCCACCTTGGTTTGCCCACGGGAAGAAAGTTCGGATTTAAGCGCGAGGAGAGATAACAGAGCCCATCTCATCAGTAGCTAGAAGAGAACCTAACAGCAAACTGAAAACATGTCTGGACAAGTTCGTGCCTGTGTTATTTAATGAAGAGCACCTAACACCAAGTTGAAAACATGTCTGAACAAGTTTGTGCCTGTGTTATTTGTGGCAATAACACATCAATGTTGCATTTCTTGCCCAAGATAGAAGAGCTGAAGAAGAAATGGTTGGAATTTATCTTTGGAACACCACCAGCGAAGTATAATGCAATGTTAGTACTGTGTTCTGATCATTTCAACCACAGTGACTTTTCAAACTTTGGTGCCTTCAGTAGTGGTTTTGCTTCGAGGTTGTTTTTAATTCCTGGATCTGTAGTCAAGACGATCGACCACCAGCTCACAAGCTGTAAGTAAAACATGAACTTTTTGTTCGAAGGTTTTTGTTACAAAATAGCATGTTCATATTCTCCACGTTAGCATGCATGACATGGTCACAAGCTAGGCAGGGATGAGAGTTTTCCACTTTTCAGCGGATTTCCACTTTTTCTGAGTAAAAAACTACCTTTTTATATTATGCCAAATCTGTTGAGAATTTTTTTTATTAATTTCGGGGGGTTGGGGTATGTTCCTTCATGCTGTTCAAACTTTATTAACTCCAATGATGTTTACACATTATTTGTAAGTCACCATCTTTAGTCTCATTTAAATCACGTTGAATGTAATGTAAAATTCGTGTTATCTACATTGTTATTGGTCAAAACATCGATGTCGAGACCATAATAGCCAATCAAATCAGTTTTTACAAAGACACCCACATCCGCTTGTTCTGACCCACTGGAGGTAGCGTCACAGTGCTGTTAGCCAATCAGAGGTAACACGTTTACTGATTGCTGTTAGCCAATCAGAGGGAATACATTTACATGTCATGAATATTAATGAGTAAGAGCTGAAATCCTGTCGTTCTCCCGCCACCCACTCCTCCACCAAACTAGAACAGCCTGAAACAGGAGAACCACAGCATTTTTTTTTTTTCACCAAAACCGGCTCACAGGGCATTCATTCATACTAGAGACCACCGCACAATTAATGAAAAAATGATGCAAGGAGACCTTTAAAGGAAAACAATCCCCATGCAATAACTGACTAAATATCCTGAATAGGGGAGACTGGAAGAAGAGAAAGGTAAAACAATGTTTTTATCCCCAATAAAATTTTGGACCCAAAAAGATGGGTAAAAAGGGCCCAGGTTAAAAAGAAAATTCTGGGATTTTTTTTAAGCTTTGCTATTATTTACTCTTCTGGGTCACAACAGATTGTTGGTCCACATACAGTTCACAGCAGCAGTCACGGCTGCATGACTAAGCTTACCTTTACTAACTCCTCGTTATGATTTAACAACATCTTCAACTCATCATTCTGTGACTGCAGCATATGGTAAACTTCCAGTTCTTTCTCACACTCCTAAAACACAACCACAGAGCAGAAAAGGTTCAACCATGAGTGCTTAAATGTTCCCTGCTACAATGGGACACTTCCATTAAATTAAAAATCGCATGATAAATTAAAATACAATTTTTATTTTGTTCAAGTGTATTTAACCTGTGGTGTAACTCATCATGCAGCATGAACATCACAGATTATTTCTAAATTATTTCTAAAGGAACTGTTTAATGCAAAGATTTCCTTACTTACCCTTTTTACCTCGTCAAACTTCCTGCATGATTCAGAGAGCTCCATCTTGAGCTGCTGCACTGAGTCTTGCAGTGTGTTCGCCTGGTACATCAGGTCATAGTTCTCATCCTTTTGCTGAGCATTTGACTCCATCACCTGCTCATATTTCTTCACAGCTTCAGCCAGAGAGACCTAGAAGTTCAACAACCAAAGCTTGGTGGTTTTCTTTACTACTACTACTACTACTACACACATTCAGACACTTTTGATGACACGTAGGTGCGCACACACACACACACACTTAGAAAAACTTACCTTCATTTGATCACACTTCAACTTCAGGATATTTTGAGCCTCCCACTCTTGTGCACACTCCTTTAAAATACAGCCATGGAGCAACAAAGGTTTAAACTTGAATTCTAAATGGGCTGCTTCACTTTAATGAAAAACGACTTTATTTATTTGAATTTCTTCAAAATAGAGTGAATTTTGGTCAAGTAGAAACTGTGGACTTGGAATCATTTGAACATAAATAATTTTTTTGTTATACATCTTAAATAAAAGTTCTCATAACTGTAGTATAGGGTTGTCGGGTTAGCAAGAGGAAAAGCTTACCATTAGGGACGCATCTTGTTGTTTTAACACTTCTTCATACTGTGACTTTAGAATTCTGTAAGCCTCCCTCATTTGCTCATGATCCTAAAACACAGCAATGTTAAAAAAATAAAATAAAAATAAAAAATGCACATCTTGACTTAATTCACATTGAAAATGTATATGAAACAGATGCTGTGTAGTGGGATAACAATACACATAATGCAAACAGCATAGTTCTCTGTTTTTCCAACTCTTTTCATGACAAACAAGCATAAATAATAATAAAAATAAACTGCCAATTACTCACCACAAATGCCATAAGTCCTCACATTATTTCTAAAGGAACTGCTTAATGCAAAGATCTTCTCACGAACCTGCTTTATTGTGCCACAAGTCATGTCTATGTCACAGAACATTTCCATCAACTGAGATACTTTGCCTCTCAGTTCGTGTACAGTGTGCATCAGGTCTGACTTCTCGTTCTCTAGCTGAACATTGAACTCCATCATCTGCTCATTTTTCCTCTCCGCTTCAGCCAGAGAGCCCTGAAAGTTAAACAGCCAAAGATTATTGGTTTTATTTACCTCTGCATACACATTAAGACACTTCTGATGACTCTACTCATCAGAAGAGCTTAAAATGTTTTGTGGACAATGTAAAAAATTTCCCCAAAAGGTTGATTCCAAAAAGAATGAACACACAAACAGTTCACAGTAGCAGTTGTGGTTACATGAGAAGAAATACTTACTTTTAGTGACTCCTTGATGTCTGTTAAAGTCATCTCATATTGCAACTTCAGGGCACTGTGAGCTTCTCGTTCTCGCTCACACACCTAAAACAGCCATGGAGCATAAAAGTTTAAACTTTAATGCCTAATGTTCACATCCACAATGTTTCAGTTCAAAATTTTGAAAACATGCACTAAACAGATGCTGTGATACAATTAAACCTGAAATATTCGGTTGTATTATTACCATGCTTTTACTTTTTCATTTAGTTCCAAATGTACACATCAGCCAGAAGTGCCAATAAATGCAGGTTAGTCATAGCATTTTTTAAAACCCCTTTGCTACAGCAATATGGCAGACGGCTAAAAATGACACTTTTCTGTTTTACTAGCTAAAACAATATAAAACAGTGAAGTGCGCGTAAGGCTGAAAAGCATGTGTAAAACTCCTTCATTCATTGGTCAGAAATACAAAGACAGAAAAAAGTAAACAAACCTTAAAAATTTTAGAAAATCACCAAATCACAGAGAATATGAAACTATGCTCAATATAAGCTATTACTATACACGGCTCGAAATTCGCGGTGGTCTGGTCACCCGAGGCGACTTAATTTGTCATTTGGCGGGTAATTCCTGTCACTAGCCAGCCCGGCTGGCTAGTTGAAAATAAAAAAAATATATATGAAGCAAAGATTCAGACTAGGGCTGTGCGATATATCAAATATACTCGATATATCTCCGAAAATTCTGTGTGAGATACATAAAATTATTATATCGTAACTATCGAGTATTTTATGGTCATCTGCCGACTTGCGTTTTTTCGTGTTTGTTGCGTTTGTTTAAAACATTTTCCAGTGGTTTTCTCCCTGTCCCTCAGGCAGTAATGCGAGAGGCTGCCTAAGGGTAAAAAAAAAAACGGTCACACACTCGCCAACCAATCCCTAGGTGCTGAAAGGAACTTGCGGGAAGATTTTCTAGTTTCGTTTTACAGCGCTGACTCAGTTCGTGCAATCGCTGGTGTTGCATAGGCTACCGTGTAAGCTCTGTCAATTTCAGCGACAAATTAAAAATGGACACGGACAAATTGGTTCCTAAAAGAACTAGTAAGGGGTCAGTCATCTGGCATTTTTTTTGGATATCGCGAGGAGGACGTGGAACAGCAAATGCCAATTTGTAAAGTATGCAAAAAAAACTGCCATCACAAAAGGCAGCAGCACTACAAATATGTTCCATCACCTGAAAACTCACTCGGTACAGTATGAAGAGTCTCTTAAACTCCAAACTACTTGCCCACGAGCTAAACCCCCCCACAAGCTAAACAAATGACCATAGTGGCCTTGTTCTTAATCTACCTCTATTTTTTAAAATAATTTAATGAAAGAGCACTTTTCTTATTTAGGCTAAATGTCTTTCTCAGTGTTGAGCTTGCACTTTACTGATTTGAGCTCTGAGCAGCTCTGTATTGTATTGCCCCTTTGTTGCAATTTTCAAGATTATTTTTGCAATTTGTGCTACATCTTTGTTGAATAAAAATAGTCTTATTTCAACTCAATTGTGATTAATCACGAACATGAAAATTTAAAATGTGTTGTTGAAAACCACCTGTAAAGTTAACCAAGAATGTTATTTAATCTGCAGGGACTGTAGTGAAAACAGTAAAGAGTAAAAGTTAGATTTCATGGGGTCCTTTAGAGGAGATTTCAATATAGCGTATATCGTGAAATGGAGAAAATGTATTGGGATATTCATTTTTTCCCCCATATCACACAGCCCTAATTCAGACACACCGTCAACTAAAACCGCCACATATTAAGCGTGTGCCGTGTCTGTGTTAATCGATGTGTTTATCAGCAGGACGGAAAATACCGAAGAATTCCGAATCACATCGTGTACGAGTCAGGCTGTCGGTTTTTTCACTACTGCGCATGCATATAATGCATCTCGTTGAATATCGCGGTAATCACGTTATCAAATTCAATAGATGTGGCCACATTATCGCCCATTTAAACACGTGGTTTTTTTTTTTGTTTACATCTACATCTGCCAAAGCTACGTTGCGATGTGGAATTTTCTGAAAGGTGTACAGAAACCGCCAGAGACAGGGACAAAGCGAGAAGAAGGTCTGAAGAGGAGAAAAAGGCCGCCGATAAAGCGTACGAGAAGGAGAAATGACAAAGGACTTATAAGCAAACGTGGGACCAGGGTAGGCCTTGGCTGTGATACGATTTTTATGGAATAATTAATTTTTTTCAAGTTGATTCCTAGTCAGTATGAAGCTCCTAATGCTTTCTCTCTCATAAATGGTTAAATACAGAAAGCATGCTGGACATATTTTGGGTGCTATAGTCATGAAAGTAAGTATTTGTTTTCAATACTCATACACCAAGTTGCCAAGTTTTCCAATATATTGTTATTTGTTGATATTACATTATGGTGCTCTGTGTTGTTCTCATTTATGTATTTAACAACAGTATCAAAATACTCGGGTCTTGAAATAAATGCACATTAGTCATGAACAATGGTAACTACTCTCTTTTGTGTTATTTTTGACAGAAGTAAAATTCATACATGAATAAATGTTGGCTAGTTGATTTTCTGTTTGGCTAGTTACTTTGGAAGGTAACTAGTCCGGCTGGCTGGTGAAAAAATATATGAATTTCTAGGCCTGCTATACAGTTATAGAAATGACTAGTTTAAAATGTTTGGGTACTGCGCATCCACTGTTCATTTTCTCTTTTCATTCACCAATCCAAATCTTCAGAACACATCACATTTCATCAGCACTCCAGCTCTGTCATCAAGTCTGTGCCTCATGTCTCATTTTAGCAGCTCACATCTACATAAAAATATCATCCAAAACCAAAACACACAGCATGTTGTCAGGAAATCTGCTGAGAACACACAAACTAACACATGGACAACACATGGACAATCAGAACTACAATCCCCAAGAAACACTGTGCCCTCCGTCACCTGAGTATTAATTACAGCTGTCACACATTCCCCTAATCAGCACTCCACCTATTTAAAATCACTCCCACGTGAAGTATCATTCTGTTTGCCCAGTTCATACCAAGCCTTGCATTCTCTATCTAGTTTTCTGACCTTTGCTTGCTCTTTTCAACTACGACTTCGTCTTGCTTATTCTACGTTGTTTGCCGATCGCCCGACCCTCGCTTGTTTCCTGATCTTGTCTCTGTCTATCGTTTTGGCTTTGTCAACGGTCTTCTTCCCCACTCTCCTCTGTGCCTACATCCATAAGTGCCTGAATTCTGACAGGATACTTCGCCATCATGGATGTAGCAGAAGACGCGAAGCAGATGGCTTTGAACGCTCAGGGACACCTACTAGGAGAACATCAACTGATGCTAGTGGATCTCAACACCCAGATATCGCAGCTAGCAACCGTGATGTCGCAGGCCCTCCTACCATGCCCCGAGTCCCTTCCCAGCTCTGCGCTACAACTTTCGCCTCCAGAGAGATTCGCCAGAGACGCCGCAGAGTGCAAAGGTTTCTTGCTTCAGTGCTCCATGTATTTCGCTACCATGCCTAACCTTTCTGATAAGCACAAAATCGCTAAGTTTATTTCCTTCCTCATGGGTAAAGCGCTGGGCCAGCGTGATTTGGAACCAGGAACAGACAACTTCCTACGAGCAGTTCCTCTCCATGTTTAAAAGGGTTTTCAACCATGAACCTGAAGGAACTGAAATCGGAGAGAGTCTGCTAACCATTTCACAAGGTTCCCGTAGTGTGGCTGAATATGCACTTGACTTCAGAACATTAGCGGCGGCCAGTGGATGGAACAAACCCACCTTGAAGGCAGTCTTTCGCCAAGGTCTAGTTCTGAGTGAACTCGCCTGCCGTGACGAACAGCTCACCTTGGACTCTCTTATCGATCTAGCAATTGAACTGGATCATCTGTTAGCTCACAGACCCTCCATTCAGGAAAGCGCTAAACCTAACTCTACTTCCAATGACAGTGCGCTTATGGAAGTTTCATGTACAAGGCTCTCTCATTCTAAGCGTGAAAGGAGGAGAAGGGAAAGGTTGTGTGTCTACTGTGGAAATTCAGAACATCAACTGAGCAACTGTCCCATTCATCCTCCCCATAAGGCTCCAACAGAAGATTCTACACACACAGCGAGTCCAGTGAGAAAATGTAATGCTAAGTCTTTTAAGGTTCCTGTATTATTAAAGCTCACAGACACCACGCACGTCCTCTGTGCTTTCATTGATTCCAGGGCAGAAGGAAACTTTACCAACTGCACAGTTGTGCAGAAATTCAACCTGCCCACAGCCTTTCTGCAAAGCGTGCTTAACATCAGAACCATCAATGGCCTCGTCACCACATGGACTGCATCTCTTCATATTCAGGTGGGAATTCTTTCCTTGACACCACCACAGTAAATCACGATCTCATTCTTGGCTACCCGTGGCTTCAGCTTCACGTTCCACTGATATCATGGCAGAACAAAGAAATCCTCCAATGGTCTCCTACCTGCTTTCAAAATTGCATTCTGTGTCCACAAGTCAACCTCTCCTCCGCCTCTGTGGAGAGCCCTCAACCAGACTCCTTGGACAAGGTTCCAGAGTGTTACATGGATCTACAGGAGGCCTTCAACAATAGAAAAGCGTGTGGATTACCACCACCCACATCGACCCTATGACTGCGCTATAGACCTACTGCCAGGCATGTCACCACCTCGGGATGCATACATCCCTTGTCCCAGAAAGAATACGCTGCCATGGAGAAATACATTCAGGAGGCGCTTAAGCAGGGATATATCCAACCGTCCAAATCTCCAGCTTCTGTGGGCTTCTTTTTCGTCGAGAAACGCGGAGGTGGACTTCGGCCCTACATAGATTATAGAGGCCTGAACCAAGTTTCTGTTAAGTACCCATATTGTCTTCCTCTTGTTCCTGTGGCCCTTGAACTGCTGAGATCTGCCAAAATCTTCTCAAAACTGGATCTGCAAAGTGCTTACAACTTGATCAGGATCAAAGAAGGCGATGAGTGGAAGACCGCGTTTGGCACTACCACCGGCCATTCTGAATACCGGGTAATGCCGTATGGTCTTTCTTTAGTGCCCAGCATGTTCAAATGTCTGATTAATGATGTTTTATGGGACATGCTGGATAGGTACGCCATCACGTCCTGATCTACTCCCCTGATGAGGAGCCACCAAAAGCATGTCAGAACAGTCCTACAGCATCTTTTTGAAAATCACCTCTACGTCAAGGCTGAGAAGTGCAAGTTCCATCAAACTTGCATCTCCTTCCTGGGTGGCATCATTAGCGCCGAAGGAGTCTGCAAGGACTCCTCTAAGGTATCCGCAGTAACCTCCTGGCTCACTCCTACCTCCATAAGGGACCTTCAGCGCTTTCTC
This sequence comes from Neoarius graeffei, assembly GCF_027579695.1. Taxonomy (NCBI): domain Eukaryota; kingdom Metazoa; phylum Chordata; class Actinopteri; order Siluriformes; family Ariidae; genus Neoarius; species Neoarius graeffei. The sequence continues at coordinate 13,767,747 of NC_083589.1, read as the reverse complement.
GGCTTCGCTAATTTTTACCGTCGGTTCATTAGGGGCTTCAGTGCCATTGCAACCCCCCCCAACCACACTGCTTAAGAAAGGACCTAAACACCTCCAGTGGAATCCCCAAGCCAAAGAGGCATTCCAGCATCTCAAGAAGGCCTTCACCACTGCTCCAGTCCTACAGCATCCAGACCCTACAAAACCCTTCTGTGGCAGCGGGGGCATGGTCAAGCGCCGGTCTGTGACAGGAGGGTGGAGTTGGGGAAGGTAAGTGGCAGAATCGCTTCACCTGAGTGTAATTAACCTGTGTTTTGTGTGTGTTCTCCTCAGTAAACCGCGCCCTATTTAAGGAGGGAGAGTGAGAGTGGAGGGAGAGTGAGAGTGGAGGGGAGCTTGCCGAGAGGAGATTACGGAGTGTGTGTGCGCGAATCTCTGAATGTTGATGGTTAAGTGCCCGACTGAAAAGTGTGGCAATAAAAACCGATATTTATCCTGATCTCTGTCCTGCCGTCTTCTGTGCTCCACCCACACGTTGAACCCGCTACAGTGGTGCCGAAACCCGGGAAGGTGGAGCACCTGTCCTGCAGCCCCATGGAATCCTCCCTGTTCGCGGACTTGGTCCACGCCCTCGCCACGGCTCAGCAGAGCCAGCACCAGGCACTCGTCACGCTCCGGAAGGAGCAGGAGCGCCGCTTCGAAGCCCTGGTGCTGGCTCAACAGGAAGACCGAGAGGCGTTCCGGTGTCTCCTCGCGTCGGCGGGGTCCACCAGCGCTCCGGCCACGGGCCCATCTCCCCTCACCTTGACCAAGATGGGCCCACAGGACGACCCTGAGGCTTTCATCGCGTTGTTCGAGCAGGTCGCCGAAGCCTCGGGGTGGCCGATGGAGCAGTGCGCGGCGCGCCTCCTCCCCCTCCTGACGGGAGAGGCGCAGTTGGCCGCACTACAGCTCCCCGCCGACCGCCCTACGCCGACCTTCGCCGGGCTGTCCTCCAGCGCATGGGGCGCACGCTGGAGCAGCAGCGCCAGCGCTTCCGCGCGCTGCGGATGGAGGAAGTCGGCAGCCCATTCGCATTTGGCCAGCAGCTCCGGGACGCTTGCTGGCGGTGGCTGAGGGCCAAAGATCGTGACGCCGAGGGAATCATCGACCAGGTGGCGCTGGAACAGTTCATCGCCCGCCTACCTGCCGGAACCGCGGCGTGGGTCCAGTGCCACCACCCGGCGTCGCTGGATCAGGCCGTAGGATTGGCGGAGGATCATCTGGCGGCTGTCCCGGTGGCAGGACAATGGATGACATCGTCTCTCTCCTCTTCTCTCTCTCTCTCTTCCCCCTCCTCCCGTGTCCCGTCCTCGCCCCATTCCCCCACCACAGAGGCGGGGGCCGGCTCCACCCCAGCCGGCCCGCCGCACCCGTGGTGCCCTCCCGTTTCTCCCTTCTGTGTCTGTCTCTCCCCTCCCTCAGGTGAGTGACCCTCAAAACACAGCTGCAGAGGGGAGGCCCGGGCTGGTTTGCTGGCGCTGCGGGGAACCGGGCCACCTGCAGCAACAGTGTGCAGCGATAGAGGTGGGGGTGGTGGTGCGGATCCCTGACGCGCCAGAGGCTGCCCTCGATCAGGCCGGAGCATATCGCATACCGGTAAGTGTACAAGGGGCGACATATCAGGCGTTGGTGGATTCGGGTTGCAATCAGACCTCGATCCGCCAAAGCCTGGTGCAAGACGAGGCATTGGGGGGAGCACAAGGGGTGAAGGTGTTGTGTGTGCACGGGGATATTCACAGCTACCCGTTGGTGTCAGTCCACATACATTTCAGAGGGGAAAAATCGATAGTGAAGGCGGCGGTTAATCCTCGCCTTACCCACTCTTTGATCTTGGGGACTGATTGGCCGGGATTTCGGGGGTTGATGGCACGCCTAGTAAAGAGTGGGTCCTGCCGGTTGTCAGGGGAGGGTCCCGGTGTCGCTTTGGCTGGAGCTGCGGTCGCAGAGCCATCTACGTCATCTCCGCGACAGAGTGAGGAGCCCCCGGCCCCTCCTCTTTCTATTGGGGAGTCCCTCGCGGATTTCCCACTGGAACAATCGTGAGACAAGACTCTGCGACACGTGTTTGACCAAGTGAGAGTAATCGATGGTCAAACGCTCCTGCCGAACGCCACCCCGTCCTTCCCCTATTTTTCCATTTTGAAGGATAGGTTATACTGAGTGACGCAGGACACTCAGACGAAGGAGCGAGTCACCCAGTTGTTAATTCCAAAGAGCCGCCGGGAATTGGTATTCCAGGCGGCTCACTTTAATCCCATGGCGGGACACCTCGGGCAGGATAAGACACTCGCCCGGATAATGGCCCGATTCTATTGGCCGGGGATTCGCGGCGACGTCCGTAAGTGGTGTACGGCGTGCCACGAATGCCAATTAGTAAATCCAGCGGCCATTCCAAAAGCGCCCTTGCGCCCCCTACCATTAATCGAGACCCCGTTTGAAAGAATTGGGATTGATCTCGTCGGGCCATTAGATCGGTCAACATGAGGGTACCGCTTTATATTGGTTCTGGTGGACTATGCAACGCGATACCCGGAAGCGGTGCCTCTTCGCAATATCTCCACATGTAGTATTGCAGAGGCCCTCTTCCATGTCATCTCCCGGGTTGGAATCCCGAAAGAGATTCTGACTGACCAAGGCACCTTATTTATGTCACGAACACTGAGCGAACTGTATGGGCTACTGGGTATTAAGCCGATCCGCACCAGCGTGTATCACCCACAGATGGACGGTTTAGTGGAACGGTTCAATCGCACCCTCAAAAATATTATCAAAAAATTCGTAAGTGAGGACGCACGTAACTGGGATAAGTGGCTCGAACCCTTGTTGTTTGCAGTGCGAGAGGTCCCCCAAGCCTCCACGGGGTTCTCCCCGTTTGAATTATTGTATGGGCGTAAGCCGCGCGGCATCTTAGATGTACTGCGGGAAAATTGGGAGGAGGAACCTTCACAGAGCAAAAACGAAATTCAGTACGTTATGGATCTGCGCGCAAAACTCCACATGCTCACCCACCTAACTCAGGAGAATTTGTGGCAGGCCCAGGAACGGCAAACCCGCCTGTACAACAAGGGCACGCGCCTTAGAGAGTTCACTCCAGGAGATAAGGTACTCGTCCTGTTGCCCACGTCGAGCTCCAAATTAATCGCCAAGTGGCAAGGGCCCTTTGAGGTCACACGGCGAGTCGGGGACGTCGACTATGAGGTTAGGCAAACGGATAGGGAGGGGGCGCTACAGATCTACCACCTCAATCTGCTGAAACTCTGGAACGGGGAGGTCCCCGTGGCGTTGGTGTCGGTAGTTCCGGAGAAGGCAGAGCTGGGGCCGGAGGTCCAAAAAGGGTCATTGGCATCTCGCACCTCTCCGGTCCCCTGTGGAGACCACCTCTCCCCGACCCAACTCACGGAGGTTGCCCAGTTGCAGACCGAGTTTTCGGATGTGTTCTCGCCCCTGCCTGGTCGCACCAACCTCATAGAACACCACATAGAGACGCCCCCGGGGGTGGTAGTGCATCGCCGTCCTTATAGATTACCCGAACACAAAAAAAAGGTGGTTCGGGAAGAACTTCAGGCCATGCTCGAAATGGGCATCGTCGAGGAGTCCCACAGTGACTGGAGCAGCCCGGTGGTCTTGGTTCCCAAGGCCGACGGCTCGGGCCGGTTCTGTGTGGACTATAGAAAAGTCAACGCGGTGTCTAAATTCGACGCGTACCCAATGCCTTGTATTGATGAGCTGCTCGATCGACTAGGCACGGCTCGCTTTTACTCGACACTGGATTTGACGAAGGGATATTGGCAGATCCCCTTGACTCCATTATCCCGGGAAAAAACGGCCTTTTCCACACCGTTCGGCTTACACCAGTTCGTCACACTTCCGTTTGGGCTGTTTGGGGCGCCCGCTACGTTTCAGCGGCTGATGGACCGGTTCCTCCGGCCCCACGCCACCCATGCGGCCGCTTACTTAGACGACATCATTTATAGCAGGGGTCACCAAACTTTTTTCTCTGGGGGCCACATTGTCGTTCCTGACTGTGATGGGGGGCCAGGGTCGGGTCAGCTATATCACATAGAATTGTATAACCCAGACAAATATGACCACCAGCAGGCCTCATTGTGTAGTAGAGATTACTAGCCTGGCACGGCCATCCCCACTACTGTATCCATACTACTATATCAACACTTGATTCCTGGCACATATTTGTTTATCTTTACTAGTGGTTTGCAAAAGTAGTAATCAAGTCTTCACACTTTGTTTTAATTTGAAATACCACTGATATTCCATTTATTTATTTTCTAATAAAAATAATATCAAAGCTGTCAAGGTAAGAAACATCTGCCTAGTTGAGGTGACTGACACTGGCAAAGGTGAGTGGAAAATTATAAATTGTAGGTAAGCCTGTTGATATTATTAATAATATTAATAATAATTGTATGCAGCACTTAATAAAGGTCAAATAAATAGGCCTATAAAATAAATACATTTTAAAAAACAGTGAAATTATAATAATATGAGCAATAGATCAATAGATCACAGCAGTTGTGCTGTGTCCTGCACGTCATTGCTCTCATCCATGGCCAAAGCAAAAAAAACTCGAATTCTGACGCTTTCTCATTCAGCTGGTCATACACGTTGTCCCCCAAATCTTCGGTTCGCCTGGTCATAGTAGGTACGGAGAGACTCACCGCGTTGAGCGCATCCTTCTTGTCGGGACACGCCTCCTCGGCCACAGCAAGCATGCATACTTTAACAAAGTCCCCATCAGTAAACGGCTTTCCATGGGTAGCTAGTAGGTGAGCTACTTTACAGCTAGCTCGGACAGCAGCCTGGTTGATCTGGGTTTGGTGAAGGAATACATTCTGTTGTGCAGCCAGTCCGCATTTCATCCTCCGAATCCTGCCTTCTCTTGTTTGCCCTCGCAAACTAGCATACTCTTTGTGGCATAGTTCGAATTACGTGGGAGCCAATGGGAGCTGAGCTCCCATTCCCTCAGGCTCCCATGAAAGAAGCAAACTTAATTTTCTGTGGAAGTCTCTCAAATACGTCATATATCACCATAATAAGCTTGAATAGCCTATATCACCATATAAATATAAATAAAACTCATTTCATTTCCGATCACCATGCAGCCATAACTTTGTATTGAACGTGTTATTAAACCGCAACATGTACGGCTGTACTTCACCACCACACCACTACGCGTGCAAACTGAAATTTGCAGCCTGCGAAATCAAATGTGAAGTTAAGTCCGAAGAAGACTTGTCCTCTATCTCACAACGATCTTCCTTTGTTTAACAATATATATAATTATATATATATATATATATATATATATATATATATATATATATATATACATACACACACACAAAATATATATATACATATATATATATATAAAAATTTGTTTAAATAAATAAATAAATAAATATATATATATATATATATATATATATATATATATATACGCAACACAGTGTGTGTGTGCGTGCGTGCGTGCATGCGCGCGCCTGTGTGTGAAAGCTGTGCACTGCAGTGCGCAAAAGTGCGCTGGTCCAGGAGAGCGAGTATGCATTGCTTTTTTTTTTAAATAGAGACCCCCATAGGGTCAAATTTATAATTCGAACCCTGCTTTGTGGCGGGTTTCATAGTGACGACGCAGATTATATTCTTTGAAAACCGGCACACTTTCTTTGCATACAAGACAAACTGCACGGTCCTTACACTGAACGAAAAAATAATCGGTGGTCCACTGTTCTTTAAAAACTCTGCACTCTCTGTCAGCTTTTCGCTTACCGCTAGCCATTTTGCTGTCCTGAACACTGACAGTTCTTTGCGCATGCGCTGCCTGTCACTGCTTGATCGCAAGCATATGACGAAAATTCGGAAAATATGAATAGTTCATTTTATAACTAAATATCAATTTTAATTGATAAAATCAACAAAATACAAGATGCAGACATGTTATTATTTGCCAAAAAGCAATTTAAAAAAATAGGCCATGACCACTTTTGGGGATTGCCTCATAGAGCCGGTTCAAGTGATGGGGGCAGAGGGGCTGGGGGGCCGGTCAAAGGGGGGTGGCGGGCCGGATCTGGCCCGCGGGCCGTAGTTTGGTGACCCCTGATTTATAGTAATGACTGGCAGCGGCACCTGCAACACCTGAGGGCCGTCCTTAGGTCGCTGAGGTGGGCGGGGCTCACTGCCAACCCGAAGAAGTGTGCGATTGGGCGGGTGGAAGTACGGTATCTGGGCTTCCACTTGGGTAACGGGCAGGTGCGTCCCCAAATTAATAAGACAGCAGCGATTGTGGCCTGCCCGAGGCCCAAGACCAAAAAGGGGGTGAGACAGTTCCTGGGGCTGGCTGGCTATTATCGTAGGTTTATACCTAATTATTCGGACGTCACCAGCCCGCTGACTGACCTCACTAAAAAGGGGGCTCCAGATCCGGTCCAGTGGACGGAGCAGTGCCAGCGGGCTTTCTCTGAGGTAAAGGCTGCACTGTGTGGGGGGCCACTTTTGCACTCCCCTGACTTCTCTCTCCCTTTTTTGTTACAGACGGATGCGTCGGACAGAGGGCTGGGGGCCGTTTTGTCCCAGCAGGTGGGGGGAGAGGACCGCCCGGTGTTATACATCAGCCGAAAGCTGTCAGTGCGTGAGGGGCGCTACAGCACAATCGAGAAAGAGTGCCTGGCGATCAAGTGGGCGGTCCTCGCCCTCCGTTACTACCTGCTGGGGCGCTCTTTCACCCTCTGTTCGGACCACACGCCCCTCCAGTGGCTCCACCGCATGAAGGATGCCAACGCGCGGATCACCCGTTGGTATCTGGCGCTCCAACCTTTCAACTTCAAGGTGGGGGCGCAGATGGTCGTGGCGGACTTCCTCTCCCGTCGGGGGGGGGGGGGGGGGGGAAGTCGGCTGCAGGCCGGACCGGCGCCCGGCCTGAGTCGGGCAGTGGGGGTATGTGGCAGCGGGGGCATGGTCAAGCGCCGGTCTGTGACAGGAGGGCGGAGTTGGGGAAGGTAAGTGGCAGAATCGCTTCACCTAAGTGTAATTAACCTGTGTTTTGTGTGTGTTCTCCCCAGTAAACCGTGCCCTATTTAAGGAGGGAGAGTGAGAGCGGAGGGGAGCTTGCCGAGAGGAGATTACGGAGTGTGTGTGCGCGAATCTCCGAATGTTGCTGGTTAAGTGCCCGACTGAAAAGTGCGGCAATAAAAACCGATATTTATCCTGATCTCTGTCCTGCCGTCTTCTGTGCTCCACCCACACGTTGAACCTGCTACACCTTCATTGTAGAAGTGGACGCATCTCACACTAGAATAGGGGTGATCCTATCTCAATGCTTTGGTGAGAAACAGAAGCTCCACCCCATAGCTTTCTTCTCCAATAAGCTCTCCTCTGCTGAGAGGAATTATGATGTCGGCAACTGAGAACTGCTTGCCATAAAACTAACCCTAGAAGAGTGGCGGCACTGGCTAGAAGGAGCCTTTCATTATCCTCACAGATCACAAAAATCTTGAATACCTCAAGACAGCCAAGAGGCTAAACCCTCACCAGGCCAGGTGGGCACTATTCTTCACCAGATTCAACTTCATTTCACTTTGCCCTGGTTCCAAGAACATGAAGGCCGATGCACTCTCGAAGTTTTGGTTCCGCACACCAAGTGCCCATCAGTCATCCCATGCTTCCATCCCAGTGCTTCGTACAGTCCATCACATGGGACCTAGACAGAGAGATAAGACATTCCCAACCATCTACTCTTCCTGACAATCTACCACCTGGCCTACTCTATGTGCCTAAGCCGTTGTGAGGTCATCTCATCACATGGGCTCACTCATTTCCTGCTACAGGTCATCCCGGCAGCCAACACACACATCCAATGCTCAGGAGCAAGTATTGGTGGGAGAATATGCTGACTGAGATAAACCAATACATTGCCTCTTGTTCTACTTGTGCACAGGCTAAAGTTCCCAGAACTCCTCCCGCTGGCAAGTTATGCCCTCTTCCCACACCTCAAAGACCGTGGTCCCATATCGCCATCGACTTCATCACAGACCTCCCCTCGTCAGAAGGCAACACAACCATCATTATAACCATAGACGATTTTTCAAAAGGCCTTAAGCTCATTCCTCTACCTGGCATCCCCACTGTGTCACAAACAGCTGAGCTCCTCTTCCAGCACATGTTTAGATTCTACAGTATCCCAGAAGACAGTCAGTGACTGGGGCTCTCAATTCATTTCTCATTTCTGGACAAGCTTCATGGATAGGTTAGGGGTGTCAGTGAGCCTTACCTCCGGCTACCACCCCCAGTCCAACAGGCAAGTTGAGAGGGCCAACCAAGAAATCGGCTGCTTCCTGAGAATTTTCTGCATGCGCAACCAGGGGGATTGGGCACGTTATCTCCCATCGGTCGAGTATGCACAAAACTCCCTGAAACACTTTGCTACACAGCTAACCCCGTTTCAATGCATACTCAGCTACCAACCACCCTTATTCCCCTGGGATGCCACTCCTAGCCAGGTCCAGTCAGTGGAGGATTGGTTCGCATGCAGCCAAGTTATATGGGAGGAGGTTCACCAATGTCTGGAAACAGTCAATGCCAAATATAAGGAATACACAGACAAACACCGATGAGACAACCTAGACTTCTCTCCAGGTGACAGAGAATAGGTGGCCACAAGGAATCTGTACTGTCCTCACTAAGGTGTGGTAACCCAGCTAGACAGTGAGCTAAACTTTCCTTTACTCGTGATACAAAGTCTTTATTGAAAAAAGTCTTTACATGTAGAATCCAAATCACAAACTTCAGGAAAGTGAAACTAAAAAATTAAACAATCAATCAAGAAAATAATTAGGTTCTATCATGTTTCTATACAAGCCAAGATAGTTAACTTACATAAACTAGGCAAGCTAAGCTAATGACCTTGACGTTCACTGTTAACTGCAGTGCCTAAACTCAGCTATAGCTAAGATTTAGCTAACATTTTAACATGTCCAGAAAATCGTTTTTATCTATTCTTTCACCATTTACTTTTGAACTGTTTTTAACTGCATGAATTTGACATAAACTATAAAATTATCAATTACAACAAGACTAACAACATTAACAAAGGAATACATACAAGTGATGCTTCTGCTGGGGCAAATGAATCAGCAATTCCACAGGAGCCCTTTCCACAGCATGTTAACACCAGCTTGCTTTGCTCCAACTAACTTCCCACTTCCCATTTCCTGTTTCCAACTCTATGACATCAAAATAAAAGTCTGCCTTCCTGTTACATGAATTACACATTGAATAAAAGTCCCAAAATGTTTTATATCTGCCTGAAGGCAGCACACTCCCCGTCTGACCTTAAAGGTCACTATTAAGCAATAAATGGCCTAAAATTCAGTCCTCTGGCAGCAGAAGAACTACTTCTGACACCGGTCTCTGGAACAGCTTGGATTCTTTGCCCATTGTCTTCAGCTCGACCTTCCTTACTCTGCCGTCCCTCCCAGGGACGACTGCTGTAATCCTTGCCATTGGCCAAGCATTACATGCGACTTGACTGTCCTTCAGGAGCACAATGTCCCCTTCCTTCACATCCCGTCGTGTCTCTCTCCACTTTCGTCGGGTTTGCAGAGTGGGAAGGTACTCCTGTCGCCAGCGACGCCAGAAACAGTCAGCAAGTGCTTGCACCTGTCTCCATTGTCTGCTGAGAAGATCCTTTCCCGTGGATTCCCCATGTGGTGGAGTAACTCCCACATTCTGGGTGAGAATCATCGCAGGGGACAGCACGAAGGGTGACTCTGGGTCAGTAGAGACTGGAACGAGGGGTCTGGCGTTGAGTATTGCAACCACCTCTGCCATGAGGGTGTTTAAAACATCATGGGTAAGCTGGACATTCTCCTGCAACAGGATTGCATCCAGGATCCTTCTTGAGAGGCCTATTAAACCTTCCCATGACCCCCCCATGTGTGATGAGTGAGGTGGGTTGAACACCCATGAACATCCTCGCTGGCTCAAGAACTGCTGGACTGAAGTGTTTTGACTGAGTCCCAGTTCCTTTGCAGCAGCAACGAAGTTTGTTCCGCAGTCTGATCTTATTTGCTTAGCAGGTCCCCTTATCATGAAGAATCGCCCAAGTGCATTGACACAACTGGAGGTGTCCAAGGAGTCGATGAGCTCAATATGCACGGCTCGGGAGCTCATGCAGCAGAAGAGCATCGCCCATCTCGTTTTGGGCCTGTCCACCTCGGGTGCGCCTTGAGATGACTGGCCAAGGTCTGAACACGTCCACTCCTACATAAGTGAAGGGTGGGCATGTGTGTAGCCGTTCCGGGGGTAAGTCGGCCATAAGTTGTTCCTCTGTTCTGCGGCATAACTTCCGGCACATGACACACTTGTACAGCTCCGAAGCAATAAGCCGTTTTCCGCCTATGACCCAAAAGCCAGCAGCTCTCAGGGCCCCTTCTGTGAAGTGTCGTCCTTGATGCTTAACATCCTCATGACACTGTCGCACTAGCAGCAGAGAAACATGACTGTTCTTGGGCAAGATGATGGGATTCTTTTCCAGACTGCTCAAGTCAGCATGTTTAAGTCTGCCGCCAATGCGAATCAGATCTCCTTCAAGAACAGGTCTGAGCTTCTGAAGAGAACTGTCCTTGGCTATAGCTTTTCCACTTTCAAGTGCTGTGAATTCCTTAAAGTAGGCATCTTCCTGCGCTGCTCTGACGATAATATGTCTGGCCTGAGACAACTCATCCAGAGTGCGCAGGAAGTTGCAGTAGTGCCATCCCTTGCACTGACTAGACTTGTTCTTGTAAGATCTAGCGATGTGGACAAGTAGAGCAATCGCCCTAGTAAGAGAACGCATTGATGAAAACCACTGAAAACGCGCAGCATTGAGGCCTCTGTTTTGACTCCGAGTCAAAAGGCTGCTCACTTCAGGACGTATCTCCACATCTGATTCCGGGTTTAGAAGTTCAAAGACTTCCCTTGAGTCTTCATCAGGTGGACTCGGATTATATAGAAAATCCGGTCCCATGAACCATGTGGTCTGTGCCAGTTGTGATGCAGGAACTGCCCGCGATGCGTGGTCTGCGGGATTGTCTTCCGTACTGACATAGTACCACTGGTCAGGTGTTGTGAACTGATATTCTACGAACTCGGTTGTGAACGTAGACATAGAAGTGTTTGGTCTGATTATGAATATATCCCAGCACTACCTTGCTGTCACAGTAGAACTTGACCGCATCGGGCTTCATGTCCAACTCGTCTTGTACAAGTTCAGCGACTTCTACGGCTAATACTGCGGCACACAGCTCTAGCTGAGGGATAGTTGGTTCCGATTGTGGAGCCAGCTTAGCTTTCCCTAAGATGAATCCTACTTGGATTTCTCCATCAGCTTGCGTGGTCTTCAAATACGCCACCACTCCAATGGCCTTGGTGCTTGCATCAGAGAACACACATAGCTCTGTGTGCTCAACCTTGGAGAGTGATGTCGCAATGTATGCACGTGGGATGTGCAGCTTGCTTAAATCATGCAACGACTCTCGCCATGATTCCCATTGTTTCAGCTTTTGTTCTGGGAGCGGTGCATCCCAGTCACACATGTCGACACTGAGTTCCCTCAGCAGACTTTTGCCTTCTATGGTCACTGATGCGACCATGCCCAGTGGATCAAAGATGCTGTTCACCGTAGACAACATTCCTCTGCGAGTGAAGGCTTTCTTCTCTTGTGAGACAGCAAATGTGAACGTGTCTGTTGTGGTCTCCCACAATAGTCCCAAGCTGCGTTGCACAGGCATAGCTTCACCGCTGAAGTCAAGGTCCTTCAGGACTGCCCTGTCTTCTGGTGCAAAGGCTTGCAGGATGACATCGCTATTTGAAGTGAACTTATGCAGCCTCAAGTTTGATTCACTGAGGGAGGCCTGTGTTCTACGCAGGAGACTGATGGCATCAGCATCAGTGGGTAGGCTAATGAGCCCGTCATCGATGTAAAAATGACGTTCCACAAACTGGACAGTGTCCACTCCATGTCTGTGCACACCTTCTTGGATGGCTCTCCTAAGACCGTAGACGGCCACAGACGGGGATGGACTGTTGCCGAAAACATGGACCCTCATTCTATAGTCGATGATGTCCTTGGACATGTCATTGTCCCTATACCACAAGAACCGCAGATACTGTAGTTCCTATGGTCGCTGCGAACAAGGAAGCAGTGGAACATCTGCTGTATATCGGCGATCACTGCAACCTGTTCCTTCCGAAAACGGATCAGCACCCCCATGAGTGAATTATTGAGGTCTGGTCCTGTGAGAAGAACGTTGTTCAAAGATGTTCCCGAATACTTTGTGCTAGAGTCGAATACCACGCGAATATTCCCAGGCTTTTGTTGGTGATAGACTCCAAAAGTTGGCAGGTACCAACACACTTCATTGTCTTCTAGTGGCGGAGCCACTTCTGCATGCTTCTTCTCAAATATCTTCTTCATGAATTCCAGGAACTGGTCTTTCATCTCCTGTTTCCTTCGTAATGTCTTCTCCAGAGCAGTGAAGCGAGTGTATACTTGTTCGTGGTTGTTGGATAAAACGCTGCCAAGGGACCCTAAAAGGTAACGGAGCAACCCAGTTGTTTGACTTGTCTCTGTAGACTTCTCGGTCCATGATCTCCAGGAAGATGGTGTCCTCAATAGACGGGGCAGGTCTATTGTCATACTCAGTCTCACTGAATACTTTCTGTCCAAGGGCATCCAGTGATGATTTTGTGGACTTACTCTTCTGCTCCCCGCCATGAGACACGGTCTGAGTCAACTTTATGAAGCCTTTGCAGGGTGTGAGGATAGAGGGACGGCCATTCTTCAGCACATTGGTCTTGAATGTCCCCACAACTGGTCTATGTGCACTCCCTAAACACACATCCCCAACAAGCACCCATCCTAGTTCCAATTTTTGTGCGAAAGGAGCGTCTGGAGGTCCGCTCACTTGCTGCCTGACTTTATGGACTCTGACGAGATCTCTGCCGAGCAGGATAAGCATCTCCGCGTTGTGGTCAAGTATCTCCACGTTGTGTATGGCGCTACACTTCTGAGGTGTGGATGGTGACGGGCCACGTCAGGTGTCGGTATTTTAGAATGATCATTGAGTATTTCATTACACTCAATTAGAGGCGGAAGTGGTAGACTGGTTTGCCCATCCCGAGACTTGGAACCCTTCAGCCTTCCGGCCTGACGTCTCCACCAGCCCCGCACAGGTCTTGAATAAGTAAGGGAATGACTGGCCTTTGATGTTAAATAGCTCAAAGAAGTTGGATCTAACCAATGAACGATTACTTTGGTCGTCCAAAATTACGTACATGTTAGTTGCCTTCTCGCGTTGACCTTGGGGATATACTCGAACCAGACAGATCTTTGAGCAGGATCTTACTGTTCGGCCTGGACCACAAACCCGTGTGCAGCTAGAATTGATGACTGTGCTGTCACCAGCCAGCATGTCTTCCTCCCCACCATTGTCTGATGGTGGTGGAGGCCCTTTTGCAACTTGAGGTGGAGGACCTGGGTGCATGGCGGCATGATGACGGTCGCTGCCACACTCTGTGCACTTCAGTGTTACCTTACAGTCTTTAGCGAGATGACTAGCAGACATGCAGCATTTGAAACACATCCCATTGTCTTTGAGAATGCTCTTCCTCTCCTCAAGTGTTTTTCCTCTGAACGCTCTACATTTCCTCAGCGCGTGTGGTTTATTGTGAATGGGACAAATTTTCTCTGTCCTTTCAACTTTTTTCTCAGGTATATCTGCAGGCGGATCTTTACCTGAAGAAACCTCTGTCTTCTGAACCGATATCTTACTCCCAAAATTGCGTAAAGCTACTTTGCTGTTGCCAGATGGAAGAATGAAGCTAGGATCGTTCCTTCTCCGTGCTTCATGACAGATGAACTCAGCAAAGACATCAAATGGAGGGAAATAGCTGCTGTTTTTTTCTTTAAACCTTGAGCCAATTGCAAGCCATTTCTCCTGAAGCCCATAGGGAAGTTTTTCAATGATGGGCCCAATTCCCCTGGCTGTATCCAGGTATGCCAATCCTGTGAGGTAACCTTCTCCAATGGCACCTTGCAGTTCCATAAGGAGATCGCCTAGGTCCCTCAGTTTCCTGTAATCTCTTGTTGATATTTTTGGGAATTCATCCAGTCGTTTAAACAGTGACTTCTCCATTACTTCGGGTGCAGCATAACACTGCTGGAGGCGCTCCCAGGCCTTTTGTAGTGCTACGTCTGGGCGCCCTGCATGCACAGAGCGAATACGTTTAATGTGTTTGACTGACACTGGCCCGAGCCACTTAATGAGCAGATCCAAGATTTCAGTGCATGTGAGTCCCAGGCCTACAGTGGCATTATTGAATGATGACTGCCACGCCATGTAATTTTCGGGTCTGTCATCGAATTGGTAGAGGCTGGTACTCACTAGATCGTGGCGAGCCAGATATCGTGCTAGGTGTTCTGTTTCAGGTGCCACGCTTGAAGTTGATGGGACATTACAAGGAAAGTATGGTGGCGCCATTGTGCTTAGTGCTGGTTTCTGAGGGAAATGCGCTTTCTTTGGCACTTCATGATGTCCGCTGTCTCAATTTGGATTTGTTTGGTTTCCAATATGAGGTGCACTTCGATTCGATGGCTTGTTGTAGCCAGGTGGTCTGCTAGGGGCCTCGCCCTGTTCATGTACATCATCCTCGTTCAGGCCTATCACTGACAAAGGATGCCATGTAATATAACTCTCTTCAGACATTGCTGCGTCATGTGCTGGATAGGGGAGAGACACTGGAATGCTTTTTCGGCGCAATTCAGTTTGTGCTGCAACATACTCTTTTATGCGTGTTGCAATTTCCTCTTGGAGGACCTCATGTAAAGATGAACCAGACTTAACTGAATTCTCTTGATATTCAGCTGCTTCTAATGCTTCAGCTTGTGCTTCAGCTGCGGCTGCCTCTTTTTGTTGTTCAAGTGCGCTTAATTCAGCTTCCAGCTTCGCCTTTCCCAACTGTAGCTCTGGCTCTTTTTCAGCCTTTTCAACTTTAAGCCTTGCTTCTTTCTCTGCAAACGCAGCTCGTACCTTTGCAGCCTCTGCTGCCGCGCACACCTTAACTGTGGCGCTGGATGAAGATGAGTTAGAGCTCCTTGACTTGTGTGTGTGTACTGATGCATTCTCAGGCTTCTGATTCTTTTCTTGTTCCATTCTTCTGGTTAGATTTTCTTTCTTGCCACTTTCGATGTTGCACTCCAGCTGAATCACACTTTTTCACTGTACTGTCCTCACTAAGGTGTGGTAACCCAGCTAGACAGTAAGCTAAACTTTCCTTTACTCGTGATACAAAGTCTTTATTGAAAAGTCTTTACATGTAGAATCCAAATCACAAACTTCAGGAAAGTGAAACTAAAAAATAAAACAATCAAGAAAATAATTAGGTTCTATCACGTTTCTATACAGGCTAAGATAGTTAACTTACATAAACTAGGCAAGCTAAGCTAATGACCTTGACGTTCACTGTTAACTGCAATGCCTAAACTCAGCTATAGCTAACATTTAGCTAACATTTTAACATGTCCAGAAAATCATTATCTATTCTTTCACCATTTACTTTTTAACTGTTTTTAACTGCATGAATTCGACATAAACTATAAAATTATCAATTACAACAAGACTAACAACATTAACAAAGGAATACATACAAGTGATGCTTCTGCTGGGGCAAATGAATCACCAATTCCACAGGAGCCCTTTCCACAGCATGTTAACACCAGCTTGCCTTGCTCCAACTAACTTCCCACTTCCCATTTCCTGTTTCCAACTTTATGACATCAAAATAAAAGTCTGCCTTCCTCTCATCTCATCTCATTATCTCTAGCCGCTTTATCCTGTTCCACAGGGTCGCAGGCAAGCTGGAGCCCATCCCAGCTGACTACGGGCGAAAGGCGGGGTACACCCTGGACAAGTCACCAGGTCATCACAGGGCTGACACATAGACACAGACAACCATTCACACTCACATTCACACCTACGGTCAATTTAGAGTCACCAGTTAACCTACCCTGCATGTCTTTGGACTGTGGGGGAAACCGGAGCACCCGGAGGAAACCCACGCGGACACGGGGAGAACATGCAAACTCCACACAGAAAGGCCCTCGCCGGCCATGGGGCTCGAACCTGGACCTTCTTGCTGTGAGGCGACAGCGCTAACCACTACACCACCGTGCCGCCCAGTCTGCCTTCCTGTTACATGAATTACACATTGAATAAAAGTCCCAAAATGTTTTATATCTGCCTGAAGGCAGCACAGGATCTCTGAGAGCCCAACACTTACAAGAAGCTCCAGCCACATTACACCGGGACATCCTGTGTCGCATCGATGAAGTCTCCTACGGGCTGGAAGTCCCCCCTCACAGCAGACTATCTCCCACATTTCAAGTCCCCAACTTTAAACCAGCCATCCCAGGTCCCCTTGCTGAAAATGCACCAGTGCCCGAACACCCTGAACACCTTGTAGAGGGTGAGCCCATCTACCAGGTAAACAAGATCCTCGATTCAAGACACAGAAGAGGACAAGTCGAATACCTGGTGGACTGGGAGGGGTATGGACCTGAAGTACAAAGCTGGGTCCCTGCCAAGGACATTCTAGACCCTCTCCTCAGGCAAGAATTCCATGCTCAGAATCCTCACAAGCCTGCACCATGAGGTAGAGGGCATCCTCGTAAGAGTATAGCTCCCAGAGGGAGCTCCTCTGGGGGGTTCTGTCAGGAAATCTGCTGAGAACATACAACCCCGATTCCAAAAAAGTTGGGACAAAGTACAAATTGTAAATAAAAACAGAATGCAATGATGTGGAAGTTTCAAAATTCCATATTTTATTCAGAATAGAACATAGATGACATATGGAGCAGACGAACCAGGAAGCAGACGAACAGGCTAAACCGACTGTCTGCTAGCTGCACAGAGTCGTCACTCAGGGCCCACTACATCGAGACTGTGTCTGTTCCCTGAGCTCAACAAAAAGGTAGAAATTTTCAGAGAGTTTGTTCCAGTAACCTAATCAATATAAAATTAGATCATACTGACTGTACAGCTGCTGCCAGCACCTTTGATCTAAAGGTGGGGCAATTAAATATTAGATCTCTTACATCTAAAGCGCTAATGGTTAATGAACTCATTACTGATCAGGAGTTTAATGTACTGTGTTTAACAGAAACATGGATTAAGCCAAATGAATATATAGCATTAAATGAAGCAAGTCCTCCTGGATACAGTTATATACACCAGCCTCGTCTAACTGGCAGAGGAGGAGGCGTCGCGGTTATTTATAACGATTATCTAGGTGTAACACAAAAACCTGGTTATAAATTTAATACATTTGAAGTTCTTCATACTCATATAATGTATGTAGCCTCGAAAAATAAGTCTACCCAGTTAATTCCATTGCTTATTATTTACAGGCCCCCGGGGCCATATTCTGAGTTTCTTTCTGAATTTGCAGATTTTATCTCAGATCTGGTTATTTCCTTAGACAAAGCTTTAGTTGTCGGAGATTTTAATATTCACTTCGATAACCCAGAAGACCCTTTAAAAACAGTGTTTGTGTCCATCTTAGACTCAGTCGGGATTAAGCAGAATGTCATAGGACCGACCCATAATGGTGGTCACACCCTTGATCTAATACTAACATTCAGATTAAACGTAGATAATATAGTCATACTTCCACAGTCTGAAGTTATCTCAGATCATTGTCTCATCTCATTCAAGATATGTCTGAGTAATAATATATGCACCTCACCACACTACTGTATTAAACGTACTTTCACGTCAACTACTGCACAGAGCTTTATAAATGATCTCCCAGAGCTGTCAACTTTGATTGGGTCACTGTCAGCCCCTGCAGAACTTGATCAGGGAACTGAATGCTTAGAGTCAACATTCCGCCATACTTTAGATAATGTAGCTCCTCTAAAAAGGAAAATGGTCAGAGACAAAAAAAAAATTAGCACCCTGGTATAATGATGACACTCGCACATTAAAACAGACCACTCGAAAATTGGAACGTAAATGGCGTCAAACAAAATTGGTAGTGTTCAAATTAGCTTGGAAGGAGAGCTTCCTGAAGTATAGAAAAGCTCTTAGTGCTGCGAGATCAACATATTTCTCCTCCCTAATAGAAGATAACAAAAATAATCCTAGATTCCTATTTAATACTGTAGAAAAATTAACCAGGAATAAGTCCACTATCAACACATGCACACCTGCAGTATGTAGTAGCAATGACTTCATGAATTTTTTTAATGACAAAATTGAGAATATCCGACAAAAAATTCAAACTACTAATTTAAGGTTAGACAATGAAAGTGACCTTGTAGTTAACAATATAACTGTATCAGATCATTAGTTAGAATGTTTTACTCCCCGAAAAGAAACTGAATTACTTTCATTAATCTCTACATCAAAAGCCTCAACTTGTGTACTAGATCCCTTACCGACACATCTATTCAAACAGATAATGCCTGGAGTAATTGAACCGCTTCTAAAAATAATAAATTCTTCTCTTATGCTTGGCTATGTACCCAAATCCTTTAAACTAGCAGTTATCAAACCCCTGATTAAAAAACCTGACCTTGATCCCTGTCAGCTGTCCAATTATCGGCCAATATCAAACCTCCCCTTTATCTCCAAGATCCTTGAAAAAGCTGTGGCACAGCAGTTATGCTCATATTTACATAGGAATAACATCCATGAAATGTATCAGTCAGGATTTAGACCTCATCATAGCACAGAGACAGCACTGGTTAAAGTAGTAAACGACCTACTGTTGGCGTCTGATCAGGGCTGTGTCTCGCTACTTGTGTTGCTTGACCTTAGTGCAGCATTTGATACCATTGATCATTCCATTCTTCTGGATAGACTAGAAAATGTTGTGGGAGTTAAGGGAATGGCCCTCTCCTGGCTCAGGTCTTATCTAACTGATCGTTATCAGTATGTTGATATAAATGGTGATATTTCTAGACGTACCGAGGTAAAGTTTGGTGTTCCACAAGGTTCTGTCTTGGATCCACTGCTTTTTTCTCTATATATGTTACCTCTGGGCGATATTATTTGTAAACATTGTATTAGTTTCCACTGTTATGCTGATGACACACAGTTGTATGTCTCTGCAAAACCTGATGAGAGACACCAGCTTAATAGAATTGAGGAATGTGTTAAGGACATTAGACACTGGATGCTTATTAATTTCCTTCTGCTTAACTCTGACAAGACTGAAGTACTTGTGCTAGGACCACATACAGCTAGAAGTAAGTTTTCTGATTACACAGTAACTCTGGATGGCCTTTCGGTTTCTTCACGTGCAGCAGTAAAAGACCTCGGAGTGATTATTGACCCCAGTCTTTCATTCGAAACTCACATTGATAACATCACCCGGATAGCTTTCTTTCATCTCAGAAATATTGCTAAGATAAGAAATTTAATGTCATTACATGACGCGGAAAAACTAGTCCATGCTTTCGTTACCTCCAGGTTGGATTATTGTAATGCCTTACTGTCTGGATGTTCCAATAAGTGCATAAACAAGCTCCAGTTAGTTCAAAATGCAGCAGCAAGAGTCCTTACTAGAACTAGAAAATATGACCACATCACACCTATCTTATCCACACTGCATTGGCTCCCAATCAAATTTCGTATTGATTATAAAATACTACTATTGACCTTTAAAGCACTCAATGGTCTCGCACCACAGTACCTGAGTGAATTTCTGCTCCTCTACGACCCGCCACGCCTACTTAGATCAAAAGGTGCAGGCTATCTGCTGGTACCTCGTATAGTGAAGGCTACATCAGGGGGCAGAGCCTTTTCTTACAAAGCCCCACAATTATGGAACAGCCTTCCAAGTAATGTTCGGGAATCAGACACAGTCTCAGCATTTAAGTCTAGGCTGAAAACATATCTGTTTAGTCAAGCCTTTTGTTAATGGTGTTTATGAGGTAAAGGAGTAGATCTGGAGGGTCCTCAGACATAGAGTGTTTTGGTAAACTGGGATGTATGGATGCTGTCAGTCCCCACTCGCTTGCTCACTCGAGTTTGTTGACGGTGTAGTGGCTGGCTGCTTTATGTCCCAGGGCTCCCTCATGCCTGTGTTACCTTCTGGCTCTCTCCTTTTAGTTATGCTGTCATAGTTAGTTGCCGGAGTCCCTGCTTGTACTCGGTGCAATATGTATACTGCTCCTACTTATTCAGGTGACATTGGGCATACCTAACAACCTGTGTTTTCTTTCCCTCCCCCCCACCCCAAATCTGTCCCTCTGAGTTACATGGAGTCAACAGGAAATCTTTTGGTGGAGAGGGTGGAGACCTCGACTGGCTATCGTAGCCTGCAGGGAATCGGCCGTCAGACATTCTGTCGCATGTCCCAGACCCGGTGAAATGTAACTGAATTGTCTTGGCCAGCCCTAAGGGTCCCATCTGCATCTCATCATTGCTGAGGAGTGTGCTCCCATCACCCAATCAAGCATCCAGCCAGAGCAGGTCATGATATTTTTTACCATTTTAACATGCCATTGTTGTGTGTTATGCCTGATGTAAAGACTCTCATCTCTGCGAGCCTACCACACAGATTTAATACTTGTCATTTTTAGGGCATACCTAACAACCTGTGTTTTCTTTCTCTCCCCCCCCCCCAATCTGTCCCTCTGAGTTACATGTTGATCCTGGGATTGAGATGCTGGCCTCTTCTGCCCCTCGGACCTGCTTGATCCATCCTGGTGCCCTGTGTCTGGTCGGAGTTTTATCGCACCGCTCCTGTGAAGGACGGCCCCATGAGGACAGTTGAGGGTTATACCTGTTAAAACTGTTAATATTATAGTCAGGCTGTCTGTTGTTGCCCAAATGAGGATGGGTTCCCTTTTGAGTCTGGTTCCTCTCGAGGTTTCTTCCTCATGTCGTCTGAGGGAGTTTTTCCTTGCCACTGTCGCCACAGGCTTGCTCATTGGGGATAGATTAGGGATAAAATTAGCTCATGTTTTAAGTCGTTCAAATTCTGTAAAGCTGCTTTGCGACAATGTTTATTGTTAAAAGCGCTATACAAATAAACTTGATTGACATATCAAATGTTTAAACTGAGAAAATGTATCACTTAAAGAGAAAAATTAGGTGATTTTAAATTTCATGACAACAACACATCTCAAAAAAGTTGGCACGAGGCCATGTTTACCACTGTGAGACATCCCCTTTTCTCTTTACAACAGTCTGTAAACGTCTGAGGACTGAGGAGACAAGTTGCTCAAGTTTAGGGATAGGAATGTTAACCCATTCTTGTCTAATGTAGGATTCTAGTTGCTCAACTGTCTTGGGTCTTTTTTGTCGTATCTTCCGTTTTATGTTTTCTATGGGTGAAAGATCTGGACTGCAGCCTGGCCAGTTCAGTACCCGGACCCTTCTTCTACGCAGCCATGATGCTGTAATTGATGCAGTATGTGGTTTGGCATTGTCATGTTGGAAAATGCAAGGTCTTCCCTGAAAGAGACATCGTCTGGATGGGAGCATATGTTGCTCTGGAACCTGGATATACCTTTCATCATTGATGGTGTCTTTCCAGATGTGTAAGCTGCCCATACCACACACATTAATGCAACCCCATACCATCAGAGATGCTTCTGAACTGAGCGCTGATAACTTTGGTTGTCCTTCTCCTCTTTAGTCCGAATAACACGTCGTCCCTGATTTCCATAAACAACTTCAAATTTTGATTCGTCTGACCACAGAACAGTTTTCCACTTTGCCACAGTCCATTTTAAATGAGCCTTGGCCCAGAGAAGACGTCTGCGCTTCTGGATCATGTTTAGATACGGCTTCTTCTTTGAACTATAGAGTTTTAGCTGGCAACGGCGGATGGCACGGTGAATTGTGTTCACAGATAATGTTCTCTGGAAATATTCCTGAGCCCATTTTGTGATTTCCAATACAGAAGCATGCCTGTGTGATGCAGTGCCGTCGAAGGGCCTGAAGATCACGGGCACCCAGTATGGTTTTCCGCCCTTGACCCTTACGCACAGAGATTCTACCAGATTATCTGAATCTTTTGATGATATTATGCACTGTAGATGATGATATGTTCAAACTCTTTGCAATTTTACACTGTCGAACTCCTTTCTGATATTGCTCTACTATTTGTCGGCGCAGAATTAGGGGGATTGGTGATCCTCTTTTCATGTTTACTTCTGAGAGCCGCTGCCACTCCAAGATGCTCTTTTTATACCCAGTCATGTTAATGACCTATTGCCAGTTGACCTAATGAGTTGCAATTTGGTCCTCCAGCTGTTCCTTTTTTGTACCTTTAACTTTTCCAGCATCTTATTGCCCCGTCCCAACTTTTTTGAGATGTGTTGCTGTCATGAAATTTCAAATGAGCCAATATTTGGCATGAAATTTCAAAATGTCTCACTTTTGACATTTGATATGTTGTCTATGTTCTATTGTGAATACAATATCAGTTTTTGAGATTTGTAAATTATTGCATTCCGTTTTTATTTACAATTTGTACTTTGTCCCAACTTTTTTGGAATCGGGGTTGTACAAACTACAAACACAGACATTCAGAAATACCATCCCCAAGAACGACAGGGCCCTCTGCCACCTGAGTATTAATTACAGGGAGTGCAGAATTATTAGGCAAATGAGTATGTTGACCACATTACCCTCTCTATGCATGTTGGCCTACTCCAAGCTGCATAGGCTTGAAAGCCTCCTACCAATTAAGCATACCAGGTGATGTGCATCTCTGTAATGAAAAGGGGTGTGGTCTAATGACATCAACACCCTATATCAGGTGTGCAAAATTATTAGGCAACTTCCTTTCCTTTGGCAAAATGGGTCAGAAGAGGGATTTGACGGACTCAGAAAAGTCAAAAATAGTGACATATATTGCAAAGGGATGGAGCACTCTTAAAATTGCCCAGCTTTTGAAGCGTGACCATCGAACAATCAAGCGCTTCATTCAAAATAGTCAACAGGGTCGCAAGAAGCGCGTTGAAAAAAAAAAGGCGCAAACTAACTGCCCGTGAACTGAGGAAAGTCAAGTGTGAAGCTGCCAAGATGCCACTCGCCACCAGTTTTGCCATATTTCAGAGCTGCAACATCACTGGAGTGTCAAAAAGCACAAGGTGTGCAATACTCAGGGACACGGCCAAGGTAACAAAGGCTGAAAAACGACCACCACTGAACAAGACACACAAGATGAAACGTCAAGACTGGGCCAAGAAGTATCACAAGACTGATTTTTCTAAGGTCTTATGGACAGATGAAATGAGAGTGAGTCTTGATGGGCCAGATGGATGGGCTCGTGGCTGGATCAGCAAAGGGCAGAGAGCTCCAGTCCAATTCAGACGCCAGCAAGGTGGAGGTGGGGTACTGGTATGGGCTGGTATCATCAAAGATGAGCTTGTGGGACCTTTTCGGGTTGAGGATGGTGTCAAGCTCAACTCCCAGTCCTATTGTCAGTTTTTGGAAGACACCTTCTTCAAGCAGTGGTACAGGAAGAAGTCAGTATCCTTCAAGAAAAACATGATTTTCATGCAGGACAATGCTCCATCACACGCATCCAAGTACTCCACAGCATGGCTGGCCAGAAAGGGTCTAAAGGAAGAAAGATTAATGACGTGGCCTCCTTGTTCACCTGATCTGAACCCCATAGAAAACCTGTGGTCCCTCATCAAATGTGAGATCTACAAGGAGGGGAAACAGTACACATCTCTGAACAGTGTCTGGGAGGCTGTGGTTGCTGGTGCACGCAATGTTGATCGCAAACAGATCAAAACACTGACCGAATCCATGGATGGCAGGCTTTTGAGTGTCCTTGTAAAGAAAGGCAGCTATATTAGTCACTGATTTGTTTGTTTTTTTTTTGAATGCCAGCAATGTATATTAGTGAATGTTGAGTTGTTATATTGGTTTCCCTGGTGAAAATAAATGAGTGAAATGGGTATATGTTTGTTTTTTGTTAAGTTGCCTAATAATTATGCACAGTTATAGTCACCTGCACACACAGATATCCTCCTAAGATAGCTAAAACTAAGAAAGCCCTACTCCAACTTCCAAAAATACTCAGCTTTGATATTTATGAGTCTTTTGGGTTCATCAAGAACATAGTTGTTTTTCAATAATAAAACTAATCCTCAAAAATACAACTTGCCTAATAATTCTGCACTCCCTGTTTAACTGTCACGCATTCCTCTCATCAGCACTCCACCTATTTAAGTCACTATCACACAACACTCCAGTGCGAAGTATCGTTGTGTTTGCCCAGTTCATACCAAGCCTTGCATTCTCTGTCTATTTTTCTGACCTTTGCTTGCTCTTTTCGACTACGACTTTGTCTCGCCTATTCTACGTTGTTCACCGATCGCCCGACCCTCGCTTGCTTCCTGATTTCGTCTCTGTCTATCGTTTTGGCTTTGTCGACCATCTTCTTCCACACTCTCCTCTGTGCCTGCATCCATAAGTGCCTGCATTCTGACATGTTTAGTTCACTTCCTGTGTTTGGGTCAATTCAGGATCAAATTGCTTTCTCATTGCAACTGAACTGCACTAGGGTTTGACTAGAACTGGATCGGATGTTTTGGTCCACACTCAAGTATGATCGCTGTGTTCTTACCTGCACAAATGATCTGCCCCAAGGAGGAAACCACACCAAGATTAGATTGAAACAGACTAAACACTGCATATGTAAAAGCACCCATAGTGAGAGAGAAAACTTACCATTAGTAACTCATTGTGTTGTTCTTTCATTTCATTGTACTGCACCTCCAGGATTTCATGAGCTAGACATCTGTCTTCATACTCCTAAACCACATCCATGGAGCAGAAGAGGTTCAAACTTTAGTGCTTAATAGACCGCTTCAAAGTACTGTGAATTCACAGTACTGTGACAACATGGACTTGGTTCTTAATTAGATCTAATGTCTAAAAAAATCCTCTAATACCATAGCAAATTCAAGTTAGATAATATCCATCCATCCATCCATCCATTATCTATAGCCGCTTATCCTGTTCTACAGGGTCGCAGGCAAGCTGGAGCCTATCCCAGCTGACTATGGGTGAGAGGCAGGGTGCACCCTGGACAAGTCGCCAGGTTATCTCAGGGCTGACACAGAGACAAACCACCATTCACACCTACAGTCAATTTAGAGCCACCAATTAACCTAACCTGCATGTCTGTGAACGAAATCGGAGCACCCGGAGGAAACCCACGCAGACATGGGGAGAACATGCATACTCCACACAGAAAGGCCCTCTCCAGCCACTGGGCTCGAACCCAGGATCTTCTTGCTATGAGGCGACAGTGCTAACCACTACACTACCATGCTGCCAAGTTAAATAATAAATAAAGTAAAATAAATAAATCATCAAAACTTGAAACAATTAGCAACATCCCGCCACAGTTTGGTTTGTCCTTCTTGGAAAGTCTGGTTTGTTTGTTTTTTCCTTCATTTCACTGTAGGAAACCAAAGCAGCTCAGACTCCATACAAAGGTATTGAAGCAAAAAACAAAATTAACAAACAACCTGGAGAGATTCATTGATTTAAAAGGCAATGATTGAAATGAATCAAGACAATCATAAATGAATTATTATTGATTATACACCAATTATCAAAGATGGACAGACAAGAGGGGTTTAAAAAATAATTTGTCAAGTCAAGTTTATTTGTATAGCATTTTTAACAATAAACATTGTCGCAAAGCAGCTTTACAGAATTTGAACGACTTAAAACATGAGCTAATTTTATCCCTAATCTATCCCCAATGAGCGACGGTGGCGACAGTGGCAAGGAAAAACTCCCTCAGACGACATGAGGAAGAAACCTTGAGAGGAACCAGACTCAAAAGGGAACCCATCCTCATTTGAGCAACAACAGACAACATGACTATAACATTAACAGTTTTAACATGAAGTCAGTTTCATTGATGTTATAAACTGGATGTTCCAAATAAGTATTGGAACATCCAGACAGTAAGGCATTACAATTAAAGCCGCAAGCGGCCTCGACGGGCCCTCGCGCCAGCGGCCAAGGGGGGCGGGGGCATGCGTCCCCGCAAAATACCTTCCACAGCTTCTTCGGCAAGAGACATTACTCCCACAATGGCGACAAACCACAGAAATGGACACATGGCAACAATAGGGTCTCGCACTGAACGGTGCTCGGGGGGCGCTATAGAGGCCCTGAGGCCGGCCTGGATCTGGGCTTCAGGTTCTCAGTAGCGGTGGCAGTCTAAGAAAAAGGAGCCAAATTTCGTGCGTTGTCGACCATGGCAAGCGCCCCAATAAGGGTCTTGTAAAGAGTTTGCTTGCCAAGTTTGACAAATCAGAAGCTGCAATATCATTTTTGCCATAACCAGCACCCCCAGGGGCGAAAGTGCACAAAATTTGGCGTATATGTCAGGTGAGCTAGGAAGAGTTTGCGTATGAAGTTTGATGACAATTGAGTAAATAGAAGATGAGATATAGATTTTTGAAGAATAAATTTTTTGGTTTTTCCCATGTCAGTAGGCGGCGCTATGCTGTACATGAGCGATTATGAGTTGAAAAGATAAGTGTCTACAACAGCAACGTACTTTCACAAGGTAGTGGTGTGAAGGAAAAGCATTATGGAATTATTTACCAAAAACCCGTTTTGGAGCATTTGCGTTGGCCAAAAACAGCGCCCCCCATGGACGAAAATTCCCAAAATGTGGTATACATGACAGGGGAGGTAGTAAGAGGGTGGCCGTGAAGTTTGACCAAATTTGAGGAAAGATTGGATTTTTTGCCCCAAAATAGCGCCCCCAGTGGCGAAAGTGCACAAAATTTGGCGTATATGTCAGGTGAGCTATGAAGAGTTTGCCTATGAAGTTTGATGACAATTGAGTAAATAGAAGATGAGATATAGATTTTTGAAGAATAAATTTTTTGGTTTTTCCCATGTCAGTAGGTGGCGCTATGCTGTACATGAGCGATTATGAGTTGGAAAAATAAGTGTCTACAACAGCAACGTACTATCACAAGGTAGTGGTGTGAAGGAAAAGCATTATGGAATTATTTACCAAAAACCCGTTTTGGAGCAATTGCGTCGGCCAAAAACAGCGCCCCCCATGGACGAAAATTCCCAAAATGTGGTATACATGACATGGGAGGTAGTAAGAGGGTGGCCGTGAAGTTTGACCAAATTTGAGGAAAGATTGGATTTTTTGCCCAAAAATAGCGCCCCCAGTGGCGAAATATCAGAGAAATTGGGTAACATGTCAGAAGCCCAATGAGTGATTTGCGTGTGAAGAATGAGCAGTTTTGAGCAATCAGAAGATTTGTTATGAATTTTTAAGCATGTAAAATTTTGCATCGAAAATTGATTGACGTATAACTTCTGAATGGTTTATCCTACGTGAAACGTATTTAGTAACTTTTGTCAGCCATGTCTGAAGATGATGTGTATCAATTTTGGTGACATTCCTATGAACGGTCTAGGAGGAGTTGCGCCGTCTTCGTGGCCATGCATTTCGCACAAAAGTGAAATTACCTCACTTCCTGTTGGGCGTGGCTAATGCATTGGCATTACATTTTTGTCCGGCTTAGTGAGATACATATGCGTACCAAATGGCATGCCACTACTACAAACTACACGGCACCCAGGCACCTTCACAAGGTAGTGGTGTGAAGGAAAAGCATTATGGAATTATTTACCAAAAACCCGTTTTGGAGCAATTGCGTCGGCCAAAAACAGCGCCCCCCATGGACGAAAATTCCCAAAATGTGGTATACATGACAGGGGAGGTAGTAAGAGGGTGGCCGTGAAGTTTGACCAAATTAGAGGAAAGATTGGATTTTTTGCCCAAAAATTAGCGCCCCCAGTGGCGAAAGTGCACAAAATTTGGCGTGTATGTCAGGTGAGCTATGAAGAGTTTGCGTATGAAGTTTGATGACAATTGAGTAAAAAGAAGATGAGATATAGATTTTTGAAGAATAAATTTTTTGGTTTTTCCCATGTCAGTAGGTGGCGCTATGCTGTACATGAGCGATTATGAGTTGGAAAAATAAGTGTCTACAACAGCAACGTACTATCACAAGGTAGTGGTGTGAAGGAAAAGCATTATGGAATTATTTACCAAAAACCCGTTTTGGAGCAATTGCGTCGGCCAAAAACAGCGCCCCCCATGGACGAAAATTCCCAAAATGTGGTATACATGACATGGGAGGTAGTAAGAGGGTGGCCGTGAAGTTTGACCAAATTTGAGGAAAGATTGGATTTTTTGCCCAAAAATAGCGCCCCCAGTGGCGAAATATCAGAGAAATTGGGTAACATGTCAGAAGCCCAATGAGTGATTTGCGTGTGAAGAATGAGCAGTTTTGAGCAATCAGAAGATTTGTCATGAATTTTTAAGCATGTAAAATTTTGCATCGAAAATTGATTGACGTATAACTTCTGAATGGTTTATCCTACGTGAAACGTATTTAGTAACTTTTGTCAGCCATGTCTGAAGATGATGTGTATCAATTTTGGTGACATTCCTATGAACGGTCTAGGAGGAGTTGCGCCGTCTTCGTGGCCATGCATTTCGCACAAAAGTGAAATTACCTCACTTCCTGTTGGGCGTGGCTAATGCATTGGCATTACATTTTTGTCCGGCTTAGTGAGATACATATGCGTACCAAATGGCATGCCACTACTACAAACTACACGGCACCCAGGCACCTTAAAGCGGGAGGCCAAAATCACAACGACTTAGGGGGCGCTATAGAGGCCCTGAGCCCCGGCCAAGTTTGGGCTTTTGGTTCTGAGTAGCGGTGGCAATTCTCGGAACTGGTGCCAAATTTGGTGCGTTTTCGCCCATGGCAAGCGCCCCGAAAATGGCCCAACAGCGGAGAAAAATAAAGAAGAAGAAGGAGAAGACGGAAGAATAATAATAGTGAACTCTTACAAGAACAATAGGGCCTTCGCCCTATAGGG
Source organism: Neoarius graeffei (assembly GCF_027579695.1). Lineage (NCBI taxonomy): Eukaryota > Metazoa > Chordata > Actinopteri > Siluriformes > Ariidae > Neoarius > Neoarius graeffei. The sequence goes on along the minus strand of NC_083589.1, from coordinate 13,738,747 downwards.
CTCGGGCCCTAATAATCCAACCTGGAGGTAACAAAAGCATGAATTAGTTTTTCCGCGTCACGGAGTAACATTAAATTTCTTCTCTTAGCAACATTTCTGAGATGAAAGAAAGTTATCCGGGTAATGTTATCAATGTGAGTTTTGAATGAAAGACTGGGGTCAATAATCACTCCGAGGTCTTTTACTGCTGCATGTGAAGAAACAGAAAGGCCATCCAGAGTTACTGTCAGTCCCCCCAGGATTTCGTGGGCCTTTTTTGTGATTGTTGCAAACTAAAATGTCTGATGTTGTGGGGGTTTTTCCAAAAAATTGCGATGAAAGTTGCGGTGTTTTTTAGGTTTTTGTTGCGATTACATTGCGGGAGGAAGTGAAAGTTGCGAGAAATTGTTGCGATTTTCTCTTTTTGTGATTAAAATTGAGTGATATGTTAAATATTAAGTTATTACTGAAAAACTATTGATTAAAAAAACAAAGATACTGAGAAATGGTCCTATAAACAACTTTACCAATTTAAAAGATTACCAGGACTACAAAAATGCAGAAAAATAGGCTTTACTTATCCAAATGCACCTGTTGGTTCAAAAGTTAAAGTGCATAGAACCTCACAGCACAACATGAAGTTACCTTAAAATATAATATAAATGCCTCAGCTTTCATGTAAGAAAAACAACAACTAATACTAGTACTGTGTGTCTGTGAAGCTTCTCAATCATCCAGGTCATAGTAAACTCATCTCATCTCATTATCTCTAGCCGCTTTATCCTTCTACAGGGTCGCAGGCAAGCTGGAGCCTATCCCAGCTGACTGCGAGCGAAAGGCGGGGTACACCCTGGACAAGTCGCCAGGTCATCACAGGGCTGACACATAGACACAGACAACCATTCACACTCACATTCACACCTATGGTCAATTTTAGAGTCACCAGTTAACCTAACCTGCATGTCTTTGGACTGTGGGGGAAACCGGAGCACCCGGAGGAAACCCACGTGGACACGGGGAGAACATGCAAACTCCACACAGAAAGGCCCTTGCCGGCCCCGGGGCTCGAACCCGGACCTTCTTGCTGTGAGGCGACAGCGCTAACCACTACACCACCGTGCCGCCCTCATAGTAAACTGTGGGTGGTAAAAGAGAGCAACCGGACTTGCTTGAAGATTCTTGAAGACGTTTCACCTCTCATCCGAAAGGCTTCTTCAGTTCTGTCTGACTGGTAGGGAGCATCAGGTATACATAGTTTTCACTGACGTCACGGCATTCCGGGGAAAGCCCTCCAGCCGCCATCTTGTGGGTCAAACAAAACGGACCATCACCATTACCGGCTACATTATCTCGGACGAATTTATGAAGTTATAGTCAGTTTTCTAAAATAAAGATCAATGTCGGCAAAATCAAGCAAACAGAAGTATATACGACATCTCACGACAACAGTATGCAGCCAAACTGGCCTTGATTGGGGGAATTGACCCCTACGAAGTGGACAAAGATGCATTTTCAAGTGACTATGCAGGGCTGCCAAAGCCTGAAACTGCCAAAGCCTGCTCCAAAGCCTGAAACTGACTTCATCAAACTTTAAATGCTGTCTAATATATACAACTTTATATATTCTAGCATTAAATAGACTGTTGAATGTTATGCAACCGTAATAAGTTGATTAAACACAAATCAAATCATACAGAATAGACCTAAAATGTTTTTCAAAAATGACCCTTGCGTGAGTGAAGTGACAAGTGTCAAATAGAAACGTGACAAACGAGCGATATTACGTGTACATTACAATGTAAACGTACACTCAGCGGTTCCAGTTAGGCATTCTCCAGAGATTGTTTACACAATGTTATGGTTTCCAAAAACAAACTTAAACACAATTGATTGTTTATTTAAACAACCTCCCACTTATAAAATGATCGGAGCAGACTTTATGTGTTTGGAAGGCTGATAATCCTTGAAGTTGATTCTCGCAAGCCATAGAGCCAACTCCTTTGTATGCTGAGTTTCTTTGTTTGCTCGCCTTCATGCTCCCGTACAGTGGGAATTCCATAAAAGCTCCGCTTGACGTCATCATCTGACCTATTACGACAGCCGTGAATACAACAGGTGTGCACCATTGCTAGCTTTAAATAGCCTGCTTGGGTTCTTTTGAAGACTTTGTACTCACGCGTTACAATGTGTGCTCAGTGACCCGTATGGTAAGCTTGACCCACAAGATGGCCGCCACTAGGGAATCCCCGACTCTGTGACGTCATGTGCAAACTATGTATTTATCCTCTCCTGGATGAAAAGCTCATCTAAGGTGTCATTGAGTCATCCTGTTGGTGTGGGTCACTGGGGGCTGGTTGTGAACGGCCTCGAGAGTCGTTAGGATGATCAATGGATTGCCCGTTAGGGTGATCAATGGAATGCTGATTCTCTCTGTCCTCCTGTGAGTCACTGAAAACAGCTGGGTTTTGGTGTGCATTCAGTTGTCTGGGAAGTATGCCAAGGACTGCATTGTAGGTGGCTGATAAATGATGTCTTAGACCCCCACCTCTGTTCAGTGATGGCCGTTCCAGGTTGACAAAAATGGCTTCTTTAACTCCTCGCTCATACCAACAATCCTCTCTGGCTAAAATGCGTACGTTGCAATCCTGAAATGAGTGTCCTTTGTTGTTAAGATGAAGGTAGACAGCAGAGTCCTGGCCTGAGGAACTGGCTCTCCTGTGTTGAGCCATGCGCCTGTGAAGCGGTTGTTTTGTTTCCCCAACATACGAGTCCGTGCATTCCTCACTGCACTGAATGGCATACACTACGTTGTCCTGTTTGTGTCTGGGTATTCTGTCCTTAGGGTGGACCAGTTTCTGCTTCAGGGTGTTACTGGGTCTGAAATATACCGGAATTAGGGATGTTAACCGATGACCGTTTGACCAGTGGTTGACCGAATCAGCGTTAACAGGTTAATTTTTTTTTGGTTGTCGGTGAAAAAAAAAAATCAATCGTTTTGAAGCTGCCGATTTTGGAGCGGAGAACCTGGAATTCTGTGTTTGTAAACGCTTTGGGCATGCCATGCGGTGTAAGGACAACAGCTGACAAATCAGAAACACCCATTCAGTCATGTCCCGCCCTCCCGCCCCAGTTAAAGACAGCTGACAAATCAGAAACACCCATTCAGTCATGTCCCGCCCCAGTTAAAGACAGCTGACAAATCAGAAACACCCATTCAGTCATGTCCTGCCCTCCCGCCCCAGTTAAAGACAGCTGACAAATCAGAAGCACCCATTCAGTCATGTCCCGCCCCAGTTGAACACAGCTGCCACCAGTGTTGCCAGATTGGGCGGTTTCCCGCCCATTTGGGTGGTTTTAAGTGGATTTTGGCAGGTTTTGAACATATTTTGGGCTGGAAAACGTCAGCAATATCTGGCAACATTGGCTGCCACTCGGCGAAAGAAAAAAGTGTAGACACAGGCTTTTTAGCTTACGAATTACTATTTTTTTTTTTTTTTTATTATTAGAAGGCACATCGAGTTTAGTCCTGCCTTGGCCAGTGCATTCTGAAAGTATGTTTCGGTCTGTAGCCAACAATGCATGTTATTGCAGATCATATCTCTCCACACAAACTAAAGGCGCAGATGCCAACTTTTTCACGGCTTTTTCATGGACTGTAACGGCATTTGCTTATGGAGTAATTTTAATACACAATTTACTCTGATGAAATTATTCAGACACTCCAACTCCCCCCCCCCCCCCCCCCCAAAAAAAAAATCGGATCTGCACGAGCCGTGAAAAAGGCGCGCCGTTTGCATCCCTGTTTAAACTCATAGGTTAACCGACTTTAACCGGCTAATGAGGCTCGGTGGTCGGTCAAGATTTTTTTTAGTTTTCGCCATCCCTTACCGGAATGTTGTGTTTGTAGAAGATCCTCCTGAGTTTCTCAGATAGACCAGAAATGTAGGGAATGACAATGTTCTTGCGTTTGTTCCTGTTATCCTCCTTGTCCGTTCTGTTCCTTTTTCTGCTCTTGAGGAAAGACCAGTTGGGATACCCGCAGTTCTGAAGTAGAGGTCAACCGATCTATCGGCCGGCCGATTTAATCGGCCGATTTTTGCCATTTTTTAAATAATCGGCATCGGCCGATTTTCTTATTTGGTCGCGCCAATTTAAAGTCAGGCACGACAGCTACGTAGAACACGGCGTGCAAAAGACCCAAGCCAACAAACGTTTCAGGAGTCAGCAGAGATAGCCTACAGGTAAGGCTTGAATTCTTACATTTCAATGTCCTAAAGTCATATATTTGCTCTCATGATAGTTGTAATCTGTGATGTGTTGCTTCATTTAGTGAAAGGAAAAATGAATAGCATTTCAGCTGCATCGGAGTTGTAGAATTCCTCTCGAAACGAAATGTTGCGATGCATAGCCTTGTGGCTGCGAGTGCGTCGGGAATGCGTCGACTATGTAAGCCCCCTTAACGCTGGTGACCGCTATGTTCCGATCTAAACTGTAGTAATGGACAATCTAAGTGAAAAGTTAACAAAAAGAGGACGCAAAACTAACCTGTGAACGTATTATAACATTGCCATCCCATGTCCATTCGTTTTCGCGATGTATACATGTTTGATTTGATTGTGAACCAGAGACCGATGCTAGACCTCTGCAGTTCCTATTTCCGGTTTCCTGCACAGCATGCTGGGAGATGGAGTTTTATATTGTTAAAACGGAAACGTGTGAAAGTTCAAGGCATGGAAGTTCCACAGTGAAACTGTATAACTTGAACATGTATTTTGCCGTTTTGAAGTAACTATCTGAAGTTGTCACATCATGGAAGTCTTCTTGCACTCTGTTAGTCTATTGATTATTCATTTTAATATGTTTAAGTAATTAATTTGTTAATTCTTATTGTTATGATGAGTACAGTCATTTTTATATAATGCATAATATTTATACTATATATTATGTTATTTATAATGAATAAAATAAATGTTATGAATAATAAAATCTAAATGAAATTAATAATTTCTTTCATTAACATATAGTAACATAGTAACATTGAAGGGACTATTAAATGCTAACCTTGAATGTTTGTTCTGTTTAGGAATTGCTATTTTTTTATGTTGCTAGTACGTCCTGTGTTACTAGCATGTTTGCAGCACTAATATATTTTTATTTAATATTTATTTTTATGTTGATTATATATTGAATATTTCAGACTCAGAGTTCAGTAGTATTTCATTAGTAGCCTTTGACTTAACTGGTATTTATTTATTTTATATTTATTTCATATGTTGATTTTTTCAGTGTGTTCAATTTTCAATAAATCGTGTTAAGTTTATAAGTGTTGTGCATCCTCTTACTAGTATGATATTTTAGCATGCCAATTAAGGACAATACGATAGCATATCGGCCCTAAAAATTGGCCCAAAAAAATCGGCAGCTCATATCGGCCATCGGCTGACTCTGACCTCTAAATATCGGTATCAGCATCGGCTTTAGAAAACCCCATATCAGTCGACCTCTATTCTGAAGTGCTTTCTTGATGTGATTCTGCTCCTTCTCTTTTCCCTCTATCATTGTAGGGATGTTCTGGGCCCTGTGTTGCAAGGTCCTAATGACCCCCAATTTGTGTTCCAGTGGGTGGTGAGAGTCAAAGAGTAGGTACTGGTCTGTGTGTGTGGGGTTTCCGGTAGACCTCGATGCTCAGGCTTCTGTCTTGTCTAATGTGTACATCACAATCCAAGAAGGCTAGATTATTCCCACTGACGTCCTCTCGAGTGAAGTTGATAGGTGCGGGAGTATGAGAGGACTTCCAGAAAACTGGCAGACTACAGAAACCACCTGTGTTTCAACCTGAGATGCCGACAATCCAACATTATTCCCACTAGCCTACGCCTGTTTTCAACGGTCAAAGGACACAGAGCTGAAATAATCCTCCAGAAAGCCCAGAAGCAGCTTCTCAACGAGAGAGTGAGACAAGTACATTTCACCATCGATGCTCTCCAGAACAAGACTGAACTGATGTTTGAAGAGTTGACAGTACTTCTTCCCAGTGAAGTTTTGGAACGAGTCTCTGAGTTCACTGAGAAGGCACAGATTTCACAACATACCGTACCAAAGGCAAGGAATGACAGATGCGCAAATTTCAAACTTTGCTGTCTAAAACCACCTCCCCCAGCAAGACAGAAGTGCTGACTTGGAGGAAGAAATCTGACCAGGCTACACAACCGGACATAGAAGAGAAATGGGTGAAGAACTTATCTGACAGGGTACTCACCCAACCAGAGAAAGATGTTCTATCCAAGGGACTTAACTTTGCAGTTTCACCAGAGCGGATACCAGTGGTAGACCTCATCACAGCCACAGAGTCAGCCATCGGAAACAACAATCTGACCAACACAGAGGCAGAACAACTTAGACTGAAGATATCAGCTGCTCTGTCCAGTGCGAAAGCACCCCCCTCCAACCTCAGCATCCAAGAAAGGAGGGCTCTTACATTGCTTCAAAGAGACCGGAACATCACCATCCTTCCTGCTGACAAAGGGAGATGCACAGTGTTGCTAAACACAGCGGAGTACCACTCCAGGATGACCAGTCTCCTCAGCGACACTACCACCTATGAAACCTTGAGGCGGGACCCCACAAGTTGTTACAAAAAGAAAGTTGTTAGCTGCCTGCAACAACTAGAAAAGGACCAAGCCATCAACCGATCTCTGTACTACAGATTGTACCCTGGGGAAGCCGTTCTTCTCATATACAGACTCCCCAAGATTCACAAGGAAGGAGCTCCACTCAGACCTATCATCAGCGGTATTAACTCTGTTACTTACAACATTGCCAAACACCTAGCCACCATCCTGGCTCCTCTCATTGGGAATACACCTCATCACGTCAAAAACTCCCAAGATTTTGCTACTAAAGTTGCAGACCTCAAACTAGACTCAGATGAAACCATGGTTTCCTACGACATCATTTCTCTGTTCACCTGCATTCCCACCACAGAAGCAGTTGAATCTGTTAGAAAACGACTCCTTCGAGACAGCACCTTATTGGATAGAATGAACCTCACCACAGACCAGATTTGCACCCTGCTTGACCTCTGCCTGACTACCACTTATTTCCAGTTTAATGAAAGTTTCTACAGACAGAAGCATGGATGCGCCATGGGCTCACCGGTATCCCCTATTGTGGCCAATCTTTACATGGAGGAAGTGGAACATAAAGCTTTGACCACTTTTTCAGGAGTTGCTCCCAGCCACTGGTTCAGATATGTGGATGACACCTGGGTTAAAATCAAAACCCAAGAGGTGGAAGCCTTCTCTAAGCACATCAATGCAATGGATATTAACATCAACTTCACTCGGGAGGATGTCAGTGGGAATAATCTAGCCTTCTTGGATTGTGATGTACACATTAGACAAGACAGAAGCCTGAGCATCGAGGTCTACCGGAAACCCCACACACAGACCAGTATCTACTCTTTGACTCTCACCACCCACTGGAACACAAATTGGGGGTCATTAGGACCTTGCAACACAGGGCTCAGAACATTCCTGCAACGATAGAGGGAAAGAGAAGGAGCAGAATCACATGAAGAAAGCACTTCAGAACTGCGGGTATCCCAACTGGTCTTTCCTCAAGAGCAGAAAAAGGAACAGAACGGACAAGGAGGATAACAGGAACAAACACAAGAACATTGTCATTCCCTACATTTCTGGTCTATCTGAGAAACTCAGGAGGATCTTCTACAAACACAACATTCCGGTACAGTTCAGACCCAGTAACACCCTGAAGCAGAAACTGGTCCACCCTAAGGACAGAATACCCAGACACAAACAGGACAACGTAGTGTATGCCATTCAGTGCAGTGAGGAATGCACAGACTCGTATGTTGGGGAAACAAAACAACTGCTTCACAGGCGCATGGCTCAACACAGGAGAGCCAGTTCCTCAGGCCAGGACTCTGCTGTCTACCTTCATCTTAACAACAAAGGACACTCATTTCAGGATTGCAATGTACGCATTTTAGCCAGAGAGGATCGTTGGTATGAGCGAGGAGTTAAAGAAGCCATTTTTGTCAACCTGGAACGGCCATCACTGAACAGAGGTGGGGGTCTAAGACATCATTTATCAGCCACCTACAATGCAGTCCTTGGCACACTTCCCAGACAACTGAATGCACACCAAAACCCAGCTGTTTTCAGTGACTCACAGGAGGACAGAGAGAATCAGCATTCCATTGATCACCCTAACGGGCAATCCATTGATCATCCTAATGACTTTCAAGGCCGTTCACAACCAGCCCCCAGTGACCCACACCAACAGGATGACTCAATGACACCTTAGATGAGCTTTTCATCCAGGAGAGGATAAATACCTGATGCTCCCTACCAGTCAGACAGAACTGAAGAAGCCTTTCGGATGAGAGGTGAAATGTCTTCAAGAATCTTCAAGCAAGTCAAGTTGCTCTCTTTTACCACCCACTAGTACTGTGTGCAGGCAGTCTCTCCTGAAGACTAAATTAAACAATAATTAGAAAACTAATAAAATAAATGGCTCAGGCTTCATAGAAGGAAAAAAAACAATTTGAACAGAATCTCACAGTATGATGCTGAAGCTGCCTAAACAATGGAAAATAAAATACCATTTTGGTAAAAATGTTGGCATCCATTAATTTCTTGTATTAAGTAAAAAAATAATGTAAAGTGCGTACAGTCCTTCACTGTAAACATAACACACTTTCAGTAACAGAATTTAAGCCTATATAAACACTGACTCGCACATGCTGCTTCTCTTGAACGTATACACGGAAGTAAGCAATGTTGCCAGATACTGCTGATGTTTTCCAGTCCAAAATATGTTCAAAACCTGCCAAAATGCACTTGAAACCCCCCAACTGGGAGGGAAATGCCCAATCTGGCAAAACTGGAAGTAAGGCGAAAGGTAGTTTGTCGACGTCGCCTCAAGACGACGCCAACGATTGGTCAAATTTGCGGGAAAGTTGCGGTGATTGGATACAATTGCAACACCGCCCTGAATTCGCGGGGATTGGTTGAATTTGTGTTGAAGTTGCAAATCGCAACATCGCGAAATCCTGGAGGGTCTGTACTGTGTAATCAGAAAACTTACTTCTAGCTGCATGTGGTCCTAGTATAATTACTTCAGTCTTATCAGAGTTAAGCAGAAGGAAGTAAAGCATCTAATGTCCTTCACACATTCCTCAATTCTATTAAGCTGGTGACTCATCAGATTTTGCAGAAACATACAACTGTGTGTCATCAGCATAAAACAGTGGAAACTAATACAATGTTTACGACTATCATCACATATATATATAATATATATAAGGAAAAAAAAAAACCAGTGGACCCAAGACAGAATTTTGTGGAACACCAAACTTTACCTCAGTATGTCTAGAAAAATCACCATTTACATCAAGATACTGATAGCGATCAGTTAAATAAGACCTGAACCAGGATAGGGTTGTTTCCTTAACTCCCACAACATTTTCTAGTCTATCCAGAAGAATGGAATGATCAATTGTATCAAATGCTGCACTAAGGTCAAGCAACACAAGCAGAAAGACACAGCCCTGATCAGATGCCAACAGTAGGTCGTTTACTACTTTAACCAGAGCTGTCTCTGTGCTATGATGAGGTCTAAATCCTGACTGATACATTTCATGAATGTTATTCCGATGTAAATATGAGCATAACTGCTGTGCCACAGCTTTTTCAAGGATCTTGGAGATAAAGGGGAGGTTTGATATTGGCCGATAATTGGACAGCTGACAGGGATCAAGGTCAGGTTTTTTAATCAGGGGCTTGATAACTACTAGTTTAAAGGATTTGGGTACATAACCAATCCTAAGAGAATAATTTATTATTTTTAGAAGCAGTTCAATTACTTAAGGTATTATCTGTTTGAATAGACGTGTAGGTAAGGGATCTAGTACACAAGTTGAGGCTTTTGATGCCGAGATTAATGAAAGTACGGTAATTCAGTTTCTCTAAGGGGAGTAAAACATTCTAATTGCTGATCTGATAATTATATTGTTAACTACAGGCTCACTTACATTGTCTGAGCTTAAATTAGTAGTTTGAATTTTTTGTTGGATATTCTCAATTTTGTCATTAAAAAAAAATCCTGAAGTCATTGCTACTACATACGGTACTACAGGTGTGCATGTGTCTATAGTGGACTTATTCCTGGTTAATTTTGCGACAGTATTACATAGGAATCTAGGATTATTTTATCATCGTCTATTAGGGAGGAGAGATTTGTTGATCTAGCAGCACTAAGAGCTTTTCTGTACTTCAGGAAGCTCTCCTTCCATGCTAATTTGAACGCTACCAATTTTGTTTGACGCCATTTACGTTCCAATTTTCGAGTGGTCTGTTTTAAAGTGCAAGTGTCATCATTATACCAGGGTGCTAATATTTTGTCTCTGACCATTTTCCTTTTAAGAGGAGCTACATTATCTAAAGTATAGCGGAACGTTGACTCTAAGCATTCAGTTGCCTGATCAAGTTCTGCAGGGGCTGACAGTGACCCAATCAAAGTTGATAACTCTGGGAGATCATTTATAAAACTCTGTGCAGTAGTTGACGTGAATGTACATTTAATACAGTAGCATGGTGAGATGCATATATTATTACTCAGACATATTTTGAATGAGATGAGATAATGATCTGAGATAACTTCAGACTGTGGAAGTATGACTATATTTTCTACGTTTAACCTGAAAGTTAGTATTAGATCGAGGGTGTGACCACCATTATGGGTCGGTCCTATGACATTCTGATTAACCCCTACTGAATCTAAAATGGACACAAATGCCATTTTCAAAGGGTCTTCTGGGTTATCGAAGTGAATATTAAAATCTCCAACAACTAAAGCTTTGTCTAAGGAAATAACCAGATCTGAGATAAAATCTGCAAATTCAGAAAGAAACTCAGAATATGGCCCCAGGGGCCTGTAAATAATAAGTAACAGAATTAACTGGGTAGACCTATTTTTTGAGGCTACATACATTATATTAGTATGAAGAACTTCAAATGTATTAAATGTATTACCAGGTTTGTGTGTTACCCCTACATAATCGTTATAAATAACCACGACGATGCCTCTTCTGCCAGTTAGACGAGGCTGGTGTATATAACTGTATCCAGGAGGACTCGCTTCATTTAATGCTATATATTCATTTGGCTTAATCCATGTTTCAGTTAAACAAAGTACATTAAACTCCTGATCAGTAATAAGTTCATTGACCATTAGCGCTTTAGATGTAAGAGATCTAATATTTAATAGTCCCCCATCTTTAGATCAAAGGTGCTGGCAGCAGCTGTACAGTCAGTATGATCTAATTTTATATTGATTAGGTTACTGGAACAAACTGAGTATTTCTACTTTTTTGTTTAGCTCAGGGAACAGACACAGTCTCAATGTAGTGGATCCTGAGTGATGACTCTGTGCAGCTAGCAGACAGTCGGTTTAGCCTGTTCGTCTGCTCCCTGGCCTTGGCTCTGGATTGTCAGAAATTAACTTGGCCTGTTCTGAGACTATGACCTATGCTGCAGGAAATGAGAGCAGCACCTTCCCAAGTGGGATGGATACCGTCCCGCCCTAACAAGCCAGCAGTGCTCTCAAAATTAGCCCAATTATCTATAAAGCCCACACTGTTTTCAGAGCACCACCTGGACAACCAGCAGTTCAGTGACCATAACCTGCTGTAAGTTACATCGCCACGCCGCATTGGGATGGGGCCAGAGCATACTACAGCATCAGACATCGCCTTTGCTAATTTAAACACCTCTACAAAGTTACTCTTAGTAACCTCAGACTGACACACCTTAAACTGGTGTGTAAACAGGCTAGCAAATTGATTTGTGCATAGATTGAGCTCATATCTTGGCCACTTCCTGTTTGGCAGCTTTGCCTCCGAATTTGATAAGCTGTAACACACAAATGGATTGAAAAAAAAATTTCATAACTTTCATGAAGCTTTATCTGAAGATCCTCTGCCAAATTTGGTGAACATTTCACAAGGATGGTGGATGCTGAAAACTTTTTCCAAGTTTTTGAGTAAATCCAATCCAAGTTGGCCACATAAATTACCCAGATAGCACACCTACATCGGCCCAACATTGGCTGTGACGGTGGCCCATCAGAGGCATGACCAGTGGACCTTCATCAGCAAGCCGACAAAGGAAAAAAAAAGGATGCATTTATTTATTTATTACTTAGAAGAGAAGAAAATAGTTTTAACCTACCTGTATTGATGTTTTATAAAGAAATTGGTGCCTAGAACCCTGCTGTGTGTAACGGTAAACCATGCAGCGCCAAACGGCTGGAAATGACTATGGCTATTATAATTACGAGATCTCGTTACTCTCGCATGTCCTGCCACCTGTGAGTCACTGGCGGTGTGTTTGCCGCTCACTGTCACTAGTAGACCGCCGGATATGTGCTATCTGGGTAGGTGGGCATGACATGATTGTCTTGTCCCCTCCTTGGGAACTCTCAAGAGATTATCAGACATAACCACTTTTTTAAGGCCAACACATGGAAAGACATTAGGAAAAAAACTTTTTTTTTTTGCTTATTGCAGTTTCCCCAGGTCAAATGACAATTTTTTTGTACATCCTCAGGAAGTGGTCCAGAGATGTGTCCTCACTCAGTTTGGTGGCTTTGCCTCCAAGTTAAAGTGGCAGTGATAGACGAACAGTTTTGAAAATCAAAAATCCATCTGATAATTTTTGTGAGCTGTGTGAGTTCCAAAGATAATCTGTGCTAAATTTGGAAAAGATTGGACAATATTTGTGGCCTGTGAAAATTTTTTGAACCTTTCAATAAAATCCAATACGGTGGCCAAATCAATTAAGCTGATATGCCAAATTGCCATCAGAAACATCAACAGTTATTCATCAAAATGCATTTTGGCTTATTGCAGCAGCCCTAGAGTCACAAAATGACACATTTTTGTGCTCTCTCAAAATGGGATCCCAAGTCCATGTACCAAGTGTGTTTTTCATACATCAAAGCATTGCTGAGATATAACCTCACATCCTGCTTGGTGGCTTCACCACTGAATTTAATTGGCTATAATGGGTGAATGCCTTTGCAAATCAAAAAGCTGAAGAAAAGAAAACTTGTGTGAGGCTTGGTCAAAAGATTGTCTGTGCTAAATTTCTTGAAGGTTGGGCAAAATTTGTGGACTAAAATAAAAAAGAAATCAAACTTGGTGAAAAGAATCATGGGATTGGGGATGAATCAATGCCCCTAGCCCAGATTCTGAACAAAGTTGGTCACATATTGATTGGTGGATACTAAATTGATTTTGTATGATATTGTAGCAGTGGCACGGTGGTGTAGTGGTTAGCACTGTCGCCTCACAGCAAGAAGGTTATGGGTTCGGGCCCAGTGGCCGATGGGGGCCTTTTCTGTGTGGAGTTTGCATGTTCTCCCCATGTCTGCATGGGTTTCCTCCGGGTGCTTCGGTTTCCCCCACAATCCAAAAACATGCAGGTTAGGCTAATTGGTGGCTCTAAATTGACCATAGGTGTGAACAGGGTTGCAAAATTCCCAGGAATTTTCAGAGTGGAAAATTTCCATGGGAATTTTCAAAACCAACTTTACTTAAAAATTGATACAAAAAAAAAAAAACAAGGTCCTTTTATTCAGATTAGGATATTTCTCTGGGTCTCTGTTCTGTTCAAAAGAACATACAAGCAAAAACAAGCATGTAACTACTTAAACAACTGAGAAATGAATAACCACCAAAATGTTTTACAAAAACAATACGGGTTTTCCCCTGGTACATGTATAATGAATTAAAACAATAACCTTAGACTTTGTGAGAACATGTCTTCAAAAGCAACTTTAACGCTACTTATGATTTTGAAGACTGCTTCCTATAACATTTGTTTACTAATTATACTTCAACAACTTGAATTCCTTTTTCATTTTGCAAATGGTTTGTAAACCATATCCTGTCAAGTAATTTGCTTGCAAATTATCGTATTAGAAGTAATGATTAGGGTATACAATGCTATTAAAACAATAACATTAAACAGCCTTGCTCCAGATTCAAAGAATAAAAGTGGCACTAATATTTTACAAGCAGCAAAACTTATTTCAAGACTACTAGTAATTAGAAATTTTACATTTTAATATTCCTTGTTATTTTATGATATGATACCTTTGTGATTAAATCTGTAGACAAGTCTTCAAGTTTTGTAAAATTTTGTAATAAAAATGGTCAAAATTGAGGTTTTGCAAGATTTTTAGAAATCACTACTTGTTATGCAAGGAGTTAGATTTCCAGTTAATTCTTACCAAAGGGTACACTCTAGAAAAAAAATCTATTCAATTCAAAATTACTAGATATCTTGTCCAAGGGACACTTAATAGAAATCTATTCAAATGCAGATTCGAGAGGTCCCCAACACACACACAAAAAATTTATTCAAAATACAGTGGGGCAAAAAAGTATTTAGTCAGTCACCAATTGTGCAAGTTCTCCCACTTAAAAAGATGAGAGGCCTGTAATTTTCATCATAGGTATACCTCAACTATGAGAGACAAAATGAGAAAAAAAAAATCCAGAAAATCACATTGTCTGATTTTTAGAGAGTTTATTTGCAAATTATGGTGGAAAATAAGTATTTGGTCAATATCAAAAGTTCATCTCAATACTTTGTTATATACCTTCTGTTGGCAATGACAGAGGTCAAACGTTTTCTGTAAGTCTTCACAAGGTTTTCACACACTATTGCTGGTATTTTGGCCCATTCCTCCATGCAGATCTTCTCTAGAGCAGTGATGTTTTGGGGCTGTCGCTGGGCAACATGGACTTTCAACTCCCTCCAAAGATTTTCTATGGGGTTGAGATCTGGAGACTGGCTAGGCCACTCCAGGACCTTGAAATGCTTCTTATGAAGCCACTCCTTTGTTGCCTGGGCAGTGTGTTTGGGATCACGGTCATGCTGAAAGACCCAGCCACGTTTCATCTTCAATGCCCTTGCTGATGGAAGGAGGTTTTCACCCAAAATCTCACAATACATGGCCCCATTCATTCTTTCCTTTACACAGATCAGTCGTCCTGGTCCCTTTGCAGAAAAACAGCCCCAAAGCATGTTTCCACCCCCATGCTTCACAGTAGGTATGGTGTTCTTTAGATGCAACTCGGCATTCTTTCTCCTCCAAACATGACAAGTTGAGTTTTTACCAAAAAGTTTTATTTTGGTTTCATCTGACATTCTCCCAATCCTCTTCTGGATCATCCAAATGCTCTCTAGCAAACTTCAGACGGGCCTGGACATGTACTTGCTTAAGCAGGGGGACACGTCTGGCACTGCAAGATTTGAGTCCCTGGCAGCGTAGTGTGTTACTGATGGTAGCCTTTGTTACTTTGGTCCCAGCTCTCTGCAGGTCATTCACTAGGTCCCCCCGTGTGGTTCTGGGATTTTTGCTCACCGTTCTTGTGATCATTTTGACCCCATGGGGTGAGATCTTGCGTGGAGCCCCAGATCGAGGGAGATTATCAGTGGTCTTGTATGTCTTCCATTTTCTAATAATTGCTCCCACAGTTGATTTCTTCACACCAAGCTGCTTACCTATTGCAGATTCAGTCTTCCCAGCCTGGTGCAGGTCTACAATTTTGTTTCTGGTGTCCTTTGACAGCTCTTTGGTCTTGGCCATAGTGGAGCTTGGAGTGTGACTGTTTGAGGTTGTGGACAGGTGTCTTTTATACTGATAACGAGTTCAAACAGGTGCCATTAATACAGCTAACAAGTGGAGGACAGAGGAGCCTCTTAAAGATGTTGTTACAGGTCTGTGAGAGCCAGAAATCTTGCTTGTTTGTAGGTGACCAAATACTTATTTTACCGAGGAATTTACCAATTAATTCATTAAAAATCCTACAATGTGATTTCCTGGATTCTTTCCCCCCATTCTGTCTCTCATAGTTGAGGTATACCTATGATGAAAATTACAGGCCTCTCTCATCTTTTTAAGTGGGAGAACTTGCACAATTGGTGGCTGACTAAATACTTTTTTGCCCCACTGTATGTGTAGTAGACCAAGGGATACAAGACCTTCTACAACTTTTGTGGTAGGGAACTTGGGAATGCACATTTGAACTTTGACAATTTTGACTGGATTTCTATTAAGTGTCCCTCAGACTAGATAATTGAGATTGAGAATAATAATTTTCCACTGAAATATCTCATCTCATTATCTCTAGCCGCTTTATCCTTCTACAGGGTCGCAGGCAAGCTGGAGCCTATCCCAGCTGACTACAGGCGAAAGGCGGGGTACACCCTGGACAAGTCGCCAGGTCATCACAGGGCTGACACATAGACACAGACAACCATTCACACTCACACCTACGATCAATTTAGAATCACCAGTTAACCTAACCTGCATGTCTTTGGACTGTGGGGGAAACCGGAGCACCCGGAGGAAACCCACGCGGACACGGGGAGAACATGCAAACTCCGCACAGAAAGGCCCTCGCCGGCCACGGGGCTCGAACCCGGACCTTCTTGCTGTGAGGCGACAGCGCTAACCACTACACCACCGTGCCGCCACTGAAATATCTGAATACTAATATTGAAAACTAAAAGCCTTTTATTAATTTGCCTTTAGCAATATGTCCTATTCTTAATTAGCACAAAACAGTACATAATTGTGTCACGCCCGGCTTTGCCTTGCTGAGAGTGCTCACTCCTTCCCCATATATTGAACTTGAACTTGTCCGGGTTTCCCTCCAGTCCAAAGGGGGAGCTGTCTGGTACTGCAACACCTGGTCTAGACAGCCGTGACAAGTTCAAATACATGGCCATTCAGTGTTCGCTAGCTGGCTATCGGGGCTTTTGGTTTGGGTAACTCTTGCTTTGCGCCATAGAGGCCCTGCACGGGCCAACCAGCGCTTTATTATTTTCCTTTAAATGCTTATTATTTTTTATTTCTTAATTATGTTTAAATAAAATATTATTTAACCCAAACAACGGTGTGGACTCCCTTTATGTATTTTGAGCCAAGTAGGCATGACAATTGAAAGAAAGGCTTAACATGGGTTTTAATTTGTTTTTCTGGGTGATGAAATGTTTTAAAATGTTTAAAACTTAAATGCCAAAATTGAAAATTCCTGAAAATTCCCAATATTCCTGGGCCCTTCAAAATTCTTGGAAACTTTCCGGGAAAGTTTCCACCCCTTTGCAACCCTAAGTGTGAATGGTTGGTTGTCTCTATGTGTCAGCCCTGCGATTACCTGGTGACTTATCCAGGGTATACCCTGTCTCTCGCCCATAGTCAGGTGGGATAGGCTTCAGCTTGTCTGCGACCCTGCACAGGATAAGCGGTTACGGATAATGGATGGATGATATTGTAGCAGATTTGTTGCTATCGTCAAATTGTTGCTTGAAAAATAGAAATCATATTGTATCACAGGGAAGTCTGTGGTTTAGTCCTGTATTATGTACACATCATATTGTGCCATTATCTACATGCATGCAGCCTAATAATCCACTGTGATTTAGTTATAGTCTGGCTTCTCAGTCAGAAAGGGGGGAATGTAAGATTATTTTATACCTCAGGATTGCTGTTTAGAGCATCAGAATGTGTTAGGATTTCTGTTCCTGTGGCCACAGTTATCTTTAGGCCAGGCTCTGTTTTACAAGAGTCAGACTGTGGAATGTACCTTTCTTAGCAAGTTTAGAAAGTCAGTAAATCTCATTCCAATATATTATGGGCTTGAAACATAATGTGACTTGAGTCACATTTAAGGGTGCAGATATTTACTTTTTATTGTTTGCAGCACTTGCACTGTACTTTCACTTACTTTATGAAGTGTAGCCACTAGCTCCTTAGTACAGGCGGCATGGTGGTGCAGTGGTAATCCCTGTTGCCTCACAGCAAGAAGGTTCTGGATTCGAACCTCACAGCTGACTGGGACCTTTCTGTGTGGAGTTTGCATGTTCTCCCCGTGTCTGTGTGGGTTTCCTCCGGGTGCTCCAGTTTCCTCCCACAGTTCAAAGACATGCAGGTTAGGTAAAATACCCAGCCATTGGGGTTGTACAAGCCAGTGCATACTTTGTGCCAGTCCCAAGCCTGGATAGATTGGGGAGGGTTGCATCAGGAAGGGCATCTGGTGTAAAACCTCTGCCAAATCAAATATACTGCCGAAAAAAGAAGCAGCCACTAACTCCCTAGTATCACGTTAAAAGGTGCACTGACAGAAGCAGGATGATTGAATCCTAAGTTTAGTGTATTTGGTTTGAATGAAAGCGTTATAGTTTTTCTGTTTAGCACGTTTGGTATTTGGAAGAAACTCTGCATGAACATGAGTCCAGTGTTAGTGTTAGAGTATTGAGGCAATTTAAAAAGAATCACAAATGCAAATGTCTAGCTTTATTTACATGTGTGTAGTAGTTTGCACCTCATAATTCTTATTATGGTATTGATGAGGCCATGTGATAAAATACATACTGACAGATAAAAATTTTATCCTGCTATTTACTATCGCGTCCAGCCGTCACTGCTCACACCCCTCAGGCTCCAAACAGTGAGCATCAATTTCAGTGTGCAAATATTTTCTTTTTTCAATATTTGCCATATTGTTTGTTACTCATATTATTTGAAAAAGTACTGTTTAATGTGAGGCTTTTCTCGCTCACCATTTTTATTCTCTCACATTCTCTGTGTGCTTCACAGAGCAGTTCCTCCAACTTCATCACTCTGTTCTCAAGGTTGGACCTCTCCCTGTCCACCGAAGCACTGGAAACATCAACCTCTGGATTCTCCTTCTCCTCGCTCAGAGAATTCTGAAAATGCAGCATCCAAATGTTGTTGGCTTTATTTACTTTAACACATACAGACATTTTGAGGACTGACAGAGTTCAGGGAGACAAAACAGTACTAAACAAGAATGAATAAACACACAAACACATTTGGGGACTGATCAGTTCTGCAAACTTTACCGAGGAAAGATGTAAAAGAAAAAAGATGTCCACAGAATGTTTAAACATGAACTGACACAAAAAATCTCAGACAAGTGCTGGTGGAAAAAAAAGTAAGAAGTTTCCAGATGCAGATACAGTAAATGTACTCAGTGTTTCTCCTAATTTTACTGGCTTGGGGTTTGCTTGGATGAGGATAGTCACCTGCAGGACCCCTCCCCACAGCTCCTATCACAGAGCATTTGGACCTGAACAAACAGTTAAAGGAGTCCTATTTAAGTCTTCACATTTATTTTAGAACAATAATTAGAACAATTTTTACAATGCAACATTTTTTTTTTAATCCAAAAAAGCCACTGATCCAGTGGTAGTTTCAGCAGAAGAGCTGGTACTGTTCTATTCGGGCAAGGACGGAATTTTGATTTCAGGGGGGATGATGACAAATCCTCAAAAGGGGCTTAAGTTTTTCAGATACCCCTACCTGAGGTCTATCTGCTGTACTCAGGTGTCTCTTGCAAAACAAATTACCTGATTAAATAAAGGTTGAGGAAATATCTTTGATGAAAGTTCATCCTTCCAATACAGTTCCACAGACTTGGCAAGGAGCACTGAAGATATTCTGGAGAATCATGGTGGCCTCACGACTAAGACACTCCTTCATTTTGGTTTTGTCACCCATCTGTACCATAGCCTCTCATACCTTATTGCTTGATTCTGTAATTTGTAATTTACGCACCTCTCCACTTTCTACATGCTGTTCCTGCTGCTTGCATATCACCTGGGGCAGCTGTTCCTGTTCCCTGCCCATCACCTGGGGCAGCTGTCCCTGGTGAGTTACAAACACAAAAAAATTATTTCCAAATAAAAATAATTTCATGAAATGTTATACTGTAGTGAATGAGGGATTAAAATGGCATATGAACCATTTATAGTTCTAACTGATTTATAATTGTAATTAGAAAGTCTGATACGGTAGCTTATTTCTTCTTTGTGTAATGTGTTTTCACTCCCCTCTCCACTGCCCATCACTACTTTGATTTATATGCTGAGTGAAGAAGTACAGTACTAGACTAACTGTGCTCGTTTGAAATAACGTAAAAAAAGTAATTGTCTATGGCTAGCTAAATTGATATGTACAAAGTGATATCATATTCCAACATGATCTTATGATGAATATTCGTAACATAACATTAGCTAACTTAATATAGAGTGTGTCTGAAGACATCGCTCACACTCTAAAAACAAAAAAAAAATATTGCATGTCCTCCATCTTTTGCCGCTTGGAGGGTTCTGATATTGCTATTATTTGAATTGTTTTTGAGCATACAAGAGGAGTGTGCAACTTAAGTGGGGGATGTTTCTGCATGGTCCTAGTGCCTGTAACTCCTCTCCCCTGTTTTTGAGCAGGCGCACTTTCCGCGTGGTCCTAGTGCCTATGTGCCTGGGATTTTTTGGGTTTTTTTTTTTGTTATTTTGTATTTTTTTTCGAACCTTAATCCTCTGGGGTCAAGCGCTTAGCTGGCGAAGCTCAGCAGGTTTAGAATGACTAGGTCATGTATTTGGACATGTATCTTCTATGAGTTTTTATCATACAAGCATAATAAAGATTTTGACAAATTTTATACTTTACACTTTCCTATGTGCCCACTGCCAAGTAATATTTTTTAAATTACCTAAATTAAATGAAACAAAACTTGTCATCTTACTCAGTCACACCGGAGTCGGAGCGCTGAGCGCCCACTTACGCATTCATAAAAGACTATTCACATGGTAACGGCATGATACTCACTTTCACTCTTTCGGTTTTGATTAGTTTCTCTTTCGCTGTGGGAATGCCCATCGTAAACAGGATAAAATATGTCAGCCATAATTTAGGCTACCTGTTTGGAGGTAAAACTTGTTGCGAGATGGCACGGTGATTTGATGCTTAGGAGGCGCTTCAGATAATTCAAGACAGTGATTCTATTTCAGCACAGTGATTCAATTCAATCTTGAGAACTGCGACACTGATGAGAGGTGTCATTTTGAACTTCAACTTGAGCCAGCCAAAGATCAACTTGAGTAAGTGTAAATATTTCTTATGAGCATATCAGTTGATATGCATGCGGTGTAGTGCATAATCTTTGCATGCTTCTTGAGTAAATAAAACGTGCACCGCCACTTGTTTACTCTCTTTTCTTCTTTATCTTTTTCTGGCACTCTAATGATTTTGGCATGCTCTGATGTTGTCAATTTCAACAAATCTAAGCAGTATTTTCATTAATATGACTTTTCTGTATTCAGCACAAGTTTAAGAAACCCTGTATTTCATTGAAAATCTGCAAATTGATGAGTGAGATCATGACTACAGGGATGGTGACGCTTCGAGCTGAAAAGTGATCTGTTGGAGTTTCGTACGTGTTTTAGAGAGGACATTAAAAGCAAATGGATGAATTCACAACAGAAATACACAGGAAGATACAAGACATGACAGGCCAGCTAGAAGGATTAGAGGAGCACATCAGAGATGTGGAGAAAAACATGGCCAACATGGAGCAATGGGACATTGGCGTCAAACATGCTCCCACCCAGCTGCTTCAAAACCAACGAGCACTACAAGATAAAGTGACCGAGATGAAAGGACATTCCAGACGCAAATATGGATTTATGGTATCCCGGAGGATGCTGAGGGCACTTCTGTGGTTACATTTGCTGTGAATATGATAAAGTTGGAACTTGGAGATGACCTCAACACAAACTGGGGCAGTGACCTGGGGATAGAGCATGCACACCGCACCCTGGCATTGAAACCATCTGCAAACACACCACCACGTGGTGGTCTGCTTCATCAAGTTTTCAGTTAAGGAGAAGATACTTCACACTACCTGGAAGAAGGAGCCCCGCTTCCAAAACAAGCATCTGTACTTTGACCATGATTATGCAGAGGCCATGCAAAAGAAGAGGAAGGAATATGTACCCGTCAAGAAGGCCTTGAAGGAGAATGGAATACGATTCCAAATACCCTTAACCAAAAATGCGAGTCTACTTCAAAATAGGCCCAGTCACATACAACAGTGCGATACAAGCAGCGGAGGATTTGCGAAAACGGGGTCTTAAGGTGGATAAAGTCACCAGTAGGACCAAGAATGAGGGCATTACAGAGGAAGTGCTGGCTCGACTGCTGCCGTGGGAGACAACGGGGACCCAATCTGGCGGAGATCAGGAGCAATTCCAGCAACAGATCCAGGAGAAACCAAAGGAGTATCATAGGAGGGGGTGAGACCCTGCAGAGCAATGACTTATCCAATAGTTTGACTCCTCATAGTTGGATTATATCTCATCTGCTGATACCTATGCACCATAGACAGAAAGCCACAAAACTTCTTTTGTGTTACTGAGAGACCCCACTCTGTGGCCATCTCCCCTCATTGCTAAAGGTGACATGTCACTTTTGTTGTGGGAAGCTCTGTTCAATGCTTCGTATTATAGTTCTTGGAGTTTTTTTGTTCAATTTTATTTTTATTGTTTAGGTCAGGGGGATTACAATATTATAACGGTAAACTAGATGCCTTATCAATATTATAATGTACTGTCTTTGAATGTAAATGGGTTAAATAACCCGATAAAACGCAGCAAAATGATGGCTAAAATTAAAAGGGAAAAGATAAATATAGCGTTTTGGCAGGAGACTCATATGTCTGGAGTAGAACATAAGAAATTGAAAAAGCTAGGCCTTTTTTCATCATACAAGAATGGCAAAAAGAGGGGAGTGGCTGTCAATCTCAAATTCAACTCAATTAGAATTCATATCTGAAATTAGAGAAAAAGAAGGCAGGTTTGTCTTGATTAAGGGGAAAATAGACCAAAAAGTGACTTTATTTAATGTATATGCCCCTCCTGGGAGTGATATGTCTTTCTTTAGAAAAGTGTTTAATTTGATTGCATCAGAAACATATGGAACACTGATTTGTGCTGGAGACTTTAACATACTCCTCAATCCTCTACTAGACATAACTAATATAAATAGAAGAAAGAATCCTAATAAAAAACGAATAAATAAGGCCCTCAAAGAACTGGGACTGAGTGATGTGTGGAGGTCTGTGCATGGCTCAAGGCCAATTTATGCTGACAACCCAGTCCTCGCAGATGGCGTCGCAGATGGCGTCTGCGAAGCCCCCTCCCTTCGCAGACGCTCTGCGCGCAAAATTGTGACCACCGCAGACAGCCTCGCAGACAAGAGGGCTCTGATTGGTCCACTCTACATCTGCTGTACACGCACTTCCGCTTCCCTACTTTCCCGGTTTGGTTTGTTTTCACGACCGCCATTTTTAAAAACACGAGCGAAGATGGAGCAGCATGAAGAGCGGTTGATTGAGGAAGTGAGGAAGTACGTACATCTATACGACTCCAGTTCTAGTCATTATAAGTAACCGGAGGATAAACACTCCACTAACCACACCCACCAACTACTCCAAGCAATTTTGCGACTTTGTGCCCCCTTGTGTTGTGGCGGTGAATAACATCGCACACGCCTATTACTCCCCGCTCAACGATAAATTACAACTGTCTGCGAAAAGCTATCTGCGAAAGCCTTGTCGCAAGAGCATTGTAGGTACAGTCCTTTTAGAAACTACATTTCCCATCAGCCCACTTCCGCATTGACCTGCGTCACGCCGGGGCGGGAGCACCAATGAGGGCATAAGACAAAGAGAAACGCCCAGTTCTTTCTCTCTGGTGTCCGGATTCCAAGAGGTCTGGATGTATAAAGAGACCAGAAAACCAGATAAAGACCAGGTATTCACTTTCTTTTCTTTCTTGCAAGAATCAGAGTTTCGCGCTTTTCTTTGTCTTACCTTTGGCCACGGTAGACTCTAAGATCGCGCGATTTTAAACTCAGTGAGTTACAACCGGTTTCATTCATTAAGTACGTACGACTGCAGCTCAAGGCAGTCAATTTATAATTAGGAGTGACCAGAATTCCTCCTGATTGAAGCGCTGTGTACATCAGTTTGATCAGAGACTTTGATTTCCATCACGACCATCGTCGGATCAAGAGAAGCTCTCTGTCCACAGAATCGACTCACAGAATCGACTCACGTGCTCCGGGAGACTCAGAAGTTTTAGAACATCTCCCTAATCTTGCATATAAGCGAGATACTGGAAGTAAGACTGTCAACATTTTGGGCATAAATAATTAAGCTAGTCTTTAGGAATTTAGCTTTTATTGAAATAATGTGAATTTAAACTCAGGTTTATCTGTTACACTGTTAAACACGCAGCGTGTTGATTTATTTTGGTTCTATGTTCTCTCAATTGTTTAATAGATAGGCTGTGCATGCTCCTCTCTGACTAACACTTTAATTTCCTTAACACACATTTTGACCTTATCAAGGTTTCAGTGGATTCAATACTGTTATAAGTGAGTGAAATTAGCCTATGGTTAATTTCTTTTGGCTCATTAGCGTCCAAAGCTAATTCTTTGGTTCCATTCGCCTCTAGGGCTAATTGTAGTGTCTCAAGGCCTTCACCACGTGTAGTTAGCTACACGAGGCTAACCCAGGCCTACCCAGACACGTGGCACACACAAAGCACATGTTAGATAGCTTCCCTTTGTCTTAGCTTAGCCACAAAGCTAATCTAAGCCTACCACGTGCTCAAACACACCTTGGTTAGCTACACAGAGCTAACCAACCTTTTGTCTCCACACGTGGCAGTCCCTCCCCCACTCACAAACACACCCTTCTTAGCTTAGCCACACGGGCCTAGTCTAGGGCCTACCACACACACAAGCACACATTAGCAACAGAGCTAATCCTTTGTTCTATTTA
This sequence comes from Neoarius graeffei, assembly GCF_027579695.1. NCBI lineage: Eukaryota > Metazoa > Chordata > Actinopteri > Siluriformes > Ariidae > Neoarius > Neoarius graeffei. The sequence continues at coordinate 13,714,017 of NC_083589.1, read as the reverse complement.
GATAACATTCCTTTGTTTTAGCTAGCAACAAGCTAGGCCTAACACACACACATACATACACATATACACACACACACACCTCACTGTTTGTATATATTGATTATCCACTATTATCTTTGTTATAATAAATTCATTTATTAAACAAACTGTGTATTTATTTGTGCATAATATCCTGAAGTCACCCAATCTCCCAAAGAATTCAAAAAGGTGCATATAAGTTATGTAATATGGTAAGTGATCATAATAATTTGGAATATACCATAATTTAGCTGTTTGGTAATTTATTATTAAGCACCAGGGTTAATGGTATGATTCACTTGAATGATTCACTACTTTGAATGATTCACTGATTCACTTTGAATGATACACTGATTCACTTTCAATGATTCACTGATTCGATTCACTTGAACGATTCACTTGAGTGATTCACTTGAGTGATTCACTTCAAACGATTCAGATGAGACTGATTCAATTTGATTATTAACCTTCAAATTTAATGAGACTGATTTAATGAGATCACTTAATAATAACTGTGATTGCACCTACAGCATGCAGAGGCCCTCAGACTCAGGCTACACCTTTTACTCTGCATGCCATGCAATTCATTCAAGAATAGATTATTTCTTAATGTAAAATAAGGATCTGCACAGACTGAAAGAGTGTAAAATAGGCTAAAGAGATATTTCCGATTACTCAGTGGTATATTTAACTTTACATTTTGAAGGTAGACAGCGAAAAACACTGTGGAGGCTAAACACTGGGATGCTAAATGATGTCACTTTCATAACGGCAGTGGCCACAGAACTAGGTCTATACCTACAGGAAAATGACAATGGGGGTGTAAATCCTAGTATAATATGGAATGCATCTAAAGCCGTTTTAAGGGGTAAGATTATAGCTAGGACAGCTGAGCTGAAAAAGACAAAAGCTCAAACATTGCTAAACCTACAAGGAAGATTGAGAAACCTGGAACAAGCGTACATTCGTAATAAAGATCCTGCTATTACTCAACAAATTAGAAACACCAAGCAAGACACGGGCAAAATAAGTGAGGAAGTTGAGAAAAATCTCAGGTTCATGAAACAAAGATATTATGAGGCCGGCCCTAAAGCGACAAAACTGCTAGCTTGGAGACTTAGGAAACAACAAGCAGATGAAAAGTCGTGCAGAGCACGATACTTGCGAAAATCACAAAGAAACAGTTATGGCCGATTAGGTGTTTTTACAAGATTTGACCTTGGTGACCTTGACCCACTAAAAACTAATGATGTCTTTGTGTGACCCTAGTGAGTTGTCCTGTGCATTTTGGTGAAGAGTGGTCAAGGAATGATGACGCTACAGCCAGGGCTCTACACTAACTTTTTTTTTTTCAGGAGCACACGTGCTCCTAAGTTAAAAATTTTAGGAGCACAGGGAAAAAAATGGGGGCACAAGCACAAGTAGGTTTTCGTTTTAAAGGTTTATTGCAGCGCAAACCTTAGACACACCGACACATAAAACGCAAAATTCATTTGAGAATGAATGAATGAATGAAGGAATGAATGAATGAACAAACAAATGAATAACGAACAACTGAATGAATGAACAAATAGCTAAACAGAGAGCAGAGCTCAGCAGAGCTAACATCATCATCAAGGACAGCTCCCACCCTGGCTCTGAGTTCTTTGACTTGCTGCCCTCAGGCAGGCATTACAGGTGCATCAAAGCAAGGACCAACAGACTCAAAAACAGTTTTTTCCCCCACAGGCCATAACCACCTTGAACAATTAGCCTTTTTCACATTACGTCACTTGCAGGGGAACTCATATCCGTTTTCAGCCTTTTGAATGGAAGAAGTGTGTCATTCACAGATAAGATTGATAATAATATTGCGCATTGTTGTTTATCATTATGTATTGTTAGCGACCATTCCAGTCACCTATCTGCCTTGTTTTGGAAAGGAAGTTTACTGACTTTCTATGGCTGCTACTTGTTAGCCAGCAGATTAGCATGCCGCCTCTTCTTCCATTCAAAAGGCTGAAAACGGATGTGAGGTTCTTCTGCAAGTGACGTAATGTGAAAAAGGCTAATTACATGCACTGACTGATGCCACTTCTGGCAGGTGCAACAATGCACCAACAAGGACCTAAAAAGACAATATTCTCACACTTACCTGATACAGTGCAATACTTATTACAGTGCAAGCTCACAGAGCAACTTTTTAGTTTTTATAGCTTTTGTATATTTTATATTTCTACACTTTTACATCCATACCCAATACAATACCAAATACAGTGCAATATCCTGAGTTTTGTAGCTGAACTGAGTTTCTATAACTACACGGAGTGCAGAATTATTAGGCAAGTTGTATTTTTGAGGATTAGTTTTATTATTGAACAACAACTATGTTCTCAATCAAACAAAAAGACTCATAAATATCAAAGCTGAATATGTATGGAAGTTAGAGTGGGGCGTTTTTAGTTTTGGCCATTTTAGGAGAATATGTATGTGTTCAGGTAACTTTCACTGTGCAGAATTATTAGGCAACTTAATAAAAACCAAATGTGTAGCCATTTCACTTATTTATTTTCACCAGGTACACTGATATGACAACTCCAGATTTGCAAATAAACATATCTGACATTCAAACACAAAACAAAAACAAAATCAGTGACCAATATAGCCACCCTTCTTCATGAGGACACTCAAAAGCCTTCCATCCATAGATTCTGTCAATTTCTTTATCTGTTCACGACCAACATTGTGTGCAGCAGCAACCACGGCCTCCCAGACGCTGTTCAGAGAGGTGTACTGTTTTCCCTCTTTGTAGACCTCACGTTTTATAATGGACCACAGGTTCTCTATGGGGTTTAGGTCAGGTGAACAAGGGGGCCATGTCATTATTTTTTTCACCTTTCAGACCTTTACTGGCTAGCCACGCAGTGGAGTATTTGGACGCATGAGATGGAGCATTATCCTGCATGAAAATCATGTTCTTCTTGAAAGATGCTGACTTTTTCCTATACCACTGCTTGAAGGTTTCTTCCAGGAACTGGCAGTAGGTCTGGGAGTTGAGTTTGAGTCCATCCTCAACTCAAAAAGGTCCAACAAGCTCGTCTTTGATGATACCAGCCCATAGCAGTACTCCACCTCCACCTTGCTGGCGTCTGAGTCGGAGTGGAGCTCTGTGCCCATTACTGATCCAGCCACAGGCCCATCCATCTGGCCCATCAAGAGTCACTCTCATCTCATCAGACCACAGCACCTTAGAAAAATCAGTCTTAAGATATTTCTTGGCCCAGTCTTGACGTTTTATCTTGTGTGCCTTACTCAGTGGTGGTCGTTTTTCAGCCTTCCTTACCTTGGCCATGTCCCTCAGTATTGCACACCTTGTACTCTTTGACACTCCAGGGATGTTGCAACTCTGGAATATGGCAGAACTGGATGCTAATGGCTGCTTGTTAGCTTCACGCTTGATTTTCCGCAGATCATGTGCAGTTATTTTGCGCCTTTTTTTTCCCCACACGCTTCTTTCGACCCTGTTGACTATTTGCAATGAAACGCTTGATTGTTCGGTGATCACGTTTCAACATCTTCGCAATTTCAAGAGTGCTGCATCCGTCTGCAAGACATCTCACAATTTTATACTTTTCAAAGTCTGTCAGATCTCTCTTCTGACCCATTTTGCCAGAGGAAAAGAGGTTGCCTAATAATTATGCACACCTGATATAGGGTGTTGATGTCATTAGACCACACCCCCTCTCATTACACAGATGCACAGCACCTGATATACTTAATTGGTAGTAGGCTTTCAAGCCTAAACAGCTTGGAGTGGGACAACATGCATTAAAAGGATGTTGTGGTCAAAATACTCACTTGCCTAATAATTCTGCACTCAGTGTAATGTGCAATTAACATCTGCAACTCAACACGCCCAGTTGTATATATATTCTTTGTTTTTCTGCTGTGTTGTGACATGCACCATTTGTATATACTGTATATTATTTGTTTTTCTGCTGTGTTGTATGTTCCCATCTAAATGTTTGCACTGTGCTTTCCATCTCATTATATAATTTTCCCGGACCTTCTCCCGTCGTTCTAGCTTTCTTCACTACACTTTCTTCCTCGTCCGTTCTTTTATTCTTGTTTCCACCATCATTGCTTTTAAAAAACGCCGTTATTCTCTGCATAGCGAATATATTTCTCAGCTCATTCCGAACCAGCTCTCAGTTATCTCTCAGTTGAATGATCTGATGAATCCCTAAAAAGCACTTTTCCCACCTAATGCCACACCCACAACATACAACCGTGGGAAAGAGGGGCAATCACAGAAAGATGTGGCAGAACGGCAAAAAAAAATTAACTTTTTCACTCTCTCCCCCGGCTACCATGGGAACCACCGCAGGTGCAAGACAGGGGCAATGCACGCAACTACAGGGAGCAAGGCGCAGGCAGAACACACACACACACACGCACATACACAACACTGAACACACACACTTGCATGCAACAATAACTATATTAAGCCCCGGTCACACCGCCCGAACTTTGCTGGAGCGTTCCTTGAACGGTAGGGGGGGGGGGGCCGAATTTCGACAACTCTCGTCACCGCGCACAAAATGGGAAAAAAATCGAAAACACGGGCGTTGGCTTAGCGGTGCACCGCTGAAGCCGGCGTTGCTTTAGCGTTAGTTTAGCGGTAGCGAGCGTTGGTATAGTGGAGTTCTGCGCATGCGGGCTTTGGCTCGGCGGGGGTATAAAGTTGGTTTAGCGGCATACCGCTTGTGACTACGGAGCTGAACGGATCGTTTTGATACAAGTTCTGATAGATTTTTGATAGAAGCTCCACCATCAGCTTGTCATACAGTCCATGTTCAGGCCTTCTCAGTATACACTGTCTGACCCACACAACTCTGTCTCTCCTTCTCTCTCTTCTCCTTTTTTTTTCTAGTTAAAATTCTTATTACTGTTCTGTTGTCTGTATAGCTTTTCCCCTTTTTTCACTGTTGTTTAGTTGATCTTATCATATTTTTATCTATAAAAACGTTTGTTATTAATATTATTATTTATATTACTTTATACTTTTTTATTATCATTCATATTACTTTATTTTTTGTTTATTGTTTGCTGTCAGTCAGATTATTTCTATTTTCATTATGTTTTTGCTGTCTTTTCCTTAATGTTATTATTATTTGCTATTATATTATCTTTATCATTATTTAATCATCATTTAATATTTACTATTAATATATACAACATTTTACTTTATAATTGTTATCCATAGGTACTAGTCATACTTTTTGAAATCAAATTTTATAATCAAATTCCAGTCTAGTCTATACAATGCATTTTCATTGTCTACTAGTCTAGTCAATTTAAGTCAATTTATTATTATTATTATTATTATTATTATTATTATTATTATTGTGGTTGTTGTTGTTATTATTATTATTATTTTCACCATTTACATAGTACAGTGAGTCAATATTAAGTCAAATCATAACGTTGCCATTGCTGTTTTACGTGTTTTAATGGGACCACAATGGAAATAAGTGCTTGCGCTTTCTTGTGTAATCCTGATTATAATGTATTTTGTACTTCATTTTACATTATGATCGAATCAAATCAAATCAAAAAATCTGTCAACAGCTTGTTGCAATCTGAGGAGGTTCTGATTCTGCTGCTGGACTAGTGCACCAATCATAGCAAGTCTCTCAGCATCCATGGTGATACAGTTTTACTGTAACTTTGAGCAAATTCGATATAGATGAGGTCTGAACTCAACGGCAGCTCGATTCCAAATGAGCTCCTGGTCCATTTCTCCCCGTATTTATAGCCAAATTCTGGTCCCGCTCCGACACCTCTATACCAACGCCAAACCAAAGTTCATCGCCGCTATGGATAGCTGCTTCAACGCCCGACACCATTCCAGCAACCCCGTGTCCACTTGTAAAACGCTTACAACTGCTCCACCGAAGTTTGTGCAACGTTTAATCGCCGCCCGGGTAACGCTGGCGAAGCAGCGGTGGTCCAGCATTCAAGATTTCTGCGTTGGCCTAGCGGACCCAAGCGTCCACGAACTTGCATCTAGCGGTGCCAAACTTTGACTGGGCGTCGGTGGAGCAGGGGTGAACTTTGCCGGGGCGGAAAATTGCCCCCTCCTCACCGCTCGCAATATTTTGTGCAGCTCAAAACTTTCGGAGCGGTAGGAGGGCCCCTCGAGAAACATCAGCGGTGGCCGAGCATATACGGCGTTGCTTTAACGGGGGCCAACTTTTGTTAAACGGTGGTGAACGGTTACGAGCGGTGATGAATTTTTTTCACCGCTCCAGGAACGCTCCAGCAAAGTTCGGGCGGTGTGACCGGGGCCTTAGGTAGGCTATCCAGCGCTGGATTTACATACTGTACTTTGCAGTTTAACGTTTGATACATTTTAGAATGTTAAACTCGTCGCGCCTGTGCTCAGTGCTTTCCTAAATTGTCGGCCGCAAGAAGCTCTCGCACGAATGCGCATGGTTTTTTTTCGTCGTTCGCATGCCAAAAAATTCGCTCGCAAATGCGAGTGAAATGTGCGCACTGTAGAGCCCTGGCTACAGCACCAACAAACAAACTGACAGATCAACATAAAAATCTCTGATTTTCGCAAGTAGAAACACTGTTCACAAAAGACCCTGTACAAAAGAAGATTACTAACAATACAGATGACATACAAAAAGCATTTGAAACATATTATAAAACTTTAGATTCTAAGAAAGTCCAGGTTAATAGAGATGAAATTGTTGAATTTCTGCACTGCAAAAAAATGATATCTTAGCAAGTGAAAATATCTTGAAACCATATAGCATTTTCCTATTAGAAGAATACAAGACACCAATTCTGAGATTATTAAACCTAGTTCTAGATTGCAACCAACTTATTCTAAGATGTCTTATCAAGTGAAAATATCTGTCCATGCAGCAAGATAATTTCACTAGTATTAAGTAACTTTCTCCTCAAATTCACTTTTCAATTTTTTGCAGTGTGAATTCTTTAGACCTCCCCATGATTGGTAAGGAAATTAATTCTAAACTTGTTCTACCAATAACAAAAGAGTAGATAGCTTTGTCTATCTCTAGCTTGAACTAGTAAGTCACCAGGTACGGATGGTTTCCCTCCTGAATTGTATAAAGCTATGAAAGAACATCTTGTCCCCGTATTGGAGACTTGTTTTAATTATAGTTTAAAAGGGATTCCCCCCCCCCCCCCCCCCCCCCCCACACACACACACACACACAGTCTTGGAGGGAGGCTTTTATTTCAGTTATTCACAAGGAGGGAAAGGACAGGATGGACTGTAAGAATATAGACCAATAAGTGTGTTAAACACAGACTACAAGCTCTACACTACCATCCTAACAAAGAGGATGGAGACCATAATGCCCCAATTAATAGATAAAGATCAAACAGGATTCATTAAGAATTGACAAACTCAAGACAATATCAGGAGGGCCCTGCACACCACTGAACACATTAAGAAAGAAAAAAATTAGCTCCATTATTTTAAGCTTGGATGCAGAAAAAGCATTTGACTCAGTCGAGTAGGAATTTCTCTATTTAGTAATGGATAAATTTGGCTTTAGGGAAAACTTTATAAAATGCGTTCAGGTTCTTTACACTTCCCCATTAGCAAGAATAAAGGTAAATGGTAGCCTCTCTAATGCCATAACTGCAACGTGGGTGCAGGCAGGGTTTTCCCGCCAGCCCAAGCCTTTTTAATTTATTCATAGAACCCCTGGCCCAAGCAAGATGGCAGGAGACAGAATTGAAAGGTACAACCCTGATTCCAAAAAAGTTGGGACAAAGTACAAATTGTAAATAAAAACGGAATGCAATAATTTACAAATCTCAAAAACTGATATTGTATTCACAATAGAACATAGACAACATATCAAATGTCAAAAGTGAGACATTTTGAAATTTCATGCCAAATATTGGCTCATTTGAAATTTCATGACAGCAACACATCTCAAAAAAGTTGAGACGGGCAATAAGAAGCTGGAAAAGTTAAAGGTGCAAAAAAGGAACAGCTGGAGGACCAAATTGCAACTCATTAGGTCAATTGGCAATAGGTCATTAAAATGACTGGGCATAAAAAGAGCATTTTGGAGTGGCAGTGGCTCTCAGAAGTACAGATGGGAAGAGGATCACCAATCCCCCTAATTCTGCGCCAACAAATAGTGGAGCAATATCAGAAAGGAGTTTGACAGTGTAAAATTGCAAAAAGAGTTTGAACATATCCTCATCTACAGTGCATAATATCATCAAAAGATTCAGAGAATCTGGAAGAATCTCTGTGCGTCAGACAAATCAAAATTTGAAGTTCTTTATGGAAATCAGGGACGCCATGTCATTCGGACTGAAGAGGAGAAGGACGACCCAAGTTGTTATCAGCGCTCAGTTCAGAAGCCTGCATCTCGGATGGTATGGGGTTGCATTAGCGCGTGTGGCATAGGCAGCTTACACATCTGGAAAGACACCATTGATGCTGAAAGGTATATCCAGGTTCTAGAGCAACATATGCTCCCATCCAGACGACGTCTCTTTCAGGGAAGACCTTGCATTTTCCAACATGACAATGCCAAACCACATACTGCATCAATTACAGCATCATGGCTGCGTAGAAGAAGGGTCCGGGTACTGAACTGGCCAGCCTGTAGTCCAGATCTTTCACCCATAGAAAACATTTGGCGCATCATAAAACGGAAGATATGACAAAAAAGACTTAAGACAGTTGAGCAACTAGAATCCTACATTAGACAAGAATGGGTTAACATTCCTATCCCTAAACTTGAGCAACTTGTCTCCTCAGTCCCCAGATGTTTACAGACTGTTGTAAAGAGAAAAGGGGATGTCTCACAGTGGTAAACATGGCCTTGTCCCAACTTTTTTGGTATGTATTGTTGTCATGAAATTTAAAATCACCTATTTTTTCTCTTTAAATTATACATTTTCTCAGCTTAAACATCTGATATGTCATCTATGTTCTATTCTGAATAAAATATGGAATTTTGAAACTTCCACATCATTGCATTCCGTTTTTATTTACAATTTGTACTTTGTCCCAACTTTTTTTGAATCGGGGTTGTATTTTTATACACACCAGCTGGTGTGTATATATATCAGGCCTAGAAATTCATATATTTTTTCACCAGCCAGCCAGACTAGTTACTAGCCAAAATTTGTTCATGTATGAATTTTACTTCTGTCAAAAATAACACAAAAGAGAGTAGTTACCATTGTTCATGACTAATGTGCATTTATTTCAAGACCCGAGTATTTTGATACTGTTGTTAAATACATAAATGAGAACAACACAGAGCACCATAATGTAATATCAACAAATAATAATATATTGGAAAACTTGGCAACTTGGTGTATGAGTATTGAAAACAAATATACTGTATTTTCCGCACTATAAGGCGCATGGGATTATAAGGCGCACCTTCAATGAATGGCCTATTTTAAAACTATTTTCATATATAGAGCGCACCGCATTATAAGGCGCGTAGAATAGAACCTACAGTAGTGGCTGGGGTTGCGTTATGCATCCACTAGACGGAGCTGCGCTAAAGGGAATGTCAACAAAACAGTCAGATAAGTTAGCAGTCAAACTTTATTAATATAATATAGACCAGCGTTCTGACAACTCCGTTCACTCCCAAAATGAATAAACAGTTTTATTGTTTTCCCCGAGGTAATGTCAGTGACGTAGTATATTTGCGAAACAGATTATCTCTTAACAACAGCATGGTATAACAAGTAGTGCAACTTTTTTTTTTATCACGTAGTGGAGGGGAACTTTTCCTCGATTCAGTAAACATGTAAAAGAAACCGATACCGTTACGGTAAATCAAACGTTAGTGCAATCACAATATAGTAACTCTCGAAATAGTGCAAAGCAATAACAATACAACAATAAATCAATAACTCAACGTTGTTGAAACGTTAACGTTCATATTCACAATATGACCAACCTTGTTCAGTTGTCAACACACAAAAGAAACACGTAAAGCTCACTTTATCATTTCACCTTATCAGTTCATTCCTCATCCACGAATCCCTCGAATTCTTCATCTTCAGTGTCCGAATTGAACAATTGGGCGAATACAGCATCCAACATGCCCGGCTCCATCTCGTCAAAGTCGTCGGTGTCGCTGCTGTTGTCTGGCAGTTCAGTGACAATTCCTGCCTTCCTGAAAGCTCGGACCACAGTTGAGACTGATATATCAGCCCAGGCATTTACGATCCACTGGCAGATAGTGGCGTATGTCGCTCGGCGCTGTCTCCCCGTCTTGGTAAATGTGTGTTCGCCTTCTGTCATCCACTGCTCCCACGCAGCTCGAAGTCTAGCTTTGAATGCCCTGTTGACACCAATATCTAGCAGCTGGAGTTCTTTTGTCAATCCACCCGGAATGACGGCAAGCACCGAATTAGTGCGCTCCACTTGTTTTTTGACACCACCGGTGATATGGGAGCGCATGGAGTCGTAGATCAATAGGGATGGAGCTGTGTGAAAAAAGCCACCCGGTCTCTTGACGTAAATTTCTCTCAGCCACTCACTCATCTTTTCTTCATCCATCCATCCCTTTGGGTTAGCTTTGATGACGACGCCGGCTGGAAAGTTTTCTTTTGGCAAGGTCTTCCTCTTGAAAATGACCATGGGTGGAAGTTTCTGGCCATTTGCCTGGCAGGCGAGAACTACAGTGAAGGCTGACTTCTCATTTCCTGTGGTGCATACATTCACCGTACGTGTCCCCGTTTTATCCACAGTGCAGTTCACAGGAATATCAAAGGTGAGTGGAACCTCATCCATGTTGATGTGCTCTGGCCGGATCTTCTTTTCAGCGATCTTGTTTTTGCAGTATGCCCGGAAAGTGGCCAGCTTTTCTTGATAGTCTTTTGGCAGTTGCTGTGAAACACTAGTTCGTGTGCGGATGGAGAGATTACGTCTTTTCATAAACCGAAAGCACCAAGAAGGACCGCCTCTGAATTCATTGATGTTAAGTTTGCGTGCTAACACTGTTGCCTTCATTCGAATAGTGACTGTAGAGATGCTTCTACTTGCTTGTCTCTGTTCAACAACCCACTGTTCGAGTTTGTCCTCTAACTGTGGCCATTTCGCTTTGTTCCCTCTGAAACTCTGTTTGGTCTTCTTTACTTGGCGCAGATCATCTTGTTGCTTCCTCCACTTCTGTACCATTGATTCATTAATGTTGAATTCTCTCGCTGCTGCTCTATTCCCATGTTCTACTGCGTGACTGATAGCTTTGAGTTTGAACTCTGCGTCGTAAGCGTGTCTCTTCAAAGGAGCCATTTTGGGGTCTTTAAACACATACAAAGTCAGTCTGTATATATATATATCCTCAAATAAAATCTCTGACACACACAAATGGTGTGGGACCATTACCGCGTTCTTACTACGGTGACGCCCCCTGACTACGGTAGCCGTGATTAACCAATATTGATCCATATATAAGGCGCATCGGATTATAAGGCACACTGTCGGCTTTTGAGAAAATTGAGGGCTTTTAGGTGCGCCTTATAGTGCGGAAAATACGGTACTTACTATCATGACTATAGCACTCAAAATATGTCCAACATGCTTTCTGTATTTAACCATTTATGAGAGAGAAAGCATTAGGAGCTTCATATTGACTAGGAATCAATTTGAAAAAAATAATTATTCCATAAAAATCGTATTGCAGCCAAGGCCTACCCTGCTCCCACGTTTGCTTATAAGTCCTTTGTCATTTCTCCTTCTCGTACGCTTTATCTGCAGCCTTTTTCTCCTCTTCAGACCGAGGTTGCTTTGTCCCCGTCTCTGGCAGTTTCTGTACACCTTTCAGAAAATTCCACATCGGAACGTAGCTTTGGCAGATGTAGATGTAAACAACAAAAAACACACGTGTTTAAATGGGCGATTATGTGGCCACATCTATTGAATTTGATAACGTGATGTGGCAGCGGGGGCATGGCCAAGCGTCGGTCTGTGAATGGAGGGCGGAGTCAGGGAAGGTAAGTGGTGGAATCATTGCACCTGATGGGGATTAACCTGTGTTTGTGTGTCTTCCCCAGTGACTGCACCCTTTAAAAGGAGAGGAGAGCAGACAAAGGGAGCTCTCTTTCCCCAACCAGAACACACGCGTGCGTGTGTGTGCGCGCGCGCGGCTGGGAAGTGATAAAAGCTGAAAAGCTAGCAATAAATAGTTCATTGAGAACTCAGTTCTGGCCTGCCGTGCTTCTGTGCTCCACCCACCTGGTCCAATACTACACGTGATTACCGCGATATTCAACAAGATGCATTATATGCATGCGGAGTAGTGACAAAACCGACAGCCTGACTCGTATACGATATGATTCTGAATTCTTCGGTAGTTTCCGTCCTGCCGATAAACACATCGATTAACACAGACACGGCACACGCTTAATACAGTATGTGCCAGCTTTAGTTGATGGTGTGTCTGAATCTTCGCTTCATATATACAGGGATGAGAATGAAAAATATTTAAAAAGTCTGAAAAAACTGGGGCGGGGCCCATGGCCCAGGGGGGCGGGGCCCAGGGGTTCCAGGGGCTAATGATTTTTGCCTATTTTTTTTTTTTTACCCCAAAACCATTAATTTTACCAGCAAAAAGTTGCAATGTATTTGGAAATAAATTCCCCTTCTTGGTGGACGACCAGGTGAAAATGATTAATATGGTACAAGAGACTTGTTTTTAATCAATTCACATTTGATAATTTCAAAAAATCAATGCACCTTTTAATATAAACGAGCTCTACAGTATTATATTTCTGCATTTTTGCTATTCATGTCTTTGAATACTCCAATCCTTTAAAATGAAGTGCAAACCAGAAAAAAGTTCTATCATATAATTCTCTTAAGCTTTCTTCTGATGTTATCATGGTAGCAGGAGGTCTTGCATATTAAGCAGGCAACATTCAACATCACTTATCACTTCCCTTTCAACTGTTGTGTGTACTAACTAGGTTTTATCTGGACAGGATGTTGTGTAATGTAATACAGATACCATATGGCCAATTCATACATGTCAACCTATACGGAATGTCCGTATTTTATACAGATTTGATTCAATAAACGTAGTATACAGGCGTATAAATAAAGTTATACGGATTCTTTAAAAAAACTTCAGTATTTATTTAGAGCTATAATCAATTCCCACGATGATAAAAGAACGCATAACATTTACAAACGTACCGTACACCACAGACAGCCAGTAAAGAGTCTTATGAAATCGTGCGTTATCTTGTGGTAGCGAGACTTTGTTCCACTTTTGATCATGCGCACACCGCATTGCGAGAATCCCGCCAACCGTGAAGTCATAGACATATAAACATAGACGCTGCCTTCTGCGTAGAATCATACGTCATCCTCACCGCCATATTGGATGTGGCAAAGTGGAGATTCTTCAACTGTCTCTGGTATAGCGTCTAGACAGTAGCCGAGAATAAAGATGCCTCATTCATGTGCTGCGTTTAACTGTACCAACAGGTTTACCGTCCAAACGAGATCACATGGGATTACCTTTCACAGGTGAGACTGGAAAAATACTTTTCATTGTATTTGGTCAGTATAACGTAATTTTACAAACAGATTTTCCTGACTTTGTGGCTAATATGAAGTCTCGTGCATAATAGCCGCTCGGTGAAACCTATCTCCAAACAACGAAGTATTTCCTTCGTAACTACGCTGATAACACTTTGTGTTTTTGTCAAACATTGGAGCTTTGTATTCATTCTGAAGGTTTATTGTTATTAATATTGAATAAAAAGTAACTGGGATATATCATTGTTAATTATCATTCAAATTTTAGGTAAATTATTTTAATTTGCATCTTATACAGATTTTATAATGTTAGGACTAGGACTGTTTTGGCCTCTAGAGGCCGCTGTTATTTCCTTTTCGTGTCATGTTTATTTTGGCCTCTAGAGGCCGCCACTGTTCCTGTGTTTTGTGTTTGTGTTAATTGCCTGTTTAGTCCTGATTATCTTCACCTGTGTTCAATTTAGTTTGTGTATTTATACCCCCTGAGTTCAGTCCTCTTGTCACGGAGTCTTTGTGCTGTTATGCTTATCTCCAGTTTCCTCTGTACCGTGTTCTTTGTTTTTCACTTTGTTTTTCTTTTGGACCTAGTAGTTACTGTGTTTTTGGATCTTCTGAGCTTTGGTATTTTTGCCTTTTCTTTTCTGGTTTTTTGGCTTTTGTTTTGTACTTTTGGATTTTTTTTATTTTTTCCCTTATATCTTCTGAGCGTTTTTGGATTATTACTTTTTGGATTTTTTGTGTATATATTGTAAATAAACCTTTTGATACTTTTTTCTACTTCTGCCTCACGCCTCTGCATTTGAGTCATCCCCCTGGTGGCCTAGTGGGGGTTTGCTGGATTATCACACCAACGAACCAGGTTCGAATCCCAGCAAAACCCTAACAGAAAGACTCCGTCATGACCGACTCAGCAGAGGCTGCTTCAACTGTCTACCCGGCCAACCTTCAGGAAATTATGGCAGCTTTGACACGCTTCGGAGTGACCATGGACGCTCATGGACGTACGCTCACCAGCCAACGTGAGGCCCTTGCTCGCCACGAGGAACTGCTTCAGAAAATTGGGAAAACCCTGGCACAGCTGACATCTCTGCCTGCATATCCTGATCCAGCTCCTGCTCCAGTGCCTCCTGCCATGCTGCCTTCTTCACCTTGCGAACCCAGCCTTCCTGCACCACAGAGGTATGACAGCAAGCACAGTGAGTGCCGAGAGTTCCTTACCCAGTGTCAACTCACCTTTGAGCTTCAGCCTACCACCTACACTATGGATTGCCGCAAGATTGCCTTTGTGATAACCTTATTAGCTGGTAAGGCGCGAGCCTGGGCTACTGCTATCTGGCAGAGACAGGGACCTGAGTGCCTTGATTTCCAGCTGTTTTCTGAAGAGATGCTTTGGGTCTTCGATCAGGCAGACATCAGTACCGATGCAGCCCGAAAGCTCATGTCTATCCGGCAAGGAGGAAGCGTCGCAGATTACGCCATCTCGTTCCGGACGCTCGCAGCAGTAAGTGGATGGAATGAGACTGCCCTGGTGTCAGCCTTCCACCATGGTCTGTCTGACCCCATCAAGGACAGTCTGGCCTCTATTGGATGCCCAAGTGACCTCGAAACCCTCATCTCACATGCTATTCGTCTGGACAACAGGATGAGAGAACGCCACCAAGCCTTGAGCCCCCCCATCCTCCCTACCTCTACCTGGAGACCGTCTACCTCCTTCAGTGACTGTCCAGAACCCATGCAAGTGGGTCGTACTCGCCTCTCCGCATCTGAGAGGGAGCGCAGAAGGAGGGACAAGTGCTGCATCTACTGTGGCAAGCCTGGTCACTTCCGAGCATCATGTCCCAAACTCTTAGGAAAAGGACCGCCCCGTCCAGCCGAGGGAGGGCTGTCACGGGGCCTACCCTCTCTCCCGGACTCCCTGGCCAAGGAATCTACATCCCGGTCTCCATCTCCTGGGGTGAGTCTGTCCACTCTTGTCAAGCTTTGTTAGACTCAGGGGCGGCTGGGAACTTTATGGATATTCACTTCGCCCAAAGCATCAATATTCCGACTGCACCTCTTGAAGTCCCACTGTCCGTGTCTGCCCTCGATGGCCAAGCGTTAGGTGATGGAAGAGTCACCCAAGTTACTTCTCCAGTCTTCCTCCAGTCTCAAGGTCACAAGGAAGAAATATCCCTGCACCTGATTCCTTCACCTGAGTTCCCAGTTATTCTAGGCCTTCCTTGGCTTACTTGCCACAACCCTCGCATAGACTGGGTAACAAGCCAGGTTGTGGAATGGGGCCCTGCATGCCATGCCTCTTGTCTGCTCTCTAGCTCTCCTGTGTCTCCTGCCGAGCCCCCTGATCTCACCGAGTTATCTCAAGTTCCCACAGAGTACTGGGATCTCAAGGAGGTATTCAGCAAGAGCAGAGCCGCCGTTCTTCCTCCGCACCGGGCCTACGACTGTGCCATCGACTTGCTCCCTGGGACTACCCCTCCTCGTGGCAGATTGTTTTCCCTCTCTCAGCCAGAACGCAAGGCCATGGAGGAATACCTCAAAGACGCCCTGGTCTCTGGGTTCATTCGACCCTCCACCTCACCTGCTGGTGCCGGCTTCTTCTTTGTCGGCAAGAAGGATGGGGGGCTCCGACCATGTATTGACTACAGGGGCCTGAACAAGATCACTGTGCGCAACCGATATCCCCTTCCGCTGATGTTCACTGCTTTCAACCTGCTCCAAGGCGCCACCGTCTTCACCAAGTTGGACCTACGGAACGCATACCACCTCATCCGTATCCGACAGGGAGACGAGTGGAAGACTGCCTTTAACACCCTGTCTGGGCACTACGAATACCAGGTGATGCCCTTCGGACTCACCAACACACCAGCTGTTTTTCAGGCCCTAATCAACGACGTCTTAAGGGACATGATTAACCTGTACGTTTTTGTCTACCTCGACGACATCCTTAACTTTTCCAAGACCGTGCAGGAGCACCGCCACCATGTCCGCCAGGTTCTCCAGAGGCTGCTACAGAACAATCTGTTCGCCAAGGCCCAGAAATGCGATTTTCATGTTCCCGAGGTCTCCTTTCTGGGATTTATTGTACGGACAGTTCAACTCCAAATGGACCCTGCCAAGACCCTGGCCGTCCGGGACTGGCCTACTCCCAAGTCCGTTAAGGAGGTTCAGCGGTTCTTAGGATTCGCTAACTTCTACCGCAAGTTCATCAGGAACTTCAGTTCTGTAACAGCACCCATGTCGGACCTCACCAAAGGGACAGGTGGATCTTATGTCTGGTCTCCTCAGGCGGAAAAGGCGTTCAAAGACCTCAAGGACCACTTCTGCACTGCACCCATTCTGGTCCTCCCGGACATCTCCCAACCATTCATCGTGGAGGTGGACGCCTCGGACAGTGGTGTCGGCGTGGTGCTCTCTCAACGTTTGGAAGAAAAGCTGCACCCCTGCACTTACTTCTCCCACCGCCTGAGTCCTGCGGAGTCCCGGTACGATGTGGGGGATCGAGAACTGCTAGCGGTCAAACTGGCCCTTGAGGAGTGGAGGCACTGGCTGGAGGGAGCGCAACATCCATTCCTGGTTTGGACTGACCACAAGAACCTGGAGTACCTCCAGCAAGCCAAGAGACTGAACCCTCGACAGGCTAGGTGGGCCCTGTTTTTCAGTCGGTTTGACTTCACTCTCTCGTACCGCCCCGGTTCCAAGAACACCAAACCTGACGCACTGTCCAGGCTGTTCTCTGCCACTAACAGGGAGAATGAAGTCGGGCCTATTATCCCTGTGCCCCGGATTGTGGCCCCTGTCCGCTGGGGTATTGAGGAGGCTGTCCGACGAGCCCAACGCCAGGACCCCGGTCCTGGGACGGGGCCACCGGGCCTCTTGTACGTCCCACATCAAGCCCGGGCCAAGGTTCTCCACTGGGGTCACTCTTCCCCTCTCACCGCCCACCCGGGAGCTCGGAGGACCCTGGACTTCCTGAAAAGACGCTTCTGGTGGCCTAACATGGAGAAGGAAGTAAGGTCATTTGTCCTGTCCTGTGAGGTTTGCACCAGAACCAAGAACCCACGACAGCGTCCCCAGGGTCTCCTGCATCCTCTGACCATTCCCCGGCATCCCTGGTCCCACATGGCAGTCGACTTCATCACGGGTCTCCCTGAGTCACAAGGTAACACGGTCATTTTGGTCATAGTTGACAGATTCTCCAAGGCCTGCCACTTCATACCACTGTGCAAACTCCCCTCTGCTCTTGAAACAGCGAAACTTATGTTTAATCATGTCTTCCGAGTCTTTGGTCTTCCACAGGACATCGTCTCAGACCGAGGGCCCCAGTTCTCCTCCCGAGTGTGGCACGGGTTCTGCAAGGTCATCGGAGCCACTGCCAGCCTCTCCTCTGGGTTTCACCCACAGTCCAATGGTCAGACTGAGAGGCTCAACCAGGACCTGGAAACCACCCTGCGAGGCCTGGCTATGGATAACCCGACATCGTGGAGCACCTGGCTGCCATGGGCAGAGTACGCCCACAACACCCTGCAGTCATCGGCCACCAAGCTGTCGCCATTCCAGTGCCAATTCGGGTTCCAGCCACCTCTGTTCTCTGACCAGGAGGACGACGTGGGGGTGCCCTCGGTCAACCAATATGTGAGACGGTGTCGCAAGACCTGGAGCAAGGTCAGGAAGACCCTCATACAGACCTCCAGAACCAACCAGACTCAGGCCAACCGCCATAGAAGACCTGCACATGCTTTCCGCCCTGGGCAGCGAGTTTGGCTGTCCACTAAGGACCTTCCACTGCGGGTGGAGAACCACAAGCTTGCTCCTCGCTACATTGGCCCCTTCAAGGTGGTGCGCAGGGTGAACCCTGTCTCCTACCGGCTCCAGTTGCCCCGGACTCTGAGGATCAACCCCACTTTCCATGTTTCCCTGTTGCGGCCCGTACTGACGTCTACGTATGCCCCTGCCCCTAGGAACCCCCCACCCCCCTGCATCTTCCAGGGTCAGACTGTGTTCACTGTGCATCGCCTGCTTGACTCCCGCCGGGTCCGCGGCGGGTTGCAATATCTGGTGGACTGGGAGGGCTATGGTTCTGAGGAGCGCTGCTGGGTTCCTGCTCGGGATGTCCTAGATAAAGAACTGTGTCGGGACTTCCATTCGGCCCATCCGGATCGCCCTGGGAACGTCAGGAGACGCTCCTAGAGGGGGGGGTCCTGTTAGGACTAGGACTGTTTTGGCCTCTAGAGGCCGCTGTTATTTCCTTTTCGTGTCATGTTTATTTTGGCCTCTAGAGGCCGCCACTGTTCCTGTGTTTTGTGTTTGTGTTAATTGCCTGTTTAGTCCTGATTATCTTCACCTGTGTTCAATTTAGTTTGTGTATTTATACCCCCTGAGTTCAGTCCTCTTGTCACGGAGTCTTTGTGCTGTTATGCTTATCTCCAGTTTCCTCTGTACCGTGTTCTTTGTTTTTCACTTTGCTTTTCTTTTGGACCTAGTAGTTACTGTGTTTTTGGATCTTCTGAGCTTTGGTATTTTTGCCTTTTCTTTTCTGGTTTTTTGGCTTTTGTTTTGTACTTTTGGATTTTTTTTATTTTTTCCCTTATATCTTCTGAGCGTTTTTGGATTATTACTTTTTGGATTTTTTGTGTATATATTGTAAATAAACCTTTTGATACTTTTTTCTACTTCTGCCTCACGCCTCTGCATTTGAGTCATCCCCCTGGTGGCCTAGTGGGGGTTTGCTGGATTATCACACCAACGAACCAGGTTCGAATCCCAGCAAAACCCTAACATATAAGGGAAATATGGATTTTGGAGGTTGGTTATACAGGTTTGATTGACCAAAGGTTGACATGTATGCCAATTTGAAGATCGAGATGGTGATTTTGAGTTAAAGAACAGGCATGTACAATTGGCATTACATATTGGAATTTTTTTTAAATCAAGAACTATAAGTTCATCTCGGCCTAAAAAATTTGGGCAGACGCTCCCACGCAGCACATGCCAGCAATTCCCCCTGTCCCCGTATGAAATGAGCAATAAGTAGGAGAGTTATGCATGGTATCATACCTAAAATTTTATCAGAAATATAGATATGATACTATGATTCTCCCCAACATGCTACATTAGACAAGCTAACCTCATTTATAAAAAGATACACACATATATGACGTGTATTTGATATATGTGATATGTATATTCATACATTGTTACTTTACGGAAATCTTCAATAAGTTTGGTCTTTTCATGACAGCCTGTTGTAGACCTAAATATAATGCACATGAACTGACACTACTCACCTCAACATGTCCGTTACAATCATTTAAGCCACCATGGGCAATGCTGAAATCACTGCTGCAAACAGTACATCGCATGAAACTGTAATTATTTTTTACCCTTATTAGACAGGGATATTATTAGACAGGGAGATTCTTTTGTGTAATCTGAGCTGAAGTGGGTTTTGTACTTTGTTTTTTTGGGGCGCGCTCTCTCTCTCTCTCTCTGCCATGCCGATCCTGTAGGCCGCACTGACTCAACTGAAAACTCCGGGTCCTCAAGAAAAGGGATAAAAGCCTGCCCACACTGAAAGCTGATTGGTTTATTTTGCTGAGTAACCCAATCAGGATGCTCTTTGTCTGGCATGCGCTACATGAACAGGCACACAGGCAGTGTTGCCACATTGGGCGGTTTTAAGTGCATTTTGCAGGTTTTGAACATATTTTGGGATGGAAAACGTCAGCAGTATCTGGCAACACTGCACACAGTCTCCCTCGCGCGCGCACATTCTATGTGTGATGCAGACCTTAATGTTGCGCGCGCACGCTATTGCTCGCTTCTATCAATATGCAGGAGACTCCCGGAAGTTCCGGGAGACTTGGGATGTCTGCGTTATAAGGTGACCACAGATCGTTAATCATACCCCCCCCCGAGAATTTCTCAATGGATTTACATTGATCTCAAAAATGATCATTTTGGTCTGAAAAAGTCGGAAATCCGCCGATCGGCGGAAAATTCTCATCCCTGTATATATTTGTGACACCTCACCGAATCCAGGGACGCATGTCGGCCGAAACGAATCCGAGATAATCGCAAAAGAAGCATTTTTTTTCGAAATTTGTGATTTTCGTTTTTTTTCCATCATGTGCAAGTTGAGATCTTGAAGAATGCAATCAGTATTTCAGATAATAGATTGTTTTGTTGGAAAAGCATACATTTTTTGTTGCAAATTGTCTCGTTTTTGTCAGGACTGTAGCCTGCTGGGGGGTGTGGGTAAATTACCATATGGGCCATTCACATGATGATTTAAGTCTTTTTTTTTTTTTTTTGCGAATCAGCTGTATGATACGAGCTGAGCTCGTGGCTACTTAAGCTGCATACAAGCATGTAATTTCACTATGGAATGAGCAAGCTAAACAGAGCGCAGAGGAGCTGAAACACCGCGAAACAAACAGACACACGGTATTTACATCGGAGATAACCATTTCTAGCAAAAAAACCGCAACCAAAAGGAAGTGTTTTAGGACTACATTCCATCGGAGGCATTGGTGTGTGCAAGGCGACGTTTCTCTTTCTGATGGGGTAAGTTTATTAATCTAAGGCTGTGTGGTTATTTTTGCATCTAACAGAGAGTGTTGTGGTTTGGTTACATGAAACTAGCGTTGTGTTAGTTGTGTCATCATCGTGTTATCTTTCTTTCTAACGGTGTGAGTAATTTGTTATTTTTGCATGTAATGGAGAGTGTTGTGGTTTGGTTACATGAAACTAGTGTTGTGTTAGTTGTGTCATCATCATGCTATCTTTCTAACGGTGTGAGTAATTTTTCAACCACAAAACGTTAAAGTACACTTTAGGACTTATTTTTGTACTTCATAATTGTTTTGGGCATACTTTGCATGGAAGGAAAATTGACGTGGTGATCTTTGTTTACATGAAAGTAGCATCATAGGGGGTAGGGCTTTCCTTAATGTCATGCAAATGGGCACCATTATGTGCCTGCCCTGCACCCGGAGTAGCTAAGATGGAAAACTTTGAGGGCGATTTTCTCCCTTTTCTGAGGGCGATTTTCTCCTTTTTCTGTTTTAAGAGGTATGCACTTTCAAAAGGCCACACATTCTTCAAATATTGTCAGATCTCCAAATGGAAGGCATCATTGGAAAGCTTAGAAACTGTACTTTCTGAATCTGTCAATAACTCAAAATGCCCCTGGGCCAACATTTGTCCCTGGATAACGTTATCTGACACATTTTTTATTTTCAACTAGCCAGCCGGGCTGGCTAGTGACAGGAATTACCCGCCAAATGAAAAATTAAGTTGCCTCGGGCGACCGGACCACCGCGAATTTCGAGCCCTGTATATATATTATATACTGTATATATACACACACACACATACATTATATATATTTTATATATTGTGGCAGTGGGGACGTGGTCAAGCATCGGTCTGTGACCGGAGGGCGGAGTCAGGGAAGGTAAGTGGCAGAATCACTACACCTGATGTGAGTTAACCTGTGTTTGTGTGTCTTCCCAGCAACCACGCCCTATATAAGGAGAGAGAGGGCAGAGGAAGGGAGCTCTCTCCCACACCAGAAGACTTGTGTGTGTGTGTGTGTGTGTGTGTGTGTGTGTGTGTGTGTGTACACGTGCGACTGGGAGAGTGTGAAGTTAAAGCTGAAAAGCTAAAATAAAAGAGTTTTGGAACTCAGTTCTGGCCTGCCGTACTTCTGTGCTCCACCCACCCACTCTGACTTCTACAGTGGTGCCAAAACCCGGGGACCGAGCACAGAAGAGAACAGCCCCATGGAGTCCTCCCCCTTCGCAGACCTGATCCACGCCTTCACCACGGCCCAACAGAGCCAGCACCAGGCGCTGCTCGCCCTCCGAAAGGAACAAGAACAACGGTTCGAGGTACTGGTGCTGGCGCAACAGGAAGATCGTCAGGCGTTCCGGCACCTCCTCGCGTTGGCGGGGGCCACCATCTCCACCACTGCAGGTCCACTCCACCTCACCCTGACGAAGATGGGCCCGCATGACGACCCGGAGGCCTTCCTCACGCTATTTGAACAAGCAGTAGAAGCCTCGGGGTGGCCGGTGGAACAGCGCGCGGCGCGCCTCCTCCCCCTGCTAACGGGCGAGACGCAGCTGACCGCGCTACAGCTCCCCGCCGACAGCCGGCTGGTCTACGCGGACCTGCGCCGGGCCGTCCTCCAGTGTGTGGGGCGCACCCCCGAACAACATCGTCAGCGCTTCCGTGTTCTGCACCTAGAGGAGGTCGGCTGCCCATTTGCGTTTGGCCAGCAACTCCGGGACGCCTGCAGGCGGTGGCAGAGAGCTGACAACCGCGACGCCGAGGGAGTCGTCGACCTGGTGGCACTGGAGCAGTTCATCGCACAATTTCCCAAAGGAATGGCGGAGTGGGTCCAGTGCCATCGCCCGGCG
Organism: Neoarius graeffei; assembly: GCF_027579695.1. Lineage (NCBI taxonomy): Eukaryota > Metazoa > Chordata > Actinopteri > Siluriformes > Ariidae > Neoarius > Neoarius graeffei. The sequence goes on along the minus strand of NC_083589.1, from coordinate 13,691,013 downwards.
TCGCTGGATCGGGCCATCGAGTTGGCGGAGGATCATTTGGCGGCTGTTCCCGCCGCAGGATCACAAATCCCCTCTTCGCTTCTCTCCTCTCGCTCTCTCTCTCTCTCCCCCTCCCCCTCCCCTTCTATGTCTCGTCCTCGCCCCGTTCCCCCACCGTGGAGGCGGGGGCCGGCTCCCTCACAGCCGGTCCGCCGCACCCGCAGTGCCCTCCCGTTTCCTACTTCCGTGTCTGTCTCTCCCTCCCCTCAGGTGAGTGAGCCCCAGAGTTCCGGTGCAGAGAGAAATCCCGGGCCGGTTTGCTGACGCTGCGGGGAGCCGGGCCACCTCCAACAGCAGTGCTTGGTGATGGAGGTGGGTGCAGTGGTTCGGATCCCCGACGCGCCAGGAGCCGCCCTCGATCGGGCCAGAGCGTATCGCGTACCGGTGAGTATCCAAGTGGATACATATCAGGCTTTGTTGGACTCTGGCTGCAATCAGACCTCAATTCACCAAAGCCTGGTGCAAGACGAGGCATTGGGGGGAGCACAGGGGGTGAAGGTGTTGTGTGTGCACAAGGATGTTCACAGCTACCCTTTAGTGTCAGTCCACATTTTTTTCAGAGGGGAAAAGTTTAGAGTAAAGGTGGCGGTTAATCCTCGCCTCACCCACTCGATAATTTTGGGGACTGATTGGCCGGGATTCGGGGCATTAATGAGTCATTTAGTAAAGAGTGGGTCCTGCTGTAGTTCAGCAAGGGGAGGTCCCAGTATTGCTTTGGCGGGAGCAGCTGTCACAGAGCCGTCTACGTCATCTCCGCGTCAGAGTGAGGAGCCGCTGGCTCCTCCTCCCTCTCTCGGGGAATCCCTCATGGATTTCCCGTTAGAGCAGTCGCGAGACGAGACCCTGCGGCATGCGTTTGACCAAGTGAGAGTAATCGATGGTCAAACGCTCCAGCCAAACGCCACCCCGTCCTTCCCTTATTTTTCGATTATGAAGGATAGATTATACCGAGTGACGCAGGACACTCAGACTAAAGAACAAATCACGCAGCTCTTGATTCCAAAAAGCTGCCAGGAATTGGTATTCCAGGCAGCTCACTTTAATCCCATGGCTGGACACTTAGGACAGGATAAAACACTAGCCCGAATAATGGCCCGGTTCTATTGGCCGGGGATTCACGGTGATGTCCGTAGGTGGTGTACGGCGTGCCGCGAATGCCAGTTAGTAAATCCAGTGGCCATTCCAAAAGCACCTTTGCGCCCTCTACCATTAATTGAGACCCTGTTCGAAAGAATTGGGATGGATCTCGTCGGGCCATTAGATCGGTCAGCACGAGGGTACCGCTTTATATTAGTTATGGTGGACTATGCAACGTGATACCCGGAAGCAGTGCCTCTTCACAATATCTCAGCACGCAGTATTGCGGAGGCGCTCTTCCACGTTATCTCCCGAGTTGGAATCCCGAAAGAGATTCTGACTGATCAAGGCACCTCGTTTATATGTCACGAACACTGAACGAAGTGTATGGGTTGTTGGGTATTAAGCCAATCCGCACCAGCGTGTATCACCCACAAACGGACAGTTTAGTTGAACGATTCAATCGCATCCTCCAAAATATAATTAAGAAATTCGTAAGCGAGGACGCACGTAATTGGAATAAATGGCTCGAACCCTTGTTGTTTGCAGTGCGAGAGGTCCCACAAGCCTCCATGGGGTTCTCCCCATTCGAATTGTTATATGGGCGTAAGCCGTGCGGCATTTTAGATGTGCTGCGAGAAAATTGAGAGGAGGGACCTTCACCAAGTAAAAATGAAATTCAATACGTTATTGACCTGCGCACAAAACTCCACACACTCACGCACCTAACCCAGGAGAATTTGCGGCAGGCCCAAGAACGGCAAACCTGCCTGTATGACAAGGGTACGCGCCTTAGGGAGTTCGCACCGGGAGATAAAGTACTCGTACTGTTGCCTACATCGAGCTCCAAATTAATCGGCAAGTGGTAAGGACCCTTTGAGGTCACACAGCGAGTCGGGGATGTCGACTACGAGGTGAGGCGAACGGACAGGGGTGGGGCGCTACAGATTTACCACCTCAATCTGCTCAAACTCTGGAACGAGGAGGTCCCCGTGGCATTGGTGTCGGTGGTTCCGGAGAAGGCGGAGCTGGGGCCGGAGGTTCAAAAGGGAGTATTGGCATCGCATACCTCTCCGGTCCCCTGTGGAGACCACCTCTCCCCGACACAACTTGCGGAGGTTGCCCAGTTGCAGACCAAATTTTCGGACGTGTTCTCGCCCCTGCCCGGCCGCACCGACCTCATAGATCACCACACTGAGATGCCCCCGGGGGTGGTAGTGCATAGCCGCCCTTACAGGCTATCCGAACACAAGAAAAAAGTGGTTCGGGAAGAACTCGAGGCCATGCTCGAAATGGGCATCGTCGAGGAGTCCCACAGCGACTGGAGCAGCCCGGTGGTCTTGGTACCCAAGGCCGACGGGTCGGTCTGGTTCTGTGTAGACTATAGAAAAGTCAATGCGCAGATCACCCGTTGGTATCTGGCACTCCAACCCTTTAACTTCAAGGTGGTCCACAGGCCGGGGGCGCAGATGGTCATGGCGGACTTTCTCTCCTGTCAAGGGGGGGGAAGTCGGCTGCGGGCCGGACGGCTGCCCGGCCTGAGTCGGGCGGTGGTGGTATGTGGCAGTGGGGGCGTGGTCAAGCGTCGGTCTGTGACCGAAGGGCGGAGTCAGGGAAGGTAAGTGGCAGAATCACACCTGATGTGAGTTAACCTGTGTTTGTGTGTCTTCCCAGCAACCACGCCCGATATAAGGAGAGAGAGGGCAGAGGAAGGGAGATCTCTCCCGCACCAGAAGACTTGTGTGTGTGTGTGCGTGCGACTGGGAGAGTGTGAAGTTAAAGCTGAAAAGCTAAATTAAAAGAGTTTTGGAACTCAGTTCTGGCCTGCCGTACTTCTGTGCTCCACCCACCCACTCTGACGTCTACACACACACACACACATATATATATATATATATATATATATATATATATATATATATATACACACACACACACACACACACACACACATATATACTGTGTGTGTGTGTGTATATATATATATATATATATATATATATATATACAGTATACACACACACATACAGTTAGGTCCATAAATATTTGGACAGAGACAACATTTTTCTAATTTTGGTTCTGTACATTACCACAATGAATTTTGAACAAAACAATTCAGATGCAGTTGAAGTTCAGACTTTCAGCTTTAATTTAGTGGGTTGAACAAAATGATTGCATAAAAATGTGAGGAACTAAAGCATTTTTTAAACACAATCCCTTCATTTCAGGGGCTCAAAAGTAATTGGACAAATTAAATAATTGTAAATAAAATGTTCATTTCTAATACTTGGTTGAAAACCCTTTGTTGGCAATGACTGCCTGAAGTCTTGAACTCATGGACATCACCAGACACTATGTTTCCTCCTTTTTAATGCTCTGCCAGGCCTTTACTGCAGCGGTTTTCAGTTGCTGTTTGTTTGTGGGCCTTTCTGTCTGAAGTTTAATCTTTAACAAGTGAAATGCATGCTCAATTGGGTTGAGATCAGGTGACTGACTTGGCCATTCAAGAATATTCCACTTCTTTGCTTTAATAAACTCTTGGGTTGCTTTGGGTCATTGTCCATCTATATTATTGTAATGCTTCTTAGTTAACGTGATGTATGAGACCACTATATTACTGGAGTAATCAGAGCTAGGTTCGACTATAAGGAGAGAATTGGCAACGACCAGTATTTAAATGAAGAAAGAGGTAGTAACATTTATTAAACACACAAAGATATTGAACCACAATAGAAAAAAGTAAAGCCCTTAGTAGTCAGTCAGTATAAACGTTTAGTCAGTCAGTTACCCAATGTTCAATACAGTTCAATAAAGTTCAATCCCAAAGTTCGATGTCCAATGTTTTACCCCAATGTTCAAGCTCAAAAGCTTCAGTTGAAAGTTCAATAAGTGTCCTTTAAATCCTAAAAAAAAGGGAAAAAAAGTAGAAAAATGGAAGAAAAGGATCTTCCTTGTACGTACTTTGTATTGTTGAATAAAGAAAAAATGAAAACAAGGCCTTTTAAATCACTACCCGGGTAGTATATGTGACCCCTCACCGAATCCAGGGACACATGTCGGCCGAAACGAATCCGAGATAATCGCAAAAGAAGCATTTTTTTTCGAAATTTGTGATTGTTTTTTTCCATCATGTGCAAGTTGAGATCTTGAAGAATGCAATCAGTATTTCAGATAATAGATTGTTTTGTTGGAAAAGCATACATTTTTTGTTGCAAATTGTCTCGTTTTTGTCAGGACTGTAGCCTGCTGGGGGGTGTGGGTTAAATTACCATATGGGCCATTCACATGAAGATATAAGTCTTTTTTTTTTTCCACGAATCAGCTGTATGATCTGAGTTGAGCGCATGGCTACTTAACCTGCATACAGGCGTGTGATTTCATTATGGAATGAGCAAGCTAAACAGAGCGCAGAGGAGCAAACACCGCGAAGCAAACAAACACATGGTATTTACATCGGAGATCACCATTTCTAGCAAAAAAAACCGCAACCTCGTTTTCCAGATTGAATGGAATACTTGAATGATTGGATGATACACGGACCGTTCTAGGATTACATTCCATCGGAGGCATTGGTGTGTGCAAGGCGCCGTTTCTCTTTCTGAAGGGGTAACTTTATTAATCTAAGGCTGTGTGGTTATTTTTGCATGTAACGGAGAGTGTTGTGGTTTGGTTAAGCCTAGGTCACAACCGGACGTACGATTTTTTGGCCATGTGATTTTTGGTGTTTCCCAAATCACTGCAGTTTTTTTTTTTGTTCACGGAGAAAGACGCACGTTGGCCGTAAGTTTGTCTTGCAACCTGAAAAAAACGTAAGCGCCCGTAGAGTTTGTTTGACATGACAAAGAACCTCTGCGGCCGGTCTGCGGCTGGAAAATCAGCACATCACACGTGTGTTCTCGTGCTTTTCACACGCGCGCTCTTGTGCATTTCATGCGTGCTCTCCGTGTGTTTCTTGCGGTTTTTGCGTGTAGACCGGCTGTAGGAGCACATACGGCCGGTTGTGACCGAGGCTTTACATGAAACTAGTGTTGTGTTAGTTGTGTCATCATCGTGCTATCTTTCTTTCTTACGGTGTGAGTAATTTTTCAACCACAAAACGTTAAAGTATACTTTAGGACTTATTTTTGTACTTCATAATTGTGTTGGGCATACTTTGCATGGAAGGAAAATTGACGTGGTGATCTTTGTTTACATGAAAGTAGCATCATGCTAGCTCGTAGGGGGTAGGGCTTTCCTTAATGTCATGCAAATGAGCACCATTATGTGCCCGCCCTACACCCAGAGTAGCTGACATGGAAAACTTTGAGGGCGATTTTCTCCCTTTTCTGTTTTAAGAAGTATACACTTTCAAAAGGCCACACATTCTTCAAATATTGTCAGATCTCTACATGGAAGGTATCATTGGAAAGCTTAGAAACTGTACTTTCTGAATCTGTCAATAACTCAAAATGCCCCCGGGCCAACATGTGTCCCTGGATTCTGTGATCTGCCACATATAAGTGATGGAGATTTCAAAATCTTATCTGTAATCCAAGGAAATGTAGCCAGGATGCGTCCAGGTCACGGCTTCACAGATTGATGGACACACACAGTTACACTCCTCAGCGGAATCACTGGCTCGCCGTATCTCTCTCTCTCTCTCTCTCTCTCAAATGTGGCAGAAGAATGCACAACAAAAAAAAACCAATCTGCACACGGCAGTGTAAAATACCTCATTAGTGCCATGCAGAATTGTTTCACTTCATACCTTAAGTATAAACACTTAAACTCAAATATCACTTCTATAGCTTATGAAAACCAAATACTGAAGCAACTGTGCAATACAGTACCAGTTCAGTAAAATGACAGTGTGTCATTTGTAATCAAAGTGAATACATATACATTCATAGTAAACCAGATACCATATCAACAGTAAGCCATTTGCAACTTGGTACACGTTGCAAACATCATAAGAAAGATGCCAATACTCCCTTTTGAACCTCCGGCCCCAGCTCCGCCTTCTCCGGAACCACTGACACCAATGCCACGGGGACCTCCTCGTTCCAGAGTTTGAGCAGATTGAGGTGGTAAATCTGTAGCGCCCCACCCCTGTCCGTTCGCCTCACCTCGTAGTCGACATCCCCGACTCGCTGTGTGACCTCAAAGGGTCCTTACCACTTGCACAGGGTACACGTGGTCAGAAAAGAAAGCGCCGTTCTAAACTAACATGGCGGTTTAAAACAATAAAATTACGTTTCAAAATATCTCCAACTGGTTTTTTAACTCTACAGATGTCACACATAACATAAAGTACAACATTAATCCATCAAAATAGTTCGTTTTACCTCAAGAGTAAAAGGAAGCTAGCCAGTGCTAATACACTGGCATGCACTTTTTTCTTTTTTTACAGGGACACTCACCGGAGATGAAATGATAAAAACACAAAATACAGCTTCAGAAACGGTACATCAACTGAAAACCTCTTCTTGAATGTTAGAAACAAGGGATTACTTCAAAAATTAACTCGAGTATCAGAATATTGTTCAGTCTCTCATCTTTTCCCGCTCATTGCAACTCTATCTGCCGCTGAAAACAAAATCCCGCCATGGTGTCTTCTTCTAGAGTGTAATGCACTGATTTACTATCGGCACAGCGCCATCTAGTGACGGGGGAAATACTTCTAACTACATGCAATAAGCCAGTGCAATTTAGGTGGGCTACATCCTCCCCTCCTGAATGTGCATGCGCCTCTGCATGTACTCCTAACTTAAACAGTGGTTAAGTGGCCTACGTCTAAGAGAGCAGGACTAATCACGGGAGATAAATCTAAAGCTTTAGTAAAAGCTTGGTCAAGTCCTTTGAACAAAGACTGCATTACTAAAGTCAGGGGATTTCCTAACGTCTGGTACGTAAGTCGGTCAGGTTCTGCCCTATGTCTGGTTGATCGTCTCACTTCTGTGTCTTCCCTCTCTTGGACATCATCCACTCTAGGATCCTCAAGCTCATGTTCAGATGACTCATCATGGTTTCTCTTTTTTCCAGATTCCTGCTCAACTCTTCCTTCTGTTTCAGGCACTGTTTCCGACTCGTTCTCCTCTTCCACAAGGCTTGTCTTTTCCTTCTCCTCTTCTAGATCAGCAGACGATTCACCCTCTTCCAGTTCATCTTCATGGGAGTTAGAAGACTCATCCGCGCTGAGCTCTTGCTGCTGACTTCCAGCAGGCTGGAACACCTCGGCTTCAGGTCAGAGGTTGGACGGTGCGGGATTCATTGGAGCAGTTGCTCTAGTCTGAGGGATTTCATGCACAATGGTGATTGACGGGTAAGTTGTGTCAGGGGCACCAGAGCAGTCGACTTCTTCCTCACTTTCACAGGGATCTCTCAACAGCTCGCCCTCCTCACATGCTGGGCTCTGAGCAGGTTGGGTTGCAGTTTTCTTTTGCTTGTGCTGAGTCACTTCTGTTCCGATGGATGGCGTCAGGAAGCCACAAGGTAAGAGCACGTCACGGTGCAGCGTCCTTTGGGGACTATCAGAGTTGACTGGGGCGATGACATAGACAGGAGAATCATTGATGCACTTCACCACTTTGTAAACAGTTTGGCTCCAACGATCCGTTATCTTGTGTTTTCCCCTCAATCCAATGTTCTTGACCAAGACACAGTCTCCTTCCTCCAGGACAGTTTCTCTTACTTTCATGTCGTATCTTTCTTTGTTTTTCAGGGCGATTTTCTCACTGTGTTCAATTGCAATTTTGTAGCTCTCTTGCAGGTTCTCCTTGAGACGTTTCACATAGTCTGTGTGAGTAACTTTGTTCTGACCCGCTGGATTGAGGCCAAATGCAACATCGATAGGTAAGCTTGGCTGTCTCCCAAACATTAGCTGGTAGGGAGAAAAGCCTGTTGTGTCATTTTTGGTGCAATTGTATGCGTGTACTAAAGGTTGAACATAGTCACGCCACTTGACTTTGTTTTCTTCCTCAAGGGTACCCAGCATCTCCAAAAGCGTACGGTTAAACCGCTCCACGGGATTACCATGTGGATGGTAGGGAGTAGTTCTTGTCTTTTTAATTCCTAAGAGGAGGCAAAGGTCTTTGATTACTGCAGACTCAAAGTCGCGACCTTGGTCGCTATGTAAACGCTCAGGCAGGCCGTAATGGACAAAAAAGTTGTTCCACAAAGCCTTGGCTACTGTCTTGGCCTTTTGGTTAGTGGTCGGTACGGCAACAGCGTACTTCGTAAAATGGTCAGTGATGATGAGGATGTTCTTCATTCTGCGGCCATCAGGCTCCAAGGACAAGTAGTCCATGCAGACTAGTTCGAGCGGTCTGCTGGTCCGGATATTTACTAGACGGGCTGTTTTCTCAGCTTTTGCTTTGCGACGAACGCATCTCTCACAGGTTTTTACTTTCGCATCTACGTCCATGGCCATCCTCGGCCAATAGAAATGCATGCGGACAAGATCAATTGTTCTTTCAAATCCCATGTGTCCAACTAGGTCATGGAGACTTTCAAGAGCCGTTTCACGATACTTCTTGGGAAGAACCAGTTGGAACAATGGCTCTCCTTTGTTGACCCTCTAGCGATAGAGGACGGCATTGTCAATGATGAGTTGATCCTGGACCCATAGCATTAGTTGGACTTCTCGGTCCTCTTACTGCCTCACCCTGTACGACAGCCTTTTTCCTCCACTGATGATGTCAATGACCCTGCTGATTACTGGGTCAGCCCTTTGCTCAGCAGCCCATTCCAACTGTGACATTCTGGGGAGGGTGCTGGACCCTGGAAGCAAATCAGTGTGGGTGAACTCAGGAGGGATAGCATTCGCATCCATGGCAAAGGACTCGATGATCACAGGTAAGTGGTTACTTTCTTCCTCCTTACAGGGTTTTCCTAAGTTGCGTCTTTGGCAGACAGCCTCGACTGCCTCTTGAGGGAACGTGGCACCACTTTCATCCCTCATGAACTTCGCCAGGAACTGCTGCACTCTGTCGTCTTCGGCCTCAGCACTGGAATCTGCCTGCTCGCAGTCGTGGGGGCGCCTGGATAGACCATCTGCATCCTGGTTCCTCTTGCCAGCCCGGTACTGAATGTTGAAGTTGGACAGGGCGGCAAGCCACCGATGTCTGGCAGCATCAAGTTTGGCAGATGACAGTACATAAGTCAAGGGATTGTTGTCAGTAACAACGGTAAACTCAGCGCCGTAGAGGTAGTCTGATAGCTTGTCGGTTATAGCCCACTCAAGAGCAAGAAACTCTAGCTTGTGAGTGGGGTATCTTCGCTCACATTTTGACAGCCCTCTACTGGCATAGGCTATGACTTTCATTTGCCCGTTTTGTTGCTGATAAAGGGCCGCCCCAAGACCATGGAGGCTCGCATCAGTGTGCAATATGTATGGTAGACTCGAATCGGCAAAGCCAAGGATTGGGGCAGTGGTCAATTTCTCAATGAGGGTTTTGAAAGCTTCCTCGCACTTAGATGTCCACTTCTCTGCAAAAGGTGACTTGAGGTCGGCGTTTGAGAAGAACTTAGTTTTGTTCTTTTTCCTTGCAGGGACATAGCCAGCAGTCAGGTCATTGAGGGGCTTTGCTATTTTCAAAAAGTCTTTGATGAATCTTCTGTAATACCCGGTGAACCCGAGAAAAGACTTGAGCTCCCTGATATTGTTCGGTCTGGGCCAAGTTGTGAGTGTTGAAATCTTGTCAGGGTCAGTTTCAACTCCATTCTCCGAGACAACATGTCCTAAGTATTTCACGGACTTCCTGAAAAAATGACACTTCTCAGGCGACAACTTGAGCCCGAATTCTCTAAGACGGTGTAAGACTCTCATAAGCCACTCTTCGTGCTGTTCAAGGGTTTCTGAGAAAACAATAAGGTCGTCTAGGAAAACAAGAACTTCCTTCAAGTTTAGGGAACTCATGCATTTCTCCATGACTCTCTGGAAAGTGCTCGGAGCGTTGGTTACTCCCTGCGGCATCCTATTGAATTCCCAAAATCCCATGGGAGTGACGAAGGCAGTTTTGGGTTTATCGTCCTCTTCCATTTTCAACTGATAGAAGCCTGACTTTAAATCCATTACAGAGAACCATCTGGATCCTGTTAGGGCTGCAAAGGTTTCCTCAATGTTCGGCAAGGCGTAAGCATCCTTGATAGTCTGCAGATTCAATTTCCTGTAGTCGACACATAGTCGAATTTTGCCACTTTTCTTCTTTATGATGACGACCGGTGATGCGAACGGACCTTCAGACTCTCTTATGATGTTGGCGTCGTACAGCTCTTTCAGGTGGAGATGGACGGGCAGATAGGCCTCACCCTCTGCTTGAAGGGCGTTGGATCGGAAAGGCGGATTTTGTGCTTGACTGCTGTTGTATGTCCATAGTCAAGGTCATCTCTCGCAAAAACTTCAGGAATGGAATTCAGCTTTTCCTTAATCCTTTCTTTCCACTCCTCAGAGAGAGGTGAATCACTGAGATCGAAGGTAATGGGGCTCTCAGTAGGCACGGAGTGCTCAGGGTGGAACTCTGTTGGGCCTTCACCTTTCAGGGAGGTAAGTGGAGAAACGGATAGCGGAGCTGTAAGGTCTGCCAGAGTGCAGTGTGCTGGCACTGTGACATCATGTGTGGTTTCGTTCTTCAGCAGGACAGGAACTTTAAAAGATGTCTGTCTGGGGCTTGACATGACATACTGTATGTGGCAGATCACAGAATCCAGGGACACATGTCTGCCCGGGGGCATTTTGAGTTATTGACAGATTCAGAAAGTACAGTTTCTAAGCTTTCCAATGATGCCTTCCATGTGGAGATCTGACAATATTTGAAGAATGTGTGGCCTTTTGAAAGTGTATACCTCTTAAAACAGAAAAGGGAGAAAATCGCCCTCAAAGTTTTCCATCTCAGCTACTCTGGGTGTAGGGCGGGCACATAATGGTGCTCATTTGCATGACATTAAGGAAAGCCCTACCCCCTACAAGCTAGCATGATACTACTTTCATGTAAACAAAGATCACCACGTCAATTTTCCTTCCATGCAAAGTATGCCCAACACAATTATGAAGTACAAAAATAAGTCCTAAAGTATACTTTAACGTTTTGTGGTTGAAAAATTACTCACATCGTAAGAAAGAAAGATAGCACAATGATGACACAACTAACATAACACTAGTTTCATGTAAAGCCTTGGTCACAACCGGCCGTACCGTGCTCCTACGGCCGGTCTACATGCAAAAAACGCAAGAAACGCACGAGAGCACGCAAGAAACACACGGAGAGCGCGCATGAAATGCATGAGAGCGCGCGTGTGATGTGCTGATTTTCGAGCCGCAGAGGTTCTTTGTCATGTCAAACAAACTCTACGGGCGCTTACGTTTTTTTCAGGTTGCAAGACAAACTTACAGCCAACACGCATCTTTCTCCATGAACAACAACAACAACAAAAAAGCAGCGATTTGGGAAACGCCAAAAATCGCATGGCCAAAAAATCGTACGTCCGGTTGTGACCTAGGCTTAACCAAACCATAACACTCTCCGTTACATGCAAAAATAACCACACAGCCTTAGATTAATAAACTTACCCCATCAGAAAGAGAAACGGCGCCTTGCACACACCAATGCCTCCAATGGAATGTAATCCTAGAACGGTCCGTGTATCATCCAATCATTCAAGTATTCCATTCAATCTGGAAAACGAGGTTGCGGTTTTTTTTGCTAGAAATGGTTATCTCCGATGTAAATACCGTGTGTCTGTTTGCTTCACGGTCTGGTTGCTCCTCTGCACTCTGTTTAGTAACTCATTCCATAGTGAAATCACACACCTGTATGCAGTTAAGTAGCCATGCGCTCAGCTCGGATCATACAGCTGATTCGTGGAAAAAAAAAACAAATGACTTAAATCATCATGTGAATGGCCCATATGGTAATTTACCCACACCCCCCAGCAGTCCTGACAAAAACGAGACAATTTGCAACAAAAAATGTATGCTTTTCCAACAAAACAATCTATTATCTGAAATACTGATTGCATTCTTCAAGATCTCAACTTGCACATGATGGAAAAAAACAAAAATCACAAATTTCGAAAAAAAATGCTTCTTTTGCGATTATCTCGGATTCATTTCGGCTGACATGTGTCCCTGGATTCGGTGAGGGGTCACATATGAGCAAAATGTCAGCCCACTTAGTAGTGAGCGAGAGGGGAAGTCAACGAGCAAGGGAGCCTCAGGGAAACTATTTACATTTCTGGTGTAGCCGTCTAACACCATTTTTTGGCCTGGTGGGATGACTACAGCTTTCTTGTGCAGGAGTTTCACAACACCCACTCTGTCACTGTGTGCGGTTTTGCTCTTGTACAGACTGAGAAGGTGCTTGACAAGAACAGCATACGCACAGGTTTCTTGAACAGGCGCACTGGCACTTTCATCAAACCCTTCGTACAAAAGGTCCAGAGCATTAGTGCCAACGAGGACGGAGATGGCACTGTAATCGGGAACGATGAGGGCCAATGTAGTTACAGTCTTGGGCCTACCGACAAAATTTTCAGGGAACGTTATCTCAACTTCAATGTAGCCTGTATAAGGCACATGCTGGCCTGCTGCTCCCTCTACATCAATTATGTTGTCTAAGGGACAAACCGGATGAGAAGGTAAGTAGGTATCGTGGAATGACTGGGAGATCGTGGTCACTTGCGAACCTGAATCAATTAGGCACTCATGCTGGATTCCTCCGATGGTGACACTAACCATGGACCTTGAGCCGACTAATCCAGTCATGAGCTCCTCTCTTGTGGGCATAAGGGAGCAACATTTGGCTTTTTTCTTTTTCTTGGGACAAGTGTCTCTTTCAATGGCTCCAGGATGCCCCTCTCCTGAAGCCGTGCTCAGTTTAAATGAACACCATACCTAGCTGCCCACTCGTCCTGCTTCGCTTTCAGTTCCTTGTACTTCAGGTCGACAGCAGCCTTGTTCAGGGAGTTCTCACATGCTTTGGCTATGTGGCCGTCACCTCTGCATCGAAAACAAAACCAGGCCTTGGGCTGAGGTCTGGGCATAACTTGAGGAGTTGCTCTGTGGACTTGGGCTTCAGCTTGGATCGTGGGTTGGTTCGGGGCAGACTGGGGGGCTGCGGGTCTTTGTTTCTTTTCTTTTCTAGGTTCCTTGGAGTCAAGCTGCATTTGCAGCTCAGCAACTTGTTTCCTCAGATTCTCAGTCTCTAGGATGTACGCTTGTAGTATATTGGCTTTGTATTCAGAGACGCAGGGGGTGTTCACCACACTCTGAGCGTTCATTGAGGTCTTGGCTTTGGAGGACCCCAAGTGGCGGTTCATGCGGTCAAGCTTGGTCGCTCGCTTGTCAGTCCGCAACTGCAAGAGAAAGTCAGCGAAGTCGAGGGACTCTTCACTTTTCAGCTCCAGCTGCAGGACAAGGTCATGGTCCCAGCAGCCATGCTTAAACTGCTTCATCAGGTGGCAGTTGACAGCAGACGCCTTGACCCTGCCTCTTTTCACGGCAGTGCTCAGTAGAGTTTGCAGCCTCTGCAAGTAACTGGAAGCGTTTTCTCCAGGGTCTTGGTTTGTATTGAGAAACTTGGCGAATATTTCTTCACCATCTTCAACGATGCCATAAGCAGACTCTAAAAGCCTAGTGTAGTCTCTTGGGTAGGCAGAAGAACCTAACTGCCTCACAACATCTGACGCTGGGGGAAGCAAGCTTTCCAGGATTTTCCTTCGCTGCACCTCGATGGGGGTTTGATCATGGAACATCAGTTCTACATGGAGCAGCCATGTTTCAAAGTCAGCTTCGCCTGGTGGCTTAGGCACTTTGCCTGAGAAGGAGCGCAACCACTTGGACTGATTCTGAGAGTTGGGGGCATTATTCTTGATCACATGTTCAACGACGATGCGTCTCACCTCTGGCGGGTTCAGCACGTTCTCGTCCAGCTCTTCAAACGCGGGGAGCACGTAACTCTGCTTTGCCACAGCATGGGGTTTCGCCTTAGCCTGCTTAGGTGTCTCTAAGTAGGGTGTCGTACAGAGAGAGGTCTTTCTAGATCTAGTGATGAGGGGAGTCGCGCTATGGACAGAGTCAGCGTCGCTACTGTCATCTAGGTTGCTGGAGTCGCTAGAGTCTTGAGCTGTCAGAGTGAGGGCTTCGACACCATTTATGTACCATGTTACAGTGTCGGTGATATTCTGTATGCTAGAAGGCAATTGGGGTTCGATCGAAGCACTTGCAGCATCAGATTCAAATTCTACAATGGCAGAACATTTACCATCTACTCTGCTTGGTAATCTCACGATTTGAGCTACTTTACCGAATTTCTCGAAAGTTTTGATGATGTCTGCATCAGTATCAGTTTGGTTAACGCTGAATAAGGTGACAGAACGCTCACGTTTAACACCATACTTCTGCTCAAAATCCATGTCTCAAGTTTAAACAATTTCACTCAATGAAACAAAAACAGTGATAATTCACATAATGCTCAGAAAACACCTTGGAATGCTAAATTAAATGGCAAGGTCGTGCTCAAAACTCTCCTGGCTGGCTCGCCACGGAAAGAGATGTAACGCTTCTTAGTTAACGTGATGTATGAGACCACTATATTACCGGAGTAATCAGAGCTAGGTTCGACTATAAGGAGAGAATTGGCAACGACCAGTGTTTAAATGAAGAAAGAGGTAGTAACATTTATTAAACACACAAAGATATTGAACCACAATAGAAAAAAGTAAAGCCCTTAGTAGTCAGTCAGTATAAACGTTTAGTCAGTCAGTTACCCAATGTTCAATACAGTTCAATAAAGTTCAATCCCAAAGTTCGATGTCCAATGTTTTACCCCAATGTTCAAGCTCAAAAGCTTCAGTTGAAAGTTCAATAAGTGTCCTTTAAATCCTAAAAAAAAGGGAAAAAAAGTAGAAAAATGGAAGAAAAGGATCTTCCTTGTACGTACTTTGTATTGTTGAATAAAGAAAAAATGAAAACAAGGCCTTTTAAATCACTACCCAGGTAGTATATAAGTGATGGAGATTTCAAAATCTTATCTGTAATCCAAGGAAATGTAGCCAGGATGCGTCCAGGTCATGGCTTCACAGATTGATGGACACACACAGTCACACTCCTCAGCGGAATCACTGGCTCGCCGTATCTCTCTCTCTCTCTCTCTCTCTCTCTCTCTCTCAAATGTGGCAGAAGAATGCACAACAAAAAAACCAATCTGCACACGGCAGTGTAAAATACCTCATTAGTGCCATGCAGAATTGTTTCACTTCATACCTTAAGTATAAACACTTAAACTCAAATATCACTTCTATAGCTTATGAAAACCAAATACTGAAGCAACTGTGCAATACAGTACCAGTTCAGTAAAATGACAGTGTGTCATTTGTAATCAAAGTGAATACATATACATTCATAGTAAACCATATACCATATCAACAGTAAGCCATTTGCAACTTACTTTGTGTATTACACATCAAATTACATTCATAACATCATTACAATGGCTTTGAGCCTGTAAACATTAGCCCTATAGAGTAACCTCGTAGCTGTAAACATTATCTGCACGCGCTTGCATCGTGTCACGGCATGCCATGCATGCCCACACAGGGTACACGTGGTCAGAAAAGAAAGCGCCGTTCTAAACTAACATGGCGGTTTAAAACAATAAAATTACGTTTCAAAATATCTCCAACTGGTTTTTTAACTCTACAGATGTCACACATAACATAAAGTACAACATTAATCCATCAAAATAGTTCGTTTTACCTCAAGAGTAAAAGGAAGCTAGCCAGTGCTAATACACTGGCATGCACTTTTTTCTTTTTTTACAGGGACACTCACCGGAGATGAAATGATAAAAACACAAAATACAGCTTCAGAAACGGTACATCAACTAAAAACCTCTTCTTGAATGTTAGAAACAAGGGATTACTTCAAAAATTAACTCGAGTATCAGAACATTGTTCAGTCTCTCATCTTTTCCCGCTCGTTGCAACTCTATCTGCCGCTGAAAACAAAATGCCGCTGTGGTGTCTTCTTCTAGAGTGTAATGCACTGATTTACTATCGGCACAGCGCCATCTAGTGACAGGGGGGAAATACTTCTAACTACATGCAATAACCCAGTGCAATTTAGGTGGGCTACATCATGAAACGCCGACCAATCAGTTTGGCTGCATTTGAGCACACAGTATGTCTCTGAATACCTCAGAATTCATCTGGCTGCTTCTGTCCTGTGTCACATCATCAATAAACACTAGTGACCCAGTGCCACTGGCAGCCATGCATGCCCAAGCCATCACACTGCCTCTGCTGTGTTTTACAGATGATGTGGTATGCTTTGGATCATGAGCTGTACCACACTTTTGCCATACTTTTTTCTTTCCATCATTCTGGTAGAGGTTGATCTTGGTTTCATCTGTCCAAAGAATGTTCTTCCAGAACTGTGCTGGCTTTTTTAGATGTTTTTTTAGCAAAGTCCAATCTAGCCTTTTTATTCTTGAGGCTTATGAGTGGTTTGCACCGTGCAGTGAACCCTCTGTATTTACTTTCATGCAGTCTTCTCTTTATGGTAGATTTGGATATTGAGACGTCTACTTATTGGAGAGTGTTGTTCACTTGGTTGGCTGTTGTGAAGGGGTTTCTCTTCACCATGGAAATTATTCTGCGATCATCCACCACTGTTGTCTTCTGTGGGCATCCAGGTCTTTCTGCATTGATGAGTTCACCAGTGCTTTCTTTCTTTCTCAGGATGTACCAAACTGTAGATTTTGCCACTCTTAATATTGTAGCAATTTCTCGGATGTTTTTTTTCTGTTTTCGCAGCTTAAGGATGGCTTGTTTCACCTGCATGAAGAGCTCCTTTGACCGCATGTTTTCTTCACAGCAAAATCTTCCAAATGCAAGCACCACACCTCAAATCAACTCCAGGCCTTTTATCTGCTTGAGAATGGCATAACGAAGGAATTGCCCACACCTGCCCATGAAATAGCCTTTGAGTCAATTGCCCAATTACTTTTGGTCCCTTTAAAAACAGGGTGGCACATGTTAAGGAGCTGAAACTCCTAAACCCTTCATCCAATTTTAATGTGGATACCCTCAAATGAAAGCTGAAAGTCTGGACTTTATGTCCATGTCCATTATATAACTATAACTTGAATATGTTTCAGTAAACAGGTAAAAAAACGAAAATTTGTGTCAGTGTCCAAATATATATGGACCTAACTGTGTGTGTATATATATATGTGACCCCTCACCGAATCCAGGGACACATGTCGGCCGAAACGAATCCGAGATAATCGCAAAAGAAGCATTTTTTTTTCGAAATTTGTGATTTTTGTTTTTTTCCATCATGTGCAAGTTGAGATCTTGAAGAATGCAATCAGTATTTCAGATAATAGATTGTTTTGTTGGAAAAGCATACATTTTTTGTTGCAAATTGTCTCGTTTTTGTCAGGACTGTAGCCTGCTGGGGGGTGTGGATAAATTACCATATGGGCCATTCATATGATGATTTAAGTCATTTGTTTTTTTTTTTCCGCGAATCAGCTGTATGATCCGAGTTGAGCGCATGGCTACTTAACTGCATGCAGGCGTGTGATTTCATTATGGAATGAGCAAGCTAAACAGAGCGCAGAGGAGCAAACACCACGAAGCAAACAGACACACGGTATTTACATCAGAGATCACCATTTCTAGCAAAAAAAAATGCAACCTCGTTTTCCAGATTGAATGGAATACTTGAATGACTGGATGATACACGGACCGTTCTAGGATTACATTCCATTGGAGGCATTGGTGTGTGCAAGGCGCCTTTTCTCTTTCTGATGGGGTAAGTTTATTAATCTAAGGCTGTGTGGTTATTTTTGCATGTAACGGAGAGTGTTGTGGTTTGGTTAAGCTTAGGTCACAACCGGACGTACGATTTTTTGGCTGTGTGATTTTTGGCGTTTCCCAAATACCTGCGGGTTTTTTTTTTTCACGGTGAAAGATGCGCGTTGGTCGTAAGTTTGTCTTGCAACCTGAAAAAAACGTAAGCGCCCGTAGAGTTTGTTTGACATGACAAAGAACCTCTGTGGCCGGTCTGCGGCTCGAAAATCAGCACATCACACACACGCTCTCGTGCTTTTCACACGCGCGCTCTCGTGTGTTTCATGCGTGCTCTCCGTGTGTTTCTTGCGGTTTTTGCGTGTAGACCGGCTGTAGGAGCACATACGGCTGGTTGTGACCGAGGCTTTACATGAAACTAGTGTTGTGTTAGTTGTGTCATCATCGTGCTATCTTTCTTTCTTACGGTATGAGTAATTTTTCAACCACAAAACATTAACGTATACTTTAGGACTTATTTTTGTACTTCATAATTGTGTTGGGCATACTTTGCATGGAAGGAAAATTGACGTGGTGATCTTTGTTTACATGAAAGTAGTATCATGCTAGCTCGTAGGGGGTAGGGCTTTCCTTAATGTCAT
Organism: Neoarius graeffei; assembly: GCF_027579695.1. NCBI lineage: Eukaryota > Metazoa > Chordata > Actinopteri > Siluriformes > Ariidae > Neoarius > Neoarius graeffei. The sequence goes on along the minus strand of NC_083589.1, from coordinate 13,672,465 downwards.
GCAAATGAGCACCATTATGTGCCCACCCTACACCCAGAGTAGCTGAGATGGAAAACTTTGAGGGCGATTTTCTCCCTTTTCTGTTTTAAGAAGTATACACTTTCAAAAGGCCACACATTCTTCAAATATTGTCAGATCTCCACATGGAAGGCATCACTGGAAAGCTTAGAAACTGTACTTTCTGAATCTGTCAATAACTCAAAATGCCCCCGGGCCGACATGTGTCCTTGGATTCTGTGATCTGCCACATGTGACCCCTCACCGAATCCAGGGACACATGTCGGCCGAAACGAATCCGAGATAATCGCAAAAGAAGCATTTTTTTTCGAAATGTGTGATTTTTGTTTTTTTCCATCATGTGCAAGTTGAGATCTTGAAGAATGCAATCAGTATTTCAGATAATATCAAATCAAATTTCAAATTTATTTGAACAGCGCTTTTAGCAATAAACATTGTCGCAAAGCAGCTTTACAGAATTTGAACGACTTAAAACATGAGCTAATTTTATCCCTAATCTATCCCCAATGAGCAAGCCTGTGGCGACGGTGGCAAGGAAAAACTCCCTCAGACGACATGAGGAAGAAACCTCGAGAGGAACCAGACTCAAAAGGGAACCCATCCTCATTTGGGCAACAACAGACAGCCTGACTATAATATTAACAGTTTTAACAGGTATAACCCTCAACTGTCCTCATGCGGCCATCCTTCACAGGAGTGGGGCGATAAAACCCCGACCAGACACAGGGCACCAGGATGGACCAAGCAGGTCCGAGGGGCAGAAGAGGCCAGCACCTCAATCCCAGGATCAACATGTAACTCAGAGGGACAGATGGGGGGGAAGAGAGAGAGAGAGAGAGAGAAAGAAAACACGTTGTTTCCCTGTGTGTCCCTGGATTCTGTGATCTGCCACATATATGCAGGGCTCGAAATTTGCGGTGGTCCGGTCGCCCGAGGTGACTTAATTTTTCATTTGGCGGGTATTTCCTGTCACTAGCCAGCCCGGCTGGCTAGTTGAAAATAAAAAATATATATATGAAGCGAAGATTCAGACACACCGTCAACTAAAGCCGCCACATATTAAGCGTGTGCTGTGTCTGTGTTAATCGATGTGTTTATCGGCAGGACGGAAACTACTGAAGAATTCCGAATCATATCGTGTACGAGTCAGGCTGTCAGTTTTGTCACTACTGCGCATGCATATGACGCATCTCGTTGAATATCACGGTAATCACGTGTAGTACTGGAGCAGGTGGGTGGAGCACAGAAGCACAGCAGCTTAGAACTGAGTTCTCAATGAACTATTTATTGCTAGCTTTTCAGCCTTTTATCACACGTGTTCTGGTTGGGGCGAGAGAGCTCCCTTTCTCTGCTCTCCTCTCCTTTTAAAGGGCACGGTCACTGGAGAAGACACACAAACACAGGTTAATCCCCATCAGGTGCAATTAGGGATGCAACAATACTCAGTTTAAAACCGAACCGTACGGTACGCCCTACACGGTTCAATACGCCTTTAAAGGTCCCATGGCATGGTGGTTTGTTGATGCTTTAAACGGGCTCGTGGAGGTTTCCGGATGTTATATCCGCAGCCTTTCTCGAAATGAACCCTCGGCACGTAGATATAGCCTCCTGGGAGAAAGCCCCATTTCAGTGCTTTTCCCAGTGCGTCGTTCTGCTAATGAGAAGCAGGAGGCGGGGAAGGGTAGAGGGTGGGGGCGGGTCTTATCATTAATATTCATGACATGTAAACGTGTTACATCTGATTGGCTAACAGCACTGTGACGCTACCTCCAGTGGGTCAGAACAAGCGGATGTGGGTGTCTTACTATGGCGAGAGAGAAGGAACAAACCGCGAAGGGAAAAATACTGCGCGCTGACATCATTAAGGTGCGACGCGAGGAAATAAAATAAATTCAACAAATGTTTGGGTTTTTACTGAACAAACAAACAAATAAAATGAACGAGTGACTTAAAAAAAAAGAATGTGGGTGTCTTAGTAAAAACTGTTTTGATTGGCTATTATAACAGAGCATGCTGCATGCTTTTTGGTTTAAGTAGCGCAGAGTACCTGGCTAACTGCAGGAAGCGGTTAGCTGCACAGCTAATGTAGCCATTGCAAGGCTAACGTGGCACCGATTTTAAAACACAGCAAAACATAAGCTCATAAGTTACAGTCAATTTCCAGACTCAACTCAGTTTAACAGAGCATGCTGTATGCTTTTTGGTTTTGTAGCGCAGAATACCTGGCTAACTGCAGGAAGTGGTTAGCTGCACAGCTAATGTAGCCATTGCAAGGCTAACGTGGCACCGATTTTAAAACACGGCAAAACATAAGCTCATAAGTTACAGTCAATTTCCAGACTAAACTCAGTTTAACAGAGCATGCTGCATGCTTTTTGGTTTTGTAGCGCAGAGTACCTGGCTAACTGCAGGAAGCGTTTAGCTGCACAGCTAATGTAGCCATTGCAAGGCTAACGTGGCACCAATTTTAAAACATGGCAAAACGACTTAACAGTTATACACTTGTTCGGTGTTTGTGGCTGATGCGGCAGGGATGCTTGGTACGGACCCAGGCTTCAGTGACAGTTGATGTGCAAAACCTGCCCTGTAGTGTCCCAAGTTGTGGAAACATTCATCAGGAAAATGCTTCCGACAAACATACACCGTCTTAGGTAGACTCAACGGCGTATTATTGGAGTAAATAAAATTAAGCCACTGCGTCTTCAGGGGCTCTCCCGTCGGCAGTAAAAACAGACTCCTTTCTGTGTTGTCACATCCATGTACAGCGCAACTTCCATGTTTGGTGGCAACTTTTGAGCTGGGCGGGCAATCCATACAGTGGGTGGGAATCCAGAGGGGGGGCGTGGGGATCATCTCCCTTGCTGACGTAGGCAAGGGAAGAGTTTATCAACGCGCCGTTTTGACGCGCCATTCTCAAATGTTGGGCATAGTTTGGTTTACACATTATGAAATTTTTAGCCACTGGGGTGACTTAAGAAGGTCAGAGGAACTCATTTTAACGTTAAAAAACTTCAGAAAGTGAAAATTTCATGCCATGGGACCTTTAAACCACTTTTTTTATTACTATTCTTATTAATATTTTTGTGTTAGAATATGTCTCACTCCGTGTGCCTGCTCCAGCATAACAAGTTACTCACAGCAGAGAACCCCTCCCCGCTACAATTAATAGCCAATCATAGGTTTGTCCCGCCCCCTCCACTGTGATACTGAGCTCAGCCAAAAGTTTGCTACGGCGAGAAACTCAGTCATGGCGACCGCTGACGAGAGGATGAGTTATGAAGATGCTCCGGCTTCACACAAATCTGTGGTGTGCCAACATTTCGGATTTGCAGCTGACTATAATGAGGACGGAGTGAAAACGGTAAACTGAAGTAAGACTGTCTGCAAGCATTGTTTGACCCACCTCCCATACTCTGCGGGAAACACGTCTAACATGGCTAGTCACCTCAGACGCCACCACCCCAATATATCACTTTCTGGAAGCAGAGCATTCGAGCAGGTAACCCCAATAAAAAAAAAAACCAACAGTCTCTCTCAAATGCCTTTCAACAAAAGTATAGCAGCAGCTCAGAAAAACACAAACACGTAAGCCACGCGGTTGGCGTATATATCTGTAAAGATCTGCAGCCATTTTCTACTGTTGGAGGCATGGGATTTCGGTACCTGATGAAAACTGTTGATTCTCATTACAAGCTGCCCTCCCGCATGCATTTCACCAACACTATAATGCCTGGCCTTTATGAAACAGCGCACAAATGTATTGAGCAAGACTTGGCTAATACACAAAGCCTCGCGCTGACCACTGATAGCTGGACATCCCGGGCAACAGGGAGTTACCTCACTGTTACCGTGCATTATATCTCGGACTGGGAACTGAAGAGTGCTGTACTGCAAACTCGTCCTCTTTATGAAAGCCATACTAGCGCGCACTTGGCAGATGAACTAAAAAATACCATGACTGAGTGGAAGTTAGAAAGGCCTAATATGATCATTCCAGTGACCACAGATAACGTAGCCAATATTGTAAATGCTGTTCGTGAGACGACTGGACTGGGGCCACAAATTGGCTGCTTTGCTCATGTTGTAAACCTCGCAGCTAAGAAGGCAGTGTCAATCAACAGTGTGTCCCGCCTCCTCGGGAAGATAAGAAAAGTTGTGAGTTTTTTTCACAAAAGCACCACAGCCCACCATGTACTGACTGTAAAACAAGAGATGTTAAATCTGCCAAACCACAAATTAATCCAAGATGTCACAACTAGATGGAATACAACACATGATATGTTGGAAAGATATGTTGAACAGCAGCCTGCCATCTACTCTGCTTTGTTGGACAAAGATCTGAAGTCCATCAACAAGAACATGGCACTGTTGAGTGATGAGGAGCAAGGACTGGCAGAACAACTCATTAAACTCCTGAAACCACTGAAAACAGTGACAACACTTATGAGTAGTGAAACCACCCCCACCTCATCAATGATTCTCCCTCTGAAGGAACTAATTCTCAAAGCTATGGTACAGGAAGAAGATGGTCCAACAATCAAAGAGGCCAAAGCAGCAATAGCACAGGACTTAGGGAAGAGATACACAGACCCTGACATTCAAAAATACCTGCAAATAGCAACAACCTTAGATCCCAGGTTCAAATCCCTGCTCTCTCTGGATGAAGCATCCCAGGTCAGAATCTTCAAGGATCTCACCACATTAATCCTGGAGCAGGAACCACAGGCATACTGTTGTTTATTTTATTAGGATGTTATGTATGATTTTATTGCATCTTTTTTATTTGTATTATTGAAAATTATTCTGTAATGAAATAAAAAAAACCAAAATACAATTCAATTGCTGTTATCTTAAACAATTATTATTATTATTATTATTATTATTATTATTATTATTACAGAGTCAAGATGAGGCTACACCATCTGAAGAGAAAGCTACATCTTCTCCCCCTCCCCAGAAGAAGACAGCTATAGCAAAGCTTTTTGAAGGGTTTTTTTTAGAACCCAAGAGGGGCAACTAAAGACCTCTCTGAATGCTGAGGAGGAGGTCAGGTCATATAGGTTTGAAAGTGGGATCCGTGTGGATGGGGACCCATTTGATTGGTGGAAGGTCAATGAAAGTAAGTTTCCCAGTGTTGCAAAACTTGCACAGTGCTACCTGTGTGTCCCTGGGACATCTGTTGCAAGCGAGAGAATTTTCTCCACTGCAGGGGACATTGTTAATGCAAACCGCTCCCACCTAGCTTCAGAGAATGTAGATAAACTGATCTTTCTTCAAAAAAATCTTAACATAGAGGAATAAATAGAGGAGAAGTAGTGGTTCTCTGACACTGCACTTAACTCTCAGAATGAGTTTCTGTTGTTATATCTAAAACAACAATGTTTCTTGTTTAAAAAAAATCCTGGCTGATGATGTTGATACCAGTGCACTTCTGACAGTCTTTAATTTAACTTTGTTTTTTTATGGACTGTTTCAGTATTGAAGACTAAGTTCCAAATTATTTATTGGAATGCACTGGATGAATATCATGCAGTTTCTTTTACAGCTGAAAATATTTTATTTTTACACTACACAGAGTATACCTGGCTTACTTGAATAAGTTTTAATTCTTTGTTTAAATAAAAGAAATTGTGGAATTTTCAGGTTTTCTTGCTTTTATAATATTCAAAGCATATCGAAACCGAACCGAAACCGTGACCCAAAAACCGAGGTATGAGCCAAACCGTGGGCATAGTGAACCATTGCATCCCTAGGTGCAATGATTCCACCACTTACCTTCCCTGACTCCGCCCTCCATTCACAGACTGCCGCTTGGCCACGCCCCCACTTCCACATCACATTATCAAATTCAATAGATGTGGCCACATTAGTGCCCATTTAAACACGTGTTTTTGTTGTTGTTTACATCTACATCTGCCAAAGCTACGTTGCGATGTGGAATTTTCTGAAAGGTGAACAGAAACCGCCAGAGACGGGGACAAAGCGACCTCGGTCTGAAGAGGAGAAACGACAAAGAACTTATAAGCAAACGTGGGACCAGGGTAGGCCTTGGCTGCGATATGATTTTTATGGAATAATTCATTTTTTCCAAGTTGATTCCTAGTCAATATGAAGCTCCTAATGCTTTCTCTCTCATAAATGGTTAAATACAGAAATCATGTTGGACATATTTTGGGTGCTATAGTCATGATAGTAAGTATATTTGTTTTCAATACTCATACACCAAGTTGCCAAGTTTTCCAATATATTATTATTTGTTGATATTATATTATGGTGCTCTGTGTTGTTCTTATTTATGTATTTAAAAACAGTGTCAAAATACTCGGGTCTTGAAATAAATGCACATTAGTCATGAACAATGGTAACTACTCTCTTTTGCGTTATTTTTGACAGAAGTAAAATTCATACATGAACAAATTTTGGCTAGTTGATTTTCTGTTTGGCTAGTTACAACCCCGATTCCAAAAAAGTTGGGACAAAGTACAAATTGTAAATAAAAACGGAATGCAATGATCTGGAAGTTTCAAAATTCCATATTTTATTCAGAACAGAACATAGATGACATATCAAATGTTTAAATTGAGAAAATGTATCATTTAAAGAGGAAAAATTAGGTGATTTTAAATTTCATGACAACAACACATCTCAAAAAAGTTGGGACAAGGCCATGTTTACCACTGTGAGACATCCCCTTTTCTCTTTACAACAGTCTGTAAACGTCTGAGGACTGAGGAGACAAGTTGCTCAAGTTTAGGGATAGGAATGTTAACCCATTCTTGTCTAATGTAGGATTCTAGTTGCTCAACTGTCTTAGGTCTTTTTTGTCGTATCTTCCGTTTTATGATGCGTCAAATGTTTTCTATGGGTGAAAGATCTGGACTGCAGGCTGGCCAGTTCAGTACCCAGACCCTTCTTCTACGCAGCGATGATGCTGTAATTGATGCAGTATGTGGTTTGGCATTGTCATGTTGGAAAATGCAAGGTCTTCCCTGAAAGAGACGTCGTCTGGATGGGAGCATATGTTGCTCTAGAACCTGGATATACCTTTCAGCATTGATGGTGTCTTTCCAGATGTGTAAGCTGCCCATGCCACACGCACTAATGCAACCCCATACCATGCAGGCTTCTGAACTGAGCGCTGATAACAACTTGGGTCGTCCTTCTCCTCTTTAGTCCGAATGACACGGCGTCCCTGATTTCCATAAAGAACTTCAAAATTTGATTCGTCTGACCACAGAACAGTTTTCCACTTTGCCACAGTCCATTTTAAATGAGCCTTGGCCCAGAGAAGACATCTGCACTTCTGGATCATGTTTAGATACAGCTTCTTCTTTGAACTATAGAGTTTTAGCTGGCAACGGCGGATGGCACGGTGAATTGTGTTCACAGATAATGTTCTCTGGAAATATTCCTGAGCCCATTTTGTGATTTCCAATACAGAAGCATGCCTGTATGTGATGCAGTGCCGTCTAAGGGCCCGAAGATCACGGGCACCCAGTATGGTTTTCCGGCCTTGACCCTTACGCACAGAGATTCTTCCAGATTCTCTGAATCTTTTGATGATATTATGCACTGTAGATGATGATATGTTCAAACTCTTTGCAATTTCACACTGTCAAACTCCTTTCTGATATTGCTCCACTATTTGTCGGCGCAGAATTAGGGGGATTGGTGATCCTCTTCCCATCTTTACTTCTGAGAGCCGCTGCCACTCCGAGATGCTCTTTTTATACCCAGTCATGTTAATGACCTATTGCCAATTGACCTAATGAGTTGCAATTTGGTCCTCCAGCTGTTCCTTTTTTGTACCTTTAACTTTTCCAGCCTCTTATTGCCCCTGTCCCAACTTTTTTGAGATGTGTTGCTGTCATGAAATTTCAAATGAGCCAATATTTGGCATGAAATTTCAAAATGTCTCACTTTCGACATTTGATATGTTGTCTATGTTCTATTGTGAATACAATATCAGTTTTTGAGATTTGTAAATTATTGCATTCCGTTTTTATTTACAATTTGTACTTTGTCCCAACTTTTTGGGAATCGGGGTTGTACTTTGGAAGGTAACTGGTCCGGCTGGCTGGTGAAAAAATATATGAATTTCTAGCCCTGACTTTTTATATATATATATATATATATATATATATATATATATATATATATATATATATATATATATATATATAAATAATATTTATATTTATTTATTTTTTCCAGCTGAGAGGTCCGTATGGTGAAATACCGTGACCGAGGCCCTCTGGGCCGAGGTCAGTATTCAAGGCCGAGGTCACGGTATTTCACCATACAGACCGACCTTAAGTTGGTAAATAATATATTTATTTTTTTTCTTTCCCAAATTCTAACAGTAAACAGAGCCAAGATTTTGAATCCTCATTCACGGCTGTAATGCCAATTGCTTTCTCCTCAGTTTAAAAGTGCACTTCCATGGCAGGAAAAAAACTACATTTTGCCGCCTATGTAGTCCCCTATTTATACAAACCGAGTCATTCAGGATTCAGCCATGTTTTTGCTCGACCAAAGTTATCCAATATTATGACCTTTATGTTGCATAAATACAGTAAAGCCATTTGGTGAAACTTTGAAGAAGAGATTGTACTGGTTTAAAAGTTTTTACCTAATGTAATATGCATTAGGATAACATGGTACAAAATGGGCCTCATTAACTAATGAGATCAAACTGTTAGCAAGTTAGAGGTTTTTAGCTTTCTCCTGAAATGTTTTTTTTTATTTTGTCTTCCTCAGGGTAGTAAAACTCGCTTTCGCTATAAACACTGTCATTATCGCTATCCATGATGTAAAACTAATGCTATTCTCCTGAGAAATAATATATTTATTTTTTGCTTTACCAAATTCTAACAGAAAACGAGAGCGCCCGAAAGGGAAAACCGAGCCGAGCCGCCATTTTGAATCCTCATTCATGGCTGTAATGGAAATTGCTTTCTCCTCAGTATACAAGTGCACTTCCATGGCAGGGGAAAAAACCCTACATTTTGCCGCCTATGTAGTGCCCTATTTATACAAATAGGAACCATTCAGGATTCAGGCATGTTTTTGCTTGGTGTTAGCAAATTACAGTTTTTAGCTTTCTCCCGAAATATTTTATTTTATTTCTTCTTCCTCAGGGTAGTAAAACTCGCTTTCGCTGTGAAGACTGTCATTATTGCTATCCATGCTGTAAAATTAATGCTATTCTCCTGAGAAATGCTGGCAAAAATTTATAAGATTTTTGATAATCTTATAAATAAATCTTATAAAAAAAAGATAAAAGTTGACAAAAAATGCTACTATGTTTGTTGTTGTTATGAACGAGTGAGTCGCCAGAGGTCCGTAACCGGGGTCCGTACCATAGGATACGGACCCGCTCGCCAGCTAATCAGAGCGCAGGATTTGGACCGCGAAAAAAAATATATATATAAATATTTTGCACAGGCAGTGTTGCCAGATTGGGCGGTTTTGAAATCTACTTTGCAGGCAAAAAAATGGCTTGGGCTGGTTGACAAAAATTGGGCAGGTTTGACATTAGTTCGGCAGGTTTTTATCAGATGTTTATAAATATTTCGCACCAACGTTCTGTGTGAGAATGCAGCCAGAGACACTTATACAGCCTTAGAAGGACTTTGATGCAGCACATTCTATGTACTATCTACGTCAGGGGTCACCAAACTACGGCCCACGGGCCAGATCCGGCCCGCCACCCCCCTTTGACCGGCCCCCCAGCCCCTCTGCCCCCCCATCACTTGAACCGGCCCTATGAGGCAATCCCCAAAAGTGGTCATGGCCTATTTTTTTTAATTGCTTTTTGGCAAATAATAACATGTCTGCATCTTGTATTTTGTTGATTTTATCAATTAAAATTGATATTTAGTTATAAAATGAACTATTCATATTTTCCGAATTTTCGTCATATGCTCGCGATCAAGCAGTGACAGGCAGCGCATGCGCAGAGAACTGTCAGTGTTCAGGACAGCAAAATGGCTAGCGGTAAGCGAAAAGCTGACAGAGAGTGCAGAGTTTTTAAAGAGCAGTGGACCACCGATTATTTTTTCGTTCAGTGTAAGGACCGTGCAGTTTATCTTGTATGTAAAGAAAGTGTGTCGGTTTTCAAAGAATATAATCTGCGTCGTCACTACGAAACCCGCCACAAAGAGTATGCTAGTTTGCAAGGGCAAACAAGAGAAGACAGGATTCGGAGGATGAACTGCAGACTGGCTGCACAACAGAATGTATTCCTTCGCCAAACCCAGATCAACCAGGCTGCTGTCCGAGCTAGCTATAAGGTAGCTCACCTACTAGCTACCCATGGAAAGCCGTTTACTGATGGGGACTTTGTTAAAGTATGCATGCTTGCTGTGGCCGAGGAGGTGTGTCCCGACAAGAAGGATGCGCTCAACGCGGTGAGTCTCTCCGCACCTACTATGACCAGGCGAACCGAAGATTTGGGGGACAACGTGTATGACCAGCTGAATGAGAAAGCGTCAGAATTCGAGTTTTTTGCTTTGGCCATGGATGAGAGCAATGACGTGCAGGACACAGCACAACTGCTGTGATCTATTGATCTATTGCTCATATTATTATCAGGGATGCAAACAGCGCACCTTTTGGCGGATGGCGCCTTTTTCACGGCTGAATCGCGCAGATCTGACTTTTTTTTTTAGGGGGGGGGGGGGCGTTGGAGTGTCTGATTATAATTTCAAAGTAAATTCTGTATTAAAATTACTAAATAAGCAAATCCGTTACAGTCCATGAAACAGGAAGTATAAGGATGAGGAAAAAACAGTTTAAATCGGGAAGCTGCGCACATTTGTGCAGCCTGAGCGGCAGGACTGCGCAAATGTGCGCAGCTTCCCGATTTAAACTGTTTTTTTCCTCATCCTTATACTTCCTGTTTCATGGACTGTAACGGATTTGCTTATTTAGTAATTTTAATACAGAATTTACTTTGAAATTATAATCAGACACTTCAACGCCCCCCCCCCCCCCCCCCCAAAAAAAAAAAAAAAATTCGGATCTGCGCGATTCAGCCGTGAAAAAGGCGCCATCCGCCAAAAGGCGCGCTGTTTGCATCCCTGTATTATAATTTAACTCTTTTTTAAAATGTGTTTATTTTATAGGCCTATTTATTTGACCTTTATTAAGTGCTGCCTACAATTATTATTTATATTATTAATAATATCAACAGGCCTACCTACAATTTATAATTTTCCACTCACCTTTGCCAGTGTCAATCACCTCAAATAGGCAGATGTTTCTTACCTTGACAGCTTTGATATTATTTTTATTAGAAAATAAATAAATGGAATATCAGTGGTATTTCAAATTAAAACAAAGTGTGAAGACTTGATTACTACTTTTGCAAACCACTAGTAAAGATAAACAAATATGTGCCAGGAATCAAGTGTTGATATAGTAGTATGGATATAGTAGTGGGGATGGCCGTGCCAGGCTAGTAATCTCTACTACACAATGAGGCCTGCTGGTGGTCATATTTGTCTGGGTCATACAATTCTATGTGATATAGCTGACCCGACCCCGGCCCCCATCACAGTCAGGAATGACAATGTGGCCCCCAGAGAAAAAAGTTTGGTGACCCCTGATCTACGTCCACTAGTCTACATCCAATCCAATCCATATTAAACTAAGCCAAATGATGTTCTTGAATATGCGAAGGAAATCAGGAAAAACAGCCATCTTTGGTCAACTGAAGCAAGTCATAGACTTAGTTTACCCAGTACCCCTTAGGTATTTTAAACAACCAAAATCGAGCATTGGCCTAAATTAATCATTAACAATAAACATTCATCTCATTAAGTATTATTTAAACAAAAAAATGTCGATGTAACTGTAAGACTAATATGAATGTGTGTAATGTAGTGCAGAAACTGAACTCATAAACTAGTAAATAAGAATGACGCAATCCATTCTCCATTTTCTCTTCTCATGTTACATTCAGCCATGCATCGTAGCCTAACTTTTTTTTTAATTGAAGTATATAAAACAGGTACAATCTAACAAATCCACAAAAATCAGGATAACAGATGAAGAAAATACATGGATGTAGACAAAAATAAATTAAGCAGAATAACAAGGCCTATAAAATTAATAAAACAAACAGGATAAATAAAAAGAAATACATAAAAGACAAATAAAAAATAAATAACCTCAGCAATGCAGATGTTATATATGCATCGTAGCCTAACATAGCCTACATAATATTATGCGTGTGCGTCACCTACTGGTGCATGTAGGATTCAGAACACAGCAGATGATTGCAAAGTTATAACCTGATTCAACCATACGTAGCCGAGTACCAGACAGCAGATTTTTCACCTCCAGCACTGATGGTCTCATGTTGCCATTTAGAAGTTGTTTGCATTGTTGTTCGATTTACAAATAGTATACTGGTCTTCTCATCTCATCTCATTATCTCTAGCCGCTTTATCCTTCTACAGGGTCGCAGGCAAGCTGGAGCCTATCCCAGCTGACTACGGGCGAAAGGCAGGGTACACCCTGGACAAGTCGCCAGGTCATCACAGGGCTATACTGGTCTTTAGCTGCATATTTTTACAAGATAGGCATCAAGCACAGTTTACACTTTGGGCAGTTTTAAGTGCATTTTGGTGGGTTTTGAACATATTTTGGGCTGGAAAACGTCAGCAGTATCTGGCAACACTGTGCACAGGATTGTTTTCCTCTGATGACAGAAACAAGGCTCCAATTCTCTCTGCTCTTAATCTGTTCTGTTCTTTCAGGATTTATCGTGCATGTTACTCCTTGTTGAGTTTTTATGCCCGAGTTGTTTGAAACCAATCTGGGTTTTCTGTGTCGAATAAGGAAGCTGCTTCACCTGTAAGAAAGTCAAACACTTTCATGAAGGAGCTAACTCGAATGCGAGCAGGAAAAAAAAAGGAGATTTTTAAGCTAAGTCTTCCATGCTCACTTCCGACTTTCTGTTTTTGTAAAATACATTTTAAATACAATCGTTACTTTCTCTGGAGTTTTCAGGCTTAGCTCCTCTCTTCGTATTCTTTAACCACTCATTTCCTTGTTGTTCTTGAAGCATTTGTTAACATTTTTCTTGAAAGTGGGGAGGCGGTAATGCCTTTATCTATTTCTCTGTTTGAACAAGCAAAGACAGAGCAAAAATGAACCATACTGAAGACAGATTAAGCCCTGCTTACATGAAAGACGGTGTCTGTCTGACCCCAGCTGTAATTATCACGTGATGCGTGACATCATGCACAAGGGGTCTGTAAACAGTACGCGTACCATACTACAACAGCAGGGGTATATAAAATAACTTGCAAAGCAGTAAATGAAACTGAGACTAAGAAAACAGCCAAGACATAATGGCGGATACGTAGTGAAGGACGTTTTTAGGAACAAAAATAAAAGATCAAAACCCCTAATTTTTGTGGTGCTAGTTCGTAATATATGCTCATTCCAACTTGCTCGGTCGGGCATGTCGGGGACATATCCCACTTGCCCGAATGCATGTTTCATTTGCCCCGGGCAATCGGGCAGTCCTTAATGTCGAGCCCTGTCAGACTGAAACTGAGAACTTGTTTTTTTTTTAAATATATGCTCATTTTGAATTTGATGTCAACAACATGTTTCAAAAAAGTTGGGACAGGGGCATATTTACCACTGTGTTGAATTGAATAATGAATCAAAAAGAAATTTGATGATACAAAACTTATATTTTTTTATGCTTACAAAATCAAGTTATTGTAACTGTTACTTGATTTTGTAAACATCAGAAATATATAAAGTTTTGTGTTGTCAAATTTCTTTTTGATTCATTACTATATGGCAGTTCTATTAAAATTTTTAGTATTGATTACCATCCCTTCAGACTCGATTTTGCTGTTTACAATAAATTGGAAATTCCTCCCCAAATGCCTTGAAACTGTGTCCCAGATAACCCCAGTTTTCCATTTTTTCTCGACTATGATTTATGGTGAAGGGCTTCAGCCTTTTTAACTGTACCCTCCTATTCTCTGCCTTTGAAAGTGTTGTTAAAAGTAGAGGTGATGCAACGCAGTGGTAAATATGTCCCTGTCCCAACTTTTTTGAAACATGTTGTTGACATCAAATTCAAAATGAGCATATATGTAAAAAAAAAACAAGTTCTCAGTTTCAACATTTGATATGTTGTCAGTGTACTATATTCAGTGAAATATAGGGTTTCCTTGATTTGCAAATTATCGCATTGTTTTTATTTACAGTTTACACAGTGTCCCAACTTTTTTTGGAATTGGGGTTGTATTTAAAATGCTCTCATCATGGAAGACTGGATATTCCCACTGCCAACCAGGAATTTTATCAAAACATTCAATAATGGGGGGAGGAGGGGTAACAGGAGGGCAGAGGATGGGAAGGAGCAGTATATTGCCTAACAATAAGCAATACTAACATTGCCTAGTTAGTACTGCTTATTAGTATTGCTTATTACCTAACAATAAGTAATACTAAGCAGTACTGGACAATGTGCAATATAAAGTGCAATATCTCTCATGCTGCCCCCCCCCCTTTCCCCCTCACCCTTTCCTCTCTTCCCCATAGCTTTTTTTTTTTTATATTTGTAAATACTTAATTGAATTTATCTATTAGTTTTTTTCTCTATTTATCCTGTAATGATGCTGCTGGAATCTTAAATTTCCCTGAGGGAACCCTCCCAAAGGGATCAATAAAGTTCAATCTAATCTCATCTAATATATTCATCAGTTTTTAAAGGTTTGTCTGGAACGTTACGAAAACAAATTTTCCGCAATGTTCTGAAAAGATGTGATGACAAATTCTACCATTTAAGGAAACATTGGAATTTGCAACATTATTTATAAATGTTCCTACATTCTCAAAACACACAGAATACACTGTGCTAGTTCATCTAAAATGATTAGCTGGATCATTCAGTTTCTTATTAAACAGGATTACTGCACTGTGCTGGGAGGCTAATTTCAGACACAATTTAAATTAAGGGTTTAGCACCTACACTTATTTCTAGCTGTTTCACTAGCTAATGTTTGTTAGATATTCTATCTATCTATCTATCTATCTATCTATCTATCTATCTATCTATCTATCTATCTATCTACCTGTCTATGCCTGTCTATGTATCAGTCTATGTATCTATCTGTATATCTATCAAACCTTCTGTCTAGCTATCTATCAATCTGTTTGTCTATCTGTCAAACTGTCTATGTATGTCAGTCAGTCAGTCAGTCAGTCCATCTACCTACCTATCCCTCCATAGTTTATGTATATTAAATTGGATATATGAAGACGTTTAAACCAAAGCTATACCAGAGAGCTGTTACAAGAACCTCTACATTATACAACTAGCAATACCTACTAAAGTATGTGTAACATGGGCAAGGGGTTGCTCGATTGGCAGTAGGTGCCTTTAATGGGTGCGGTGTAGCGTAGTGGGCATGGTTGTAATTAAGATCAGGTGCCCTGGCAATTGGCATGACACCTTAAGAGTAGCAGCGTTTCCCACTCGTGTCATTTTTTGGGGCTTTGTCTGCCTGTCGTCGTGCTTCGCCTCTGTCTGGTTTGTTTGCCTTGCCTGCCTGTCGTGGTGCCCCATCTCCGTTTGGTCGGTTTGCCTCCTTATGAGCTGGCCTCTTGCTCACTGGCCTCGTGTTTTGCATCTCTTTGGAGAGAAATCCACGTTAGTGATTTGCTGTAATCCTTCGTGCTGCCGTAATCCTGTGGCGTGTTGTGCTCTGCCTGTGTCCAGAGAACGTAAGTGCCGGTTTTCTTTTTAACGCGTTGAGCATTTATATACATTACATTCATGCGGCATGAATTTATTGTAGCGTGAACATTAGTGATTGGCTGAGGACCGCAAAACCTAGTGCATCAACTTTGCTGTGAAGGCGACCGACTAACCCCTGATTCTACGTTGTGGCTGACATTCATACAGGTAGTGTAGGTTTTAACATCTTACCCCGTTCAGACTGCCTCTGTGACCAAAGTATGTAAAATGACAGCCGTGTGAACCTGATTTTGGTATATTATAACCATGTTTCCTTGCAGGTGGAGCACTCTACGCCACCCCAGCCACTGTTTTTCCTGTGCCCCATTTTTAGTTTAAAGTGTGTGTGTGTGCGGTGTGTAAGTTGTGGGTCATTTGGGTTAGTGTTGAAGGGTAACAATTTTTGGTTTTGGCCACTTTGTGTTTTCGTTGCTTCACTGGTTTGTTTAAATTTATTTTCCTTTTTCTTTGTGTGGCCATTTGCATGCAGTGTAACCACAGTCAGTGATTTGTGCATTTTTGTATTGTTTTCTTGTCTGCTGAACTGTTTGAAACATTAAGATCTGTCCATTCTGATTGTTGTTGCCCTCAAGGTGTGTAGCCCAAGGAGTGTGTGTGTGTGTGTGTGTTTATTTATATTTTTATTGAAAAAATAAATTGTTTATTTTAATACTCCAGTCTCTCTCTCTCCTTCATTGTTCCCTTTATTGGGATCCCCTGCTTGTGGGTTTGGTTAAAGTTCAGATTTAATAGTAAACTGTACTGGTTGGTACTCCCCCTGGGGGTTACATATGATTTTAAATATAAATTATACCCAACATGTCATTAAAAGCTGGCTGCTTTCAGTGTTACTGAGTCTCGTTCCAGCTGTAATGCGACCCCGAACCCAGGAACACGGCTAACAGCTGAGCTAATGTTGCTACCGAGCGAATACCGAGCTCGTGCTGGAGTCACCGGAGTGTCCATGACGGACTGTTTTACTCAGAGTCCTGATATGGAGGAGGACAGATTCTGCTTGTGGTATAGTGAGTACCTCAGGGACAGCATTGTCAGTCTGGATCATCAAGCCTGGATCTAGCAAAGAAACATCTACAGAGGGCGTCTGTACTGGGTCTAAATACAAACAACCAAAACATCACACGTCACCCTGCAGTCAGCAGCACAGTCTCTATAATATACACTCAGAGAGAGAGATGGGGTACCTTGGGTGAGAACTGTGTCCGGGAGCTCCGCTGTTCTCTCACCATCGTCGCGCTTCTTCAAAAAACAATAAACGCCTATGGCCGTGACTGCAGCTCCAGCCGCATACAGCAGGGGGCACAGTGGAAAATCTGCAGACCAACGGCGAATTAAACTCATATGATTTATTTTAGCGCTGAATTTGGTGAAACAGCCTGTTGGTAAGAAGGTCGAGTAAACACTGAAATTCTGCAGTTCTGTTCTACACTTTGTGGAAGCAGAGTGTTCTGTTCCATCACTATGACAGCATGCATTCTGGAAGATGCACAACTTCCATCCACCTGTAGGGCTGAAGGGCTGGAAAGTCCAGTGGTACATTCAACATCAGCATCAGTTATCAATTATGGAAATCTGCTCTTTTTAAGATGTTTTAAGGCCAGACTTCCACTGCCTGATTTGACTTGCCTGATTCATCCTGATGCCCTACCTCTGGCTGGAGTCTCATCACATTACTCCTGTGGAGGACAGCCCCATATGGACAGTCGAAAGTCACATTTGGAAGATGGCTCTGGACACTTACAGTTTTGCACTCAAGTATCGATCAGTGAACAGTTGATAACTTAAACAAAATAGACTTTGTGTTAAAACTATAATAAATTTCCTGGTTACACAGTTGCACTTTGTGACTATATAGGACACAGTTATAGAAGCAAGTTATTTATAAATCACACTATCTGTTATCACCCAGATGAGGATGGGTTCCCTTTTGAGTCTGATTCCTCTCAAGGTTTCTTCCTCATGTCATCTGAGGGAGTTTTACCTCAGGATTACTCATCAAGGATAAATACATTTATTAGGGATAAAATTAGCTCATATGTTTAAAGTCAGGCGGCATGGTGGTGTAGTGGTTAGTGCTGTTGCCTCACAGCAAGAAAATTCTGGGTTTGAGCCCAGTGGCCAACGGGGGCCTTTCTGTATGGAGTTTGTATGTTCTCTCCATGTCTGTGTGGGTTTCTTCTGGGTGTTACAATTTCCCCCACAGTCCAAAGACATGCAGGTTAGGCTAAGTCTGTCCATTCATCCATTATCTGTAGCCGCTTATCCTGTCCTACAGGGTCACAGGCAAGCTGGAGCCTATCCCAGCTGACTATGGGCGAGAGGCAGGGTACACCCTGGACAAGTCGCCAGGTCATCACAGGGCCGACACATAGACACAGACAACCATTCACACTCACATTCACACCTACGGTCAATTTAGAGCCACCAATTAGCCTAGCCTGCATGCCTTTGGACTGTGGGGGAAACCAGAGCACCCTGAGGAAACCCACGCAGACACGGGGAGAGCATGCAAACTCCACACAGAAAGGCCCCTGTCGGCCATTGGGCTCGAACCCGGACTTTATTGCTGTGAGGCAACAGTGCTAACCACTACACCACCGTGCCAACATTAGGCTAAGTGGTGGTTCTAAATTGACCGTGAGCATGAATGGTTGTTTGTCTCTATGTGTCAGCCCTGCGATGACTTGGCAACTTGGCCAGGGTGTACCCCGACTCTCGCCCATAGTCAGCTGGGACAGGCTCCAGCTTGCTCACAACTCTGCACAGGATAAGTGGTTATGGATAATAGATGGATGTTAAAGTCTCTATTTTTCTGTAAAGTTGCTTTGCGACAAGGTCTGTTGTTAAAAGTGCTATACAAATAAATTTGACATGACTTCAACATTTAGGTGAATTGTTCTCTTCTCTTACTGTCCCTAAACTAACTATTGTGTGTAATATACCTTCACTAACACACAAGTATGACTCTGTTTCTAAACAAAGCATATCTAGAGTCATAACAGCTCCTTCTTTTCCTCTTATATATAAAGCATCATTAGACACAATATTTTCAATTGTACTCATGAAACAAACCTGAAAACAAACAATAAACAAATATAAAATGATTAATTTATTAGCTTACCACTATAAGTGTGGAATCCATTTTATGTATACCTTTATTCATGATATTTACTGAATCCATTTTAATTAATAATTCCGGGGCGGCACAGTGGTGTAGTGGTTAGCACTGCCACCTTACAGCAAGAAGGTTCTGGGTTTGAGCCCAGCGGCCGATGGGGGCCTTTCTGAGTGGAGTTTGCATGTTCTCCCCGTGTCTGCATGGTTTCCTTCGGGTGCTCCGGTTTACCCCACAGTCCGTAGTTAACATGCGGTTAGGTTAACATGGGGCAGCCCTGGCCTGAAGGTTGGGCTGAAGTGCCCTTGAGCAAAGTACCTCACCCCCAACTGCTCCCTGGGCGCTGTAGCATAGCTGCCCACTGCTCTGGGTCTGTGTGTGCGCTCATCACTCACTTGTTTGTGTTCACTGCTTCAGACGGGTTAAATGCAGAGGCGACATTTCACTGTGCTTAAGTCTGTGCTTGAGTGTACGTGTGACAAATCTAAAATATTACAGATTACAAAGGTGTGTTAAACACACAGATTAAAGGTGTGTTACAAACACATTAAAACAGATATCAGTAAAAATGACAGATGGAATAGTATGCAAATATGGCATCAGTATGAAAGACTTTAATTTCTTAAAGCAGTATGTTAAAATCAGCACATGCATTCTCTTCAGCTGATAAACTTGGATAAGCAGTAAAAACAACAGCACCGTTTATATGGTTGGGGACATTTACTGTAATTGGACTTTAGATCATTAGGAGCCATTATGTCACTACTTTATCTAGCAGGAGCGCGTGCGCGCGCGCACACACACACACACACACACACACACACACATGCCCGTTAGTGTTACTCACAGGACAAAATTCAGACAAAATCTTACATTTTGATCCATTTGAACATAATATGCCCTTGTGGGAAGAAAAGTGTATTAAAGTG
Organism: Neoarius graeffei; assembly: GCF_027579695.1. NCBI lineage: Eukaryota > Metazoa > Chordata > Actinopteri > Siluriformes > Ariidae > Neoarius > Neoarius graeffei. Next base: position 13,652,607 of record NC_083589.1, on the reverse strand, counting down.
CATTTCAGAGAATCTTCAGCAGAATGTTTTCAGGAGGATCAATAAAGATAGTTTCCCTGGACTTGCACCACTTGCCTGAGCCTACCTCTCTGCCCCATGTACAAGCACAGTGACACTTAAAAAAATAAAAAATAAGGAGAAATTGACCAGGAAAATCGCAATCGGTACACCTCTAATAAATAGCATGTTAATGTATAGTCATGGTCCCCTGAATTACTCCTCAAATCCATTATCTTTTGGTGTTAAAATTAGCAACAATATAATGGCATATTAAGTACACTGTTGTCTATAAACCACCTTTTTTACACCTGCTTTGCTTCAAATAAAATGTACTTCAAATAATTCACTTCTACAGTTTCAACGTACAACCCCGATTCCAAAAAAGTTGGGACAAAGTACAAATTGTAAATAAAAACAGAATGCAATGAGGTGGAAGTTTCAAAATTCCATATTTTATTCAGAATAGAACATAGATGACATATCAAATGTTTAAACTGAGAAAATGTATCATTTAAAGAGAAAAATTAGGTGATTTTAAATTTCATGACAACACCACATCTCAAAAAAGTTGGGACAAGGCCATGTTTCCCACTGTGAGACATCCCCTTTTCTCTTTACAACAGTCTGTAAATGTCTGGGGACGGAGGAGACAAGTTGCTCAAGTTTAGGGATAGGAATGTTAACCCATTCTTGTCTAATGTAGGATTCTAGTTGCTCAACTGTCTTAGGTCCTTTTTGTCGTATCTTCCATTTTATGATGCGCCAAATGTTTTCTATGGGTGAAAGATCTGGACTGCAGGCTGGCCAGTTCAGTACCCAGACCCTTCTTCTATGCAGCCATGATGCTGTAATTGATGCAGTATGTGGTTTGGCATTGCCATGTTGGAAAATGCAAGGTCTTCCCTGAAAGAGACGTCATCTGGATGGGAGCATATGTTGCTCTAGAACCTGGATATACCTTTCAGCATTGATGGTGTCTTTCCAGATGTGTAAGCTGCCCATGCCACACACACTAATGCAACCCCATACCATCAGAGATGCAGGCTTCTGAACTGAGCGCTGATAACAACTTGGGTCGTCCTTCTCCTCTTTAGTCCGAATGACACGGCGTCCCTGATTTCCATAAAGAACTTCAAAATTTGATTCGTCTGACCACAGAACAGTTTTCCACTTTGCCACAGTCCATTTTAAATGAGCCTTGGCCCAGAGAAGACGTCTGCACTTCTGGATCATGTTTAGATACGGCTTCTTCTTTGAACTATAGAGTTTTAGCTGGCAACGGCGGATGGCACGGTGAATTGTGTTCACAGATAATGTTCTCTGGAAATATTCCTGAGCCCATTTTGTGATTTCCAATACAGAAGCATGCCTGTATGTGATGCAGTGCCGTCTAAGGGCCCGAAGATCACGGGCACCCAGTATGGTTTTCCAGCCTTGACCCTTACGCACAGAGATTCTTCCAGATTCTCTGAATCTTTTGATGATATTATGCACTGTAGATGATGATATGTTCAAACTCTTTGCAATTTTACACTGTCGAACTCCTTTCTGATATTGCTCCACTATTTGTCGGCGCAGAATTAGGGGGATTGGTGATCCTCTTCCCATCTTTACTTCTGAGAGCCGCTGCCACTCCAAGATGCTCTTTTTATACCCAGTCATGTTAATGACCTATTGCCAATTGACCTAATGAGTTGCAGTTTGGTCCTCCAGCTGTTCCTTTTTTGTACCTTTAACTTTTCCAGCCTCTTATTGCCCCGTCCCAACTTTTTTGAGATGTGTTGCTGTCATGAAATTTCAAATGAGCCAATATTCGGCATGAAATTTCAAAATGTCTCACTTTCAACATTTGATATGTTGTCTATGTTCTATTGTGAATACAATATCAGTTTTTGAGATTTGTAAATTATTGCATTCCATTTTTATTTACAATTTGTACTTTGTTCCAACTTTTTTGGAATCGGGGTTGTAAGTTAAATGTATTAATCTAAATGCAGGTAAACAACGTGTTGTTTTTGTTGATTTTTTTTTTATCTAAATGTGAGTCGGAGCTTACCCGTCTGTGTTCTCGTTTCTTGAAGGCCGATCTTGTGGCCGATTGTTTTGAAACAATCTGACTTTCAGTTGTTCGTTCAGTTCTCCCTTCATTCGCTTCTTCCACGTAAGGGCAAGATGGCAGCAATATTCAGTTTAGAAATAAGATGGCTGCTCCACTCATTCTCTATTTTGTCCATACTGAGTACTCTGCAATTACTGCTTAGCTCAGGCAATTACTAAAACCCGGGACGGAACAGGTCATCACCAGTTTTAGCAACAACTGCGGGGAGCTAGGTCACTGCTCAAGCGATATGTCACGTCCTGTTCCATCCCAGATTTTAGCAACAACCCTCGGCTCACTCCGGGAGGACTGGTGCATCTGAACTTTGCTTTTTTTAAAAATAAAAATAAATAAATAAATACTTTTCGTGTAGTTTTCTTTTTGCTTAATTGTTGATACTGCACCCTCTTTCAATACGGGCTTATAGCCAATGCTCCTCAACAGATCACAGGTTTCGTACAAGTCCTCAGTAAAATGTGCAGAGCAGAGGAAAGACCACTTCATAGGCACCCAATGTGCCCGTGAACTTCTTCCAAAACGTGTCCAAGTCTTTGCAGTTTGAACATTCTTGGACCATGAATGCAACGTAAATCCACCTTCTGTTGTGTTGCTGGCAGGTGCAGCAACACATCTACATGGCATGCTGGCAGGTGCAGCAACACATCTACATGGCATGGTGATAAATTAGCTCAAAATGGAGGATCGGAGTTGCAGTCAGCTCTGTGCTTTAGTATAGTGGAAATGGCGATGAGACCGATAGACTTCCTACTGTGACATTACGGACGTCAAGGTCATTCACTCAGACCGCTACCTATATAAATCACTTTAATCGTAAAAATTACTATATTAGATTTATTGTTAACGCTTAAAACTATTCCTGTGCCATTCTTGAGGTCTCAAGGCATTTATAAACGAAAGTGAGGCCATGAGTCTGCATATATATTTTAAGACATGCAAAGCACCTCTTCAGAACACCATTTAAATGCTCAATAGCACATCTTGTTTTGCAATGCAGAGTGTTGAAGTGTGCCAGGTGTATTCGGTGCAAGAAAAGGGGTCATCAGCCAGGTAGGAGTAGATAGGTGCTATCTCCTAATATTATGCGATCTGGCTGGTTGGTTTGGAGCTATCTGTAGAGAGCACTTTCCCTCAGGACGTGCCACTTCACGAGTTTGTAATGATGAGGTCAGCCTCACCCACAAATTGTATGTTTATGCTGTGCCTCCCCTTTCTGTTGATGTACTTCCACTATCTCTCATGGGATGCTTGTATATACACAAGTGCAGTCGATAACCCCAATAGTATTGGGCATGTTCCCCAAATGTAAGAACTTGTGCTTGGTCTGGGAAATATGGTCATCCCTTGGAATTGAAACAAACTAATTGGCCAAGCTGGCCAAAGTGATTGACACAGCTTTCACTCCATCACTCACAGTTGATTTGTCCACTCCTATACTGTCACCAACAACTTAGTAGAAAGACTCAGATGCATAGAAGTGCAGAGCAATGAGGACCTGTTCTTCCACAGACAGACTGTGACTCCTTCTGGTTCTGTGTTGAAGTTTTGGCCTGATGAGGTCTGCAATGTACTTAATATGAGCATTCCCAAACCAAAACCGAGCATAAAATTCCTCACTGATGTATTGCTCTAGTGGTTTTATACACGCAACATGCACCCTTTGACTGTATTTCTTCAAGGATTTTCAAGGATCTTCAATTTTCTTGCCAAGATCTTCAAGGATCTACAAGAATCTTCAAAGTTCTTTTCAAGGTCTTCAAGGATCTTTAGAATTCTTGTCAAGATCCTGAAAGTTCTTGCCAAGATCTTCAAGGATCTTTGAAATTCTTAACAAGCTCTTCAAGGATCTTTAATATTCTTGACAAGATCTACAAGAATGTTAAAAAACAAAACCCACATTCAATTCCAAACTTGATGCCATCATAACAATGTATCATGAACACAAAGTTATGTTGAACATTCAGGAAAAAGCAAACAGATGGCAACATAACAGTATCCTCATCAATCTGTTTGCTTTTTCCTGAATGTTCAACATAAGTTTGTGTTCATGATATGTTATGTTATAGCATTAATGAAAAATTGTTTTGTTTGGAATTGAATGTGGGTTTTGTTTTTTAACATTCTTGTAGATCTTGTCAAGAATATTAAAGATCCTTGAATATCTTGTCAAGAATTCTAAAGATCCTTGAAGACCTTGAAAATAACTTTGGAGATTCTTGTAGATCCTGGCAAGAAAATTGAAGTTCCTTGAAGATCTTCTCAAGAAGTTAAAATATCTTTGTAGCTCCTTGAAGATCTTGCCAAGAATTTTAAAGATCTTTGAAGATCTTTTGAGGATCTTTGTTGAGATCCTCAATAGGATCCTCAAAGGCCCTCACAAAGAACTTCCCAGATCCTTGAACATCCTTGAAAGATTTTCACTAGGGAGGAGAACTGACCAACAAGATGAAAAAAGACAGATGGGTTGAAATCACCCAGAATGTGAATGCCACAGTGTCTGGCCAGAAGAGGACCATTGATCAAGTAAAATTTAAATGGAAGAATCTGAAGGCCAAAGCAGCAAAGGACCATGCAGAAGCAAAAAAAACCAACCAACCAACCAACCACCAAAAAAAAAAAAAAACCACACCAAATCAGGCAACAAGCCCCTTAGGAGAGGTAAATACACTGAATTGGTACTTGACATCCTTGGAGGAGAAAACTCACAAGCTCTACATGGGATTCAGGGTGTTGCAGGGGATGGTAAGCCCACAATTTGAGAGGAAAGCAAGCCAGTTCCTTCTAATGCAGAGGAAACATTCATTCTTGATCTCAGTTCTATTACTGTGGAGGAAGGGGGATCCTCATTAGTAGAGACAGTAGCAACTGTGACAAGAGCTCAAAAAAGAGGCTTGAAGCATTCTTTGGCAAACAAAAATGATGATGATGCCCATAGAGCACTTCTTCAAGGAGAGATGGAAAGAGCAGAAGCACAGACTCATCTGACAGAGGAACAAATTACTTTATCCCAACTACAACAAACCAAAGCCAAACTTCAGATCCTCCACCTAAAAGCACAGCTTCAAACTTTTGGTCATTCCACAAACAAAGCACCTTCAATGTGTGTTTTTTTTCCCTCCCCAACTACTGGACATTTTAAATTTGAACTTGAAACACATGGTCAAAATATCCACAATTTAAGTAATTTTAAGTAATATATTGTTGTTGTTTTTTTTTGTGGGTCAGATGTGGTTGACTTTAGAAGATAGTGAAAATGGGATGGGGTGTTTGTGCTGTTTTCTGTCCTGTTTTTTTTGTTGTTGTTGTTGTTGTTTCTTCAAATAAATACACTTTGAGTGATCCCATGCTGTCTACTCTACTTTTTTTTTAACATACCTAGTCGCCTTCAGTGTGATATACAGACCTGTTTAGAGCACTTGTAATCCAGATTTGGTAATCTTGCAAAGTTTATATCTGGATTGAACCCAAATTTTCTTTGAAAAACCAGGACAAAAGTAAGATGGATTATGTGATCCTGTATGGCAAAATGAAGGATTTCAAAATCCAGATCATTTTGATTCAGGTTAAACATTTTGAACAACTGGGCCCAGAGACTGTAGTGTGTGAAAATCCCAGGAGATCAGCAGTTCCTGAAAAACTCAAAGCAGCACACCTGGGACCAGCAACCGGTTCATAGTTAAAGCCACAAAGATCACACTTTCCTCATTCTAATGTTTGATGTGAGCATTAAATGTCCTCTTGACCTGTATCCACATTGCATTGTGGCCAGGTGATTTGCCAATTGGATAACTGCATGAATGTGGTGATCCCAATAAAGTGGATGGTGAGTGTACATAATCACTTCTCTTTACCAACGGTTTACTAATATTGTGCATAACATGAGTTGATACAGAAATTAAGTTTGATATTCAATTTTTTTTGTTGTTTAATTCAAATTGTTCAGTTTTAAGACTACTTAACCTAAAGCTCTTGCTTTTATGTGATGTTGTCTTGCAACCAGCAGGTAACAAGCATGAAGGCAAAGTTTGATGTATAGGTGGTTTAAAGGTTATGATGTGTCTTTTCAACTTTTTGCAAACTGCATAGATAAAATGGCAATTCTGAATATGGTCCTTTTTGATATTGTGACCAGGGTAAGAAAGCATTTACTCAGGATCTTTTGTTGTTTAAAAAACAGTTTAAGAAAATGTGATAGGAGTTTTAAGTGATCATTAACTAAAAGCAGCAACTCAATAGGGAGAAATGATTCCTACCTTTCTGTGTGGAGTTTGTATGTTCTCCCCGTGTCTGCGTGGGTTTCCTCCGGGTGCTCCGGTTTCCTCCACAGTCCAAACACATGCAGTTAGGTTAATATGGGACAGCCTTGGGCTGAGGTGCCCTTGAGCGAGGCGCCTAACTCCCAACTGCTCCCCGGGCGCTGTTAGCATGGCTGTCCACTGCTCTGGGTATGCGTGTGTGTGCTCATTGCTCACACGTGTGTGCATGTGTGTGTTCACTGCTTCAGATGGGTTAAATGCAGAGGAGGATTTTCACAAGTGTGTGATGAATAAAGTTGTTCTTTCTTTCTTTCTTTCTTTCTTTCTTTCTTTCTTTCTTTCTTTCTTTCTTTCCTGCCTACCTACCTACCTACCTACCTACCTGTCAGTTACAGCGCTGAAAACATGAGTCCGGAGCAGCCTCCAAACATAGCTGCTCCAGACTACACTTCCCAAGTGTCACAGTGCCCCTCATCACCAGAATTCTAACCTCAACACCTGTCTCTAATTCACCAGCAATAACTTTCCCTATATCAGCTCAACGGGGCGGCACGGTGGTGTAGTGGTTAACGCTGTTGCCTCACAGCAAGAAGGTCCAGGTTCGAGCCCCGTGGCCGGCGAGGGTCTTTCTTTGCAGAGTTTGCATGTTCTGTCCGTGTGGGTTTCCTCCGGGTGCTCCAGTTTCCCCCACAGTCCAAAGACATGCAGGGTAGGTTAACTGGCGACTCTAAGTTGACCGTAGGTGTGAATGTGAGTGTGAATGGTTGTCTGTGTCTATGTGTCAGCCCTGTGATGACCTGGCGACTTGTCCAGGGTGTACCCCACCTTTCGCCCATAGTCAGCTGGGATAGGCTCCAGCTTGCCTGCGACCCTGTAGAACAGGATAAAGCAGCTAGAGATGATGAGATGAGATATCAGCTCAACTCTCACACTCTGACTTTGTGAAGTATTGTTCTATGACTTTACCGAGCCATTTGACTATATGCCTGACTTCCTGTTATTGAACTCTATGTTTATTTCTTATTTATTTCTCTGGCATGATCTCTGATATTCTTTCACTGATTGGCCAACCCTTGCCCATCCCTGACTATGTCTCCAGTTTCCAGATTTGGCTTTGTTTATGGTTTGCGACGCACCCGCTCTCCCTTGCATTTGCATCCGTAAGTGCCTGCACCCTGACACTACCCACATATATCTTTCTAATCTTTCACAAGCATTCAATATTGATTAAGCAAAGGCCTGCTTCAAAGTTCACATGCAAAAAAAAAACAAAAACATGATCATTATTATTAGAGCAGCAGCTACAATTATTGACAATCCATAATTATTGACTCCTTTTCAGATGTACCAATAAAAAAAGCAATTTTACAAAGGTAATTTTCAGTTACAGTGGTGCTTGAAAGTTTGTGAACCCTTTAGAATTTTCTATATTTCTGCATAAATATGACCTAAAACATCATCAGATTTTCACACAAGTCCTAAAAGTAGATAAAGAGAACCCAGTTAAACAAATGAGACAAAATATTATGCTTGGTCATTTATTTATTGAGGAAAATGATCCAATATTACATATCTGTGAGTGGCAAAAGTATGTGAACCTTTGCTTTCAGTATCTGGTGTGACCCCTGCCCCGTGCAGCAATAACTGCAACTGAACATTTCCGGTAACTGTTGATCAGTCCTGCACAACGGCTTGGAGGAATTTTAGCCCATTCCTCCGTACAGAACAGCTTCAACTCTGGGATGTTGGTGGGTTTCCTCACATGAACTGCTCGCTTCAGGTCCTTCCACAATATTTCAGTTGGAATAAGGTCAGGACTTTGACTTAGCCATTCCAAAACATTAACTTTATTCTTCTTTAACCATTCTTTGATAGAATGACTAGTGTGCTTAGGGTCGTTGTTTTGCTGCATGACCCACCTTCTCTTGAGATTCAGTTCATGGACAGATGTCCTGACATTTTCCTTTAGTATCCGCTGGTATAATTCAGAATTCATTGTTCCATCAATGATGGCAAGCCATCCTGGCCCAGATGCAGCAAAACAGGCCCAAACCATGATACACCACCATGTTTCACAGATGGGATAAGGTTCTTATGCTGGAATGCAGTGTTTTCCTTTCTCCAAACATAACACTTCTCATTGAAACCAAAAAGTTCTATTTTGGTCTCATCCGTCCACAAAACATTTTTCCAATAGCCTTCTGGCTTGTCCATGTGATCTTTAGCAAACTGCAGACGAGCAGCAGTGTTCTTTTTGGAGAGCAGTGGCTTTCTCCTTGCAACCCTGCCATGCACACCATTGTTGTTCAGTGTTCTCCTGATGGTGGACTCATGAACATTCACATTAGCCAATGTGAGAGAGGCCTTCAGCTGCTTAGAAGTTACCCTGGGTCCTTTGTGACCTTGCCGACTATTACACGCCTTGCTCTTGGAGTGATCTTTGTTGATCGACCACTCCTGGGGAGGGTAACAATGGTCTTGAATTTCCTCCATTTGTCCACAATCCTCCACAGTCTGTCTGACTGTGGATTGGTGGAGTCCAAACTCTTTAGAGATGGTTTTGTAACCTTTTCTAGCCTGATGAGCATCAACAACGCTTTCTCTGAGGTCCTCAGAAATCTCCTTTGTTCGTGCCATGATACACTTCCACAAACGTGTTGTGAAGATCAGACTTTGATAGATCCCTGTTCTTTAAATAAAACAGGGTGCCCACTCACACCTGATTGTCATCCCATTGATTGAATACACCTGACTCTAATTTCACTTTCAAATTAACTGCTAATCCTAGAGGTTCACATACTTTTGCCACTCACGGATATGTAATATTGGATAATTTTCCTCAATAAATAAATGACCAAGTATAATATTTGTCTCATTTGTTTAACTGGGTTCTCTTTATCTACTTTTAGGACTTGTGTGAAAATATGAGGATGTCTTGGGTCATATTTCTGCAGAAATATAGAAAATTCTAAAGTGTTCACAAATTTCAAGCACCACAGTACAACAGTTATTATTGGTTAATTAATCAACTGGATGACCTCCCCTTCACCCTTTGATCTTGTCTGATGACAGCTGAGATGGATTTTTTTTTTTAGCATGATCAGCAATTTGAGGAAAACCTGGACGTTATTATCGCAGGTAAGAATGGTAGAAAGATCATGGACATGGTTTTATTTTTCAAATTCACCAATATTTTATGATATCCTTGTTGAAAACTACTTTGTTTCTTACTCTTTCAATTGGCAGTCGCCATTTTGTATCTAAACACGCATTTGAGAAGTCATGTGAGGTGTTGATAATAGTGATCACTTTCACCAGTGTCCACCATTATCAACACCCTGTGGAATTCTGACATTTACAACTGTTATGTATCGGTCTTTGTGTAACATTATTGAAGTAGATGAAGTACTTTTTTTTTTTTTAAAGTGCTGTGATTTATATTTTTTTCTGATTCATAACAGAATGGAATGCTTAGAGTATTTGGAATCCTATTGCAATAAATGGAACGAGACCACAATTAAATTCCTAGCATATAAAAAAAATTACATGCTTGAAATATTCAGATTTTTCTATTCCATTCAGGCATTTTGTTTGTTGTAAATATCTACCACATATTACAATATCAGTAGACATTCTTTCTATTACGTTCATTATGTCTTATATTAAATATAGTTAGTTTTTTTTTTCTTTATCAGACATCTAATTTTTGGGTTTGTTTACCTGACATGTTTCGACGTACAACTTCCGTCTTCCTCAGAGTGTCACCGGATGTTATTGGTGACGCATCTTTTATCAGCTGCTGTTTCTGAAGGCGTGGCCTTCCTGTCTGGTTTGACAGGTCGGTCACGCCTTATACTGTCTGTTCATCCCCTGCAAGATGTCACTCCAGGTATGGGAGAGCATGTATGCTCCCTCATCCCGGTTGATGGTCCTCGGGCTTCGCTTACGGATCTCCATGGCCTCCCTGATCCAGCGCTGATGTTTGTTATCTTCTGTGCGGATGACTCTGGCATTCCCCCAGTCCATAATGTGATTTTCCCTTTTGCAATGATCTGTTATAGCTGACTTATAATTTTCCTGTTGTGCCTTTTCTTTTATTGTTCGGGTTTGTCTTGTAGCTGTCTCCTTTTCGCACTCTTTCTTATGTTCATTTTTTCTTGTGTTGAAACTCCTTCCTGTCTCCCCAATATAAGTTTTATTGCATAATTGACATGGAATCTCATATATGGTGTTGCATCTGTTGTCCGGATGTATTCTGTCTTTGGGATGAACCAGGATCTGACAGAGTGTTGTGTGTGGTTTGACAGGTGTGTTAATGTTGTGTTTCCTCATTACTCTTTGAATGCGTTCAGTTATTCCCCTGATGTATGGTAAGGTAACTACTCCCCTGTGTTCTTTTTTGTTAGTTTGTTTTTTCTCTTTCTTCTGTGTTTTGTTGTTCTTAACCTGTTCCGCCCCTGATAACAAACATCAGCGCTGGATCAGGGAGGCCATGGAGATCCGTAAGCGAAGCCCGAGGACCATCAACCGGGATGAGGGAGCATACATGCTCTCCCATACCTGGAGTGACATCTTGCAGGGGACGAACAGACAGTATAAGGCGTGACCGACCTGTCAAACCAGACAGGAAGGCCACGCCTTCAGAAACAGCAGCTGATAAAAGATGCGTCACCAATAACATCCGGTGACACTCTGAGGAAGACGGAAGTTGTACATCGAAACATGTCAGGTAAACAAACCCAAAAATTAGATGTCTGATAAAAAAGAAAAAAACAAAAAAAAAACAAAAACTAACTATATCAGTAGACATTTTATATTTTGGTTAGAGATTCCCGTGGTAAATAAAATGGTGTACATCTAACGGTCACAAACCCCACTTAGCGATGAGCAATAACCATAGACTAGCACCGAATTCTTGCACCATTCTGTGTTGATGTAAATACACAAGCCACCTCCACAAGTCTTACTGCACAGAGCTGCATCTCTGTCAGCTCGGAATGACCAGCTGAATGGCGGTGTTTGGAACTCGGTCGCTGAGCCACATTTCCATGAAAACAAGGACACAGTAGTCTTTAAACTCACACTGGGTAGTCCGTTGGAGTCGGATATAGTCTAGTTTATTTTCCAGGGAACAGACATTGGAGAGTAGAATAGATGGGAGAGCCAGCCAGCTAGGGTTAGCTGTTAGCCTAGCACGGACACCCCCATGCTTGCCGCGTTTCCGCCTCCTCGCACACTGCTTTCAATGACTCCTCCCCATGTCGTGGGCCTCAGGCAAAGTCGAGGACTGGAGGCTTGTTCCTCACAGCAAGCCGAGGTCACGTAGCTTCTCCAGCAGATCATCTTTTATGATGTTTTCTGCATGGTATCTGTATTGTAGGAGTGTCTGGCGATGGTAGACATGAACACCAGTTGATCTGGTGTCCATGTGCTATACAGGGTCGAGCAGAGGAACAAAATGACGCACACAAAAAAAGCACTATTTTGGATCCGGAGAAGCCACTGTGTCCATGTTACCACTGCACTGCCATCTTAGAGTAGAGTAGAGTAGGCTGCAGTATAAAGATGATCATTTGCAACATATGTGCCAAAACCTACAGCAATACATTTGCATATATCAGGCACATGTGAACTCATAGTTGTATGCCTAATGAATCTTTTAAGTGTTGTTTCCCTGAATGTACAAGAACTGTTTCTAATTTTCAGCCTTCAAGTCTCACACTTATCACACCTATAAAGATTGAGGGGGCTGAAGTGGATAGTGCAGCAGATTTCATGTTTAATCATATTTTGTTTCTTAATGATATTCTCAAAATGAGATCATTCTTTCATAATTATGAGACACACAGCTCATCATGAGAAAATATCTCATTTTTAATTTGGTAAATGCCATGAGGTTCTGTATTAAGTGCAAATAGTCTTTCCTGACCACATTCAATATATTATGCTTTCTCTATTATTACATTTTTAGGCACCTCATTGGTATCAACCCTGAGAGGGGAGCAAAGGCCAGCCAGGGTAAGGTGGTGTCCAAGAAGACAGGGAAGCTGGTCCAGAAAAAGGGAGCAACTGTGAAACTCTATGTGGCCACCCTTATTATAAACCTCATGAAGTTTGAGTGGGGCTTTATATAGCCCACAACACATCCTCCACACAGGCCTTCACTTTCATAAAGGAATTTCCCACATTGTAATCACCTGTTCATGTTGTCATTTTAAGGTAATGAGTCTTAGCATTCTGATCTGTTCAGTCTGCAGTTTGAGGTTTGTTCTTTTACTCAATATGTATTTACCATGATTATAACTCATGAAAGATGGATACTGAAGGCAAGGTACATTCAGTATGGTATGCAAGTTGTATACAGATTGTTGAGAAGCTGTTTGACATGATTGTTCTTGATTGTATTTTACAAGAATTTCATGACTTGAAATTGGTTAGGTGTTGTATGTATTTGATGCAGTGGCTTTAATAGAGATGGCACGGTGGTGTAGTGGTTAGCACTGTCGCCTCACAGAAAGAAGGTTCTGGGTTCGAGCCCAGCGGCCAACGGGGGCCTTTCTGTGTGGAGTTTGCATGTTCCCCCCGTGTCTGCGTGGGTCCCCTCCGGGTGCGCCGGTTTCCTCTACAGTTCAAAAACATGCAGTTAGGTTAACATGGGGAAGCCTTGGGCTGAAGTGCCCTTGAGCAAAGTACCTAATCCCTAACTGCTCCCCGGGCGTATGGCTGCCCACTGCTCTGTGCGCGCGCGCGCAGAGGATGAATTTCACTGTGCTTGAGTGTGCATGTGACAAATAAAGGCTTCTTCTTCTAATGGTGTATAGCCATCTCATCATAGTTCAAGAAGAAAGGAAACTGAATTCAGGGTAGGAATGATGTTTTTATGGATTTATTTTGCAAAAATTTAATTACTTTAAATTTGTCAGTTACTGAATGTGTTTGACAGTGCACTGACTTTAATAAAAGCCTTTTGTTGTAAGGCCATCTTTTGTACATGAGCCGTTTCTATACTAGCACTTTTCAGGGGTTTTTCATTTTGAAATGTAAGATTTTTAAATCATTTGCTTCTATAGCAGTGCTATACTGTAAAGATCACATTCTACAGTACTTTATTACATTTGATGGTAATAAACTGTTTATGGAGATTACAGTAAGAACACAAAAATAGCAGCAAACATTATTATACTGTAAAGCTTATTCTATACAGCACAGTACTGTAATTTTTACAGTAATATACTGTTGTACATTACAGTAGGTATACTGTAGAAAAGGTTTCAAGGTGGCAACTGTAACTGCTAGTAGTTTACTGTAACTTAACAGGGAAATTTTAGTCCACATGAACAAAATTTAAAATATATGAAACAGTAAATTAAAAAGAATTTTGCTGTTTTTATTTTTTATTTTTACTAAATCCAATTATCAATATTGCAAAACTTGTGTCTACGGTGATGTTTTCATGTAATCATATGGACTCATCTCTCACACCAATATGGATTTTAATATTGGTACTTTAATACTTCAATTTGATCTACACATTAGGAAGGTTATACGACATACAAATAATTGCATAATGAAATAAATCGCACATTTGTCAATAGAACATAGAGATTTGGGTTTTCCTACACGCCTTTTGATTCAACTTGAGAAATTATAGTCTCCTAAATGCCCAGGTTCATGCAGGTGAACACCAGCAGCAGCAGAGCTACAGCGCAGATAGGCTGAGAGTTCACAATAGCTGCACCTGTGACAACATGACAGAAAAAGTGAAAGGTACAGGAAGGGATCATTCCAGACATTAGCTTAAAATATAGTCTATATGAATAATGTCAGAGAACATTTAAAGGAACTTGGCATTCAGAGTTCAAGATCATGCTGGCAGTAACTGAACATAACACAATACTTTGCTGAACAATCATTTGGACACAAGTGAGAGTGGAAAAAAAAAGATTCTCAGCACACCTTGCACCTGTATCTGTGATATAGGGCCATCTCCTCCTTCACAGCGAGGCCGTATCTCTATTATGTAGTCTCCGGTCTCAGGCATGGGGAAGTCAATGTAGTGCCTGCCGGTGGTGTACAGTTTCCCATAGCGCTCCCCTTCCTTCCTAAACAAAATCTAAAAAGCAAAGAAGAGAAGCTATGAACATCACACCAAGAGCCACAATAGACACAGTAGCCCTCATTTACAGTGGTGCTTTAAAGTTTGTGAACCCTTTAGAATTTTCTATATTTCTGCATAAATATGACCTAAAACATCATCAGATTTTCACATAAGTCCTAAAAGTAGATAACGAGAACCCAGACGAGACAAATGAGACAAAAATATTATACTTGGTCATTTATTTATTGAGGAAAATGATCCAATATTACATATCTGTGATTGCAATTAGCAGTTAATTTGAAGGTGAAATTAGAGTCAGGTGTTTTCAATCAATGGGATGACAATCAGGTGTGAGTGGGCACCCTGTTTTATTTAAAGAACAGGGATCTATTAAAGTCTGATCTTCATAACATGTTTGTGGAAGTGTATCATGGCATGAACAAAGGAGACTTCTGAGGACTTCAGAAAAAGCATTGTTGATGCTCATCAGGCTGGAAAAGGTTACCAAACCATCTCTAAAGAGTTTGGACTCCACCAATCCACAGTCAGACAGATTGTGTACAAATGGAGGAAATTCAAGACCATTGTTACCCTCCCCAGGAGTGGCTGACCAACAAAGATCACTCCAAGAGCAAGGCGTGTAATAGTCGGCAAGGTCACAAAGAACCCCAGGATAACTTCTAAGCAACTGAAGGCCTCTCTCATTGACTAATGTTAATGTTCATGACTCCACCATCAGGAGAACACTGGGTTGCAAGGAGAAAGCCACTGCTCTCCAAAAAGAACATTGCTGCTTGTCTGCAGTTTGCTAAAGATCATGTGGACAAGCCCGAAGGCTATTAGAAAAATGTTTTGTGGACAGATGAGACCAAAATAGAACTTTTTGGTTTCAATGAGAAGCGTTATGTTTGGAGAAAGGAAAAACACTGCATTCCAGCATAAGAACCTTATCCCATCTGTGAAACATGGTGGTGGTAGTATCATGGTTTGGCCTTGTTTTGCTGCATCTGGGCCAGGACGGCTTGCCATCGTTGATGGAACAAAGAATTCTGAATTATACCAGCGAATTTTAAAGGAAAATGTCAGGACATCTGTCCATGAACTGAATCTCAAGAGAAGGTGGGTCATGCAGCAAAACAACGACCCTAAGCACACTAGTCGTTCTATCAAATAATGGTTAAAGAAGAATAAAGTTAATGTTTTGGAATGGCCAAGTCAAAGTCCTGACCTTAATCCAGTCCTGACCTTAATCCAACCTGAAGCGAGCAGTTCATGTGAGGAAACCCACCAACATCCCAGAGTTGAAGCTGTTCTGTACGGAGGAATGGGCTAAAATTCATCCAAGCCGGTGTGCAGGACTGATCAACAGTTACTGGAAATTTTTAGTTGCAGTTATTGCTGCACAAGGGGGTCACACCAGATACTGAAAGCAAAGGTTCACATACTTTTGCCACTCACAGATAAGTAATATTGGATCATTTTCCTCAATAAATAAATGACCAAACATAATATTTTGTCTCATTTGTTTAACTGGATTCTCTTTATCTACTTTTAGGACTTGTGTGAAAATCTGAGGTTTTAGGTCATATTTATGCAGAAATATAGAAAATTCTAAAGGGTTCACAAACTTTCAAGCACCACTGTATATGGTGCTGCTTTAGGACAACAAATTTGGCATGCTACAACAACAACAACAACAACAACAACAACAAAAAACAACCCACATTTCATTAGTCTAGATTTTATCAAAGGGGGAGGATTCAATACAGAAAAGCACACTTTCATATGGGACAATTGCAACCAGACTAATTGATCATTCATCAGGCGTGCACATGTGCTGTAACACCATGTTTTCAATAAAACACAGACTGTTTAACCACCCTTCCAGTATTTTTGTTTCATCAAAATAATTAAATTAATTTAATTCACATTTATTGTAAGTAACATAGTATTTTGAATGAATTAATACACTACACTGGGATTCTTCCCTAGTGATGCTCTGTCAGGTCATAACTGCAGCTGTCTTCTGTTCCTGCTTGTTCTTGAGGCACCTGGCCTTCAGTTTTACCTTCAACAAGTGAAATGCAAGTTTCAGGTCATTGTCCATCTGCACTGTGTAGCATTATCCAATGAGTTTTGAAGCATTTGGCTGAATGTGAGCAGATAATACAGCCTTCAGAATTCATCCTACTGCTTTTGTCAGCAGTCACGTCACCAATAAATACAAAAGAACCAGTTCCATTGACAGCTATACACGCCCACACCATGAGTTGATGTGGTATTGCTTTGGGTCATGAGTAGTTCCTTTCCTTTTCCATATTCTTCTCTTCCCATCATTCTGATACACGTTGATCTTTGTGTCGTCTGTCCACAGGATGTTGTTCCAGAACTGTACAGACTTTTTGGCAAACTCTAATCTGGTCTTTCTGAATTTGAGGCTTACCAGTGGTTTATATCTGGAAGTAAACCCTCTCTATTTACCCTGGTGAAGTCATCTCTTAACTGTTGGCTTTAACACAGATAAACCTACCTCCTGGAGGCTTTTCTTTATCTGGCCAACTGCTGTAAAAGGGATTTTCTTCACCATGGAAGGAATTCTTCTGTCATCTACCACAGTTCTTTTCCATGGTATTGTGTGTCTTTTGGTGTTCCTGGTGTTCATAAGAAGTCGTCAACTGTCTAATTACTGTTAACCTCTAATTATGTTGGTCCTTTATTGATTGATTGTGTCTGAATACCTTTTTCCATATCAATATAGTTTTTAACCATCTTTTTAATATGTATATCCTATATTTTGTTCGTATTTATAATTAGAAATTCAAAAGATATGTCCACTTCAAAAGTATACACATATGCAGCTGATGTACATTATACAACAAAATAGTGTCCAAATACTTATTTCCCCTCACTGTACATCAAAAACCAAATAAAAGTGATTCCTGCTGGTCTCAAGAACTGATGTGTCTCGTGCATGTTGTAGACAATTGTGGTTCTATTAGTCAATGGGTTTACTAGTGCATCTCAAGGAATTAGAATATCATGAGAAAGTTCAATATTTTCCATCAGTTATTTAAGAATGTGAAAATTTAATATATTCTCGACTCATTACATGCAAACTAAAATGTTTCAAGCATTTTTCTCTTTTACTTTTTGGAGCTTTATGGAGATGCCACTTTCCAGCAGGACTTGGCACCTGCCCACAGTGCCAAAACTCCTACCAAATGGTTTCCTGACCATGGTATTACTGTGCTTGATTAACCAGCTAACTTGCCTGATCTGAACCCCAGAGAGAATCTATGGGCTATTGCCAAGAGGAAGATGAGAAACACCCGACCCAAAAATACAGACAAGCTGAAGGCCACTATCAAAGCAACCTGGACTTCAATAACTCCTCAGCAGTGTCACAGGCTAATCGCCTCCATGCCATGCCGCATTGATGCAGTAATTCATGGTAAAGGAGCCCCAATCAAGTACTGAGTATATAAATGAACATACTTTTCAGAAGTAGGGCATTTCTGTATTGTAAATACTTTTTTAATTGATCTTTGGAAATGTTCTAATAATTTGAAAAACTGGATTTCTGATTTTCATGAACAATAAGCCATAATGATCAAAATTTTAAAAAGCCTTGAAATATTTCATTTATCGTGTAATGAATAGAGAATATATGAAAGTTTACCTTTTTGAATTCATTTCTGAAAAAAAAAACTTTCATGACATTCTAATTATTTGAGATGCACTAGTATTTGTGATACTCCAAAGGAAGACTCACTTTGTATCCTTCCACATAAGACTCATTCCAGTAGTTGTAGATGTGATCCCAGTAGATATACAGCCATTTGCGTGTAAAGCTGACATATTTGTATACTCTTAGACGTCGATTTGGAGCTGAAAAAAATCAATAGATTATAAAGACACAGTCATGTGCAGTTGAGTCCAAGGACACAATACATATCTATAAGCCTTGGTTAGATAAGACAGGTCTGATTTTGTCATAGGAATTAGAAAGTATTGGTCATGCAAGTATCATGAGTGACTAGCAGTCTGTATATTCATATAATGTATGTTACGTATGCCAGGATGCATAACTTCTATATCCTTGTAAAGACTAGAAAGGTTACATTTATAAAACATTCTTAAAGTGCATCATTGTCTTTATTTGTAAAGCATTTTAAAATTAATATACTACATTCACATTGTGTGTAAATACCCAAGGATTCCATTATATGCTTACGTGGTCTCCTCGTAAACATCTCACAGTGCTCACTGGGTGGTCCAAGTCCAGCTCCATTGTAAGCACGCACCTCAATAAGGTAGTGTGAGTCAGGCCGCATGTTCTCCAAACGAGTCTGGTTAACTGAGCTGTGGACCAGAACACGTGAAGCTGCTGCTTCGTTGTCGTCATATTTCCTCCAGTAGCGTATCTGAACAGGAAGCAGACGCAGCCATTAGAGCTATACTTGGCAATGAGGTGCTTGAAGGATATGATTGTTAACTGTTGATTTAATTCCCATGTTAAAGTGTGCACTGAAACTGGGATCCTGTGG
Organism: Neoarius graeffei; assembly: GCF_027579695.1. Taxonomy (NCBI): domain Eukaryota; kingdom Metazoa; phylum Chordata; class Actinopteri; order Siluriformes; family Ariidae; genus Neoarius; species Neoarius graeffei. The sequence goes on along the minus strand of NC_083589.1, from coordinate 13,633,590 downwards.
GACCTCAAAAAAGTTACACATACAGGCTAGGAAGTTTAACTCTTAAGTCGGCAGTGTGAGGCAATCAGAAATGAAGATGGGAGAACAGAGACATTCCTTCTGAATTCAGGGGAACTTTTTGGCAGGCAAATTACAACCCCGAGTCCAAAAAAGTTGGGACAAAGTACAAATTGTAAATAAAAACAGAATGCAATGATGTGGAAGTTTCAAAATTCCATATTTTATTCAGAATAGAACATAGATGACATATCAAATGTTTAAACTGAGAAAATGTATCATTTAAAGAGAAAAATTAGGTGATTTTAAATTTCATGACAACACCACATCTCAAAAAAGTTGGGACAAGGCCATGTTTACCACTGTGAGACATCCCCTTTTCTCTTTACAACAGTCTGTAAATGTCTGGGGACTGAGGAGACAAGTTGCTCAAGTTTAGGGATAGGAATGTTAACCCATTCTTGTCTAATGTAGGATTCTAGTTGCTCAACTGTCTTAGGTCTTTTTTGTCGTATCTTCCGTTTTATGATGCGCCAAATGTTTTCTATGGGTGAAAGATCTGGACTGCAGGCTGGCCAGTTCAGTACCCGGACCCTTCTTCTACGCAGCCATGATGCTGTAATTCATGCAGTATGTGGTTTGGCATTGTCATGTTGGAAAATGCAAAATCTTCCCTGAAAGAGACGTCATCTGGATGGGAGCATATGTTACTCTAGAACCTGGATATACCTTTCAGCATTGATGGTGTCTTTTCAGATGTGTAAGCTGCCCATGCCACACGCACTAATGCAACCCCATACCATCAGAGATGCAGGCTTCTGAACTGAGCGCTGATGATAACTTGGGTCGTCCTTCTCCTCTTTAGTCCGAATGACACGGCGTCCCTGATTTCCATAAAGAACTTCAAATTTTGATTTGTCTGACCACAGAACAGTTTTCCACTTTGCCACAGTCCATTTTAAATGAGCCTTGGCCCAGAGAAGACGTCTGCACTTCTGGATCATGTTTAGATACGGCTTCTTCTTTGAACTATAGAGTTTTAGCTGGCAACGGCGGATGGCACAGTGAATTCTGTTCACAGATAATGTTCTCTGGAAATATTCCTGAGCCCATTTTGTGATTTCCAATGCAGAAGCATGCCTGTATGTGATGCAGTGCCGTCTAAGGGCCCGAAGATCACGGGCACCCAGTATGGTTTTCCAGCCTTGACCCTTACGCACAGATTCTTCCAGATTCTCTGAATCTTTTGATGATATTATGCACTGTAGATGATGATATGTTCAAACTCTTTGCCATTTTACACTGTTGAACTCCTTTCTGATATTGCTCCACTATTTGTCAGCGCAGAATTAGGGGGATTGGTGACCCTCTTCCCATCTTTACTTCTGAGAGCCGCTGCCACTCCAAGATGCCCAGTCATGTTAATGACCTATTGCCAATTGACCTAATGAGTTGCAATTTGATCCTCCAGCTGTTCCTTTTTTGTACCTTTAACTTTTCCAGCCTCTTATTGCCCCTGTCCCAACTTTTTTGAGATGTATTGCTGCCATGAAATTTCAAATGAGCCAATATTTGGCATGAAATTTCAAAATGTCTCACTTTCGACATTTGATATGTTGTCTATGTTCTATTGTGAATACAATATCAGTTTTTGAGATTTGTAAATTATTGCATTCCGTTTTTATTTACAATTTGTACTTTATCCCAACTTTTTTAGAATCGGGGTTGTATGTTGCTGTTTTCAACTTTTTATTAAAGAGCCTGAAACAAGCACAAAACCCCCCATCATTTTCTTATTGTACCCCATTTTGAACCAAAGACCAAATTTTGTATTGATGTCAAATTTCTCTTTGGGTAGTCACAATATTAAGACACTTACCCATATGACTACAGCATCTCATCTCATCATCTCTAGCCACTTTATCCTGTTCTACAGGGTCGCAGGCAAGCTGGAGCCTACCCCAGCTGACTACAGGTGAAAGGCGGGGTACTGTACACCCTGGACAAGTCGCCAGGTCATCACAGGGCTGACACATAGACACAGACAGCCATTCACACTCACATTCACACCTATAGTCAATTTAGAGTCACCAGTTAACCTAACCTGCATGTCTTTGGACTGTGGGGGAAACCGGAGCACCCGGAGGAAACCCACGCGGACACGGGGAGAACATGTAAACTCCGCACAGAAAGGCCCTCGCCGGCCACGGGGCTTGAACCCAGACTTTCTTGCTGTGAGGCGACAGCGCTAACCACTACACCACCGTGCCGCCTGACTACAGCATAATCATAATATATTATTATGACCCATATGACTACAGCATAATCATTATTTACATCTAAAGTGCTAATTGTTGATTAACTTATTATTGATCAGGAGCTTAATGTACTGTGTTTAACAGAAACATGGTGTTGTATCTGACCAGGTGGGTGGAGCACAGAAGCACGACAGGCCAGAACTGAATTCTCAAAAACTCTTTTATTTTCAGCTTTGCCTTTCACACTCTCCCAGCCACACACACACACACACACACACACACACACACACACACACACGTGTTCTGGTTGGGGAGAGAGCTCCCTTTCTCTGCTCTCTCCTTTTAAAGGGTGCGGTCACTGGGGAAGACAAACAAACACAGGTTAATTCCCATCAGGTGCAGTGATTCCACCACTTACATTCCCTGACTCCGCCCTCCATTCACGGACCGATGCTTGGCCATGCCGCCGCTGCCACATACCCCCACCACCCGACTCAGGTCGGGGAGCTGTCCAGCCTGTAGCCGACTTCCCCCCCCTTGCCGGGGGAGGAAATCCACCACGACCATCTGTGCCCCCGGCCTGTGGACCACCTCAAACTTAAACAGCTGGAGTGCCAGATATCAACGGGTGAGCCGTGCATTGGCATCCTTCATGCGGTGGAGCCACTGCAGGGGCGCGTGGTCTGAACAGAGGGTGAAAGGGCGCCCCAGCAGGTAGTAGCGGAGGGCGAGGACTGCCCACTTGATGGCGAGGCATTCCTTTTCGATTGTGCTGTACCTGCCCTCATGCACCGACAGCTTCCGGCTGATGTACAGCACTGAACGTTCCTCCCCCTCCACCTTCTGGGACAGAACAGCCCCCAGCCCTCTGTCTGATGCATCCATCTGCAAAATAAAGGGGAGAGAAAAGTCAGGGGAGTGTAACAGTGGCCCTCCACACAGTGCAGCCTTTACCTCCAAGAAAGCCTGCTGGCATTGCTCCGTCCACTGGACCGGATCTGGTGCTCCCTTTTTAGCGAGATCAGTCAGCGGGCTGGTGACGTCTGAATAATTAGGTATAAACCTACGATAGTAGCCAGCCAGCCCCAGGAACTGCCTCACCCCCTTTTTGGTTTTGGGCCTCAGGCAGACCGCAATCACTGCTGTCATTAATTTGGGGATGCACCTGCCCATTGCCCAAGTGGAAACCCAGATACCGTACTTCCACCCGCCCAATCGCACACTTCTTCAGGTTGGCTGTGAGACCCGCTCACCTCAGCAACCTAAGGATGGCCCTTCGGTGTTCTAAGTGCCGTGGCCAGTCGTTACTGTAAATATCATCATCCAAGTAGGCAGCCGCATAGGTGGCGTGGGGGTGGAGTACCCTATCCATAAGCCGCTGGAATGTAGCGGGTGCCCCAAACAGCCCAAAAGGAAGTGTGACGAACTGGTGTAAGCCAAACGGTGTGGAAAAGGCTGTTTTCACTTGGGATAGTGGAGTCAAGGGGATCTGCCAATATCCCTTTTTCAAATCCAGTGTCGAATAAAAACGAGCCATGCCTAATCGATCGAGCAACTCGTCAATACGAGGCATTGGGTACGCGTCAAATTTAGACACCGCGTTGACTTTTCTATAGTCCACACAGAACCGGACCGACCCGTCAGCCTTGGGAACCAAGACCACTGGGCTGCTCTAGTCACTGTGGGACTCCTCGACGATGCCCATTTCGAGCATGGCCTCGAGTTCTTCCTGAACCACCTTTTTTTTTGTGTTCTGGCAGTCTGTAAGGGTGGCTGCGCACTATTACCCCCGGGGGCGTTTCAATATGGTGTTCTATGAGGTGGGTGCAGCCGGGTAGGGGCGAGAACACGTCAGAAAATTCTGTTTGCAACTGGGCGACCTCCGTGAGCTGGGTCGGGGAGAGGTGGCCTCCACAGGGGACTGGAGCAGTGGGCGATGTCAAATTTCTTTTTTGAACCTCCGGCCCCAGCTCCGCCTTCTCCGGAACCACCGACACCAACGCCACGAGGACCTCCTCGTTCCAAAGTTTTAGTCGATTGAGGTGTTAAATCTGTAACGCCCCACCCGTCCATTCGCCTTACCTCATAGTCGATGTCCCCGACTCGCCGTGTGACCTCAAAGGGTCCTTGCCACAACACGAGTACTTTATCTCCCGGTGTGAATTTCCTAAGGCGCGTGCCCCTGAGGTACGGGCGGACTTGACGTTCTTGGGCCTGCCACAAATTCTCCTGGGTTAGGTGCATGAGTGTGTGGAGTTTGGCGCGCAGGTCGATGACGTGTTGAATTTCGTTTTTACTGGTTGAAGGTCCCTCCTCCCAATTTTCCCGTAGCACATCCAGAATGCCACGCAGCTTACGCCCGTATAATAATTCGAACTGGGAGAACCCCATGGAGGCTTGTGGCACCAGAACTAAAATCAAGCGATATCCTCATGTTGACCGATCTAATGGCCCGACAAGATCCATCCCAATTCTTTCGAATGGGGTCTCGATTAATGGCAGAGGGCTTAAAGGTGCTTTAATGGCCGCGGGATTTACTAACTGGCATTCGCGGCACGCCGTACACCACCTACAAACATTGCCGCGAATCCCTGGCCAATAGAACCGGGTCATTATTTGGGCTAGTGTCTTATCCTGCCCCAAGTGTCCAGCTATGGGATTAAAGTGAGCCGCCTGGAATATAAATTCCCGGCAGCTCTTTGGGCTTAAAAGCTGTGTTATTTGTTCCTTAGTCTGAGTGTCCTGCGTCACTCGGTATAACCTATCTTTAATAATGGAAAAATAGGGGAAGGACAGCGTGGCGTTTGGCTGGAGAGTTTGACCATCAATTACTCTCACTTGGTCAAACGCATGCCACGGAGTTTCGTCTCGTGACTGCTCTAACAGGAAATCCGCAAGAGAATCCCAGAGAGAGGGAGGAGGAACATGCTGCTCCTCACTCTGACGTGGTGATGATGTAGACGGCTCTGTGACAGCTGCTCCCGCCAATGCCACTCTGGGACCTCCCCCCGCTGAACTATGGCAGGCCCCACTCTTCACTAAATGCATAATTAATTCCCGAAATCCCGACCAATCAGTCCCCAGAATTATCGAGTGGGTAAGGCGAGGATTAACCGCCGCCTTTACTCTAAATTTTTCCCCTCGAAATAGAATGTGGACTGACACTAAAGGGTAGTTGTGAATATCCCCGTGCACACACAACACCTTCACCAATTGTGCTCTTCCCAATGCCTCGTCTTACACCAGGCTTTGGTGGATTGAGGTCTGATTACAGCCGGAGTCCACCAAAGCCTGAAATGTATCCCCTTGGATACTCACCGGTATGCAATACGCTCCGGCCCAATTGAGGGTGGTCCCTGGCACGTCGGGGATCTGGACCACCGCGCCCACCTCCATCACCGAGCTCTGATGCTGGAGGTGCCCCGGTTCCCTGCAGTGCCAGCATAACGGCCCAGGCTCTCTCCCTGCACCAGTGTTCTGGAGATCACTCACCTGGGGGGGTGGGGGGGGGGGAAGACAGACAAGGAAGTAGGAAACGGTAGGGCACCGTGGGTGCGGCGGGCCGGCTGGGGTGGAGCCGGCCCCCGCCTCCGCGGTGGGGGAATAGGGCGAGGACAAGGAACAGAGGGAGAGAGAGAGAGAGAAGAGAGGGAAGAAGGGGAGACACGCTGTCCCGTCATCAGAACGGCCGCCATATGGTCCTCCACCAGCTCGATGGCCTGATCCGGTGACGCCGGGCGATGGCACTGGACCCACTCCGCTGTTCCTTCCGGAAGTCGGGCGATGAATTGTTCCAGCGCTACCAGATCGATGATTCCCTTGGCATCGCGGTTGTCGGCCCTCAGCCACCGCCAGCAGGAATTCCAGCGTTGCTAGCCAAATGCGAACGGCCGGCCGACCTCCTCCAGGCGCAGCGCGTGGAAGCGCTGCTGTTGCTGTTCCGGGGTGCAACCCACGCATTGGAGGATGGCCCTGCAGAGGTCCACGTAGACCAGCCAGCTGTCGGCGGGGAGCTGTAGCGCGACCAGCTGTGCCTCACCTGTTAGCAGGGGGAGGAGGCACGCTGCGCGCTGTTCCACTGGCCAACCCCATGCCTCTGCTGCCTGCTCAAAAAGAGCAAGGAAGCCTTTGGGGTTGTCATGCAGACCCATCTTCGATAGGGTGAGGTGGGGAGGGTCCGTGGCGGTGGTGATCGTGGACCCCACTGACGCGAGCAGGTGCCAGAACACCTGGCAATCTTCCTATTGTGCCAGCACCAGGGCTTCGAACTGTTGTTCCTGCTCCTTCTGGAGAGCGATCAGCGCCTGGTGCTGGCTCTGTTGGGCCGTGGTGAGGGCATGGACCAGGTCCTTGAAGGGGGAGGACTCCATGTGGCTGCTCCCTTCTGCACTCCGTCCCGGGTTTCAGCACCACTGTTGTATCTGACCAGGTGGGTGGAGCACAGAAGCACGGCAGGCCAGAACTGAGTTCTCAAAAACTTTTATTTTCAGCTTTGCCTTTCACACACTCCCAGCCACACACAAGTGTTCTGGTTGGGGAGAGAGCTCCCTTTCTCGGCTCTCTCTCTCCTTTTAAAGGGCACGGTCACTGGGGAAGGCACACAAACACAGGTTAATTCCCATCAGGTGCAGTGATTCCACCACTTACCTTCCCTGACTCTGCCCTCCATTCACAGACCGATGCTTGGCCATGCCCCCGCTGCCACACATGGATTAAGCCAAATGAATATATAACATTAAGTGAAGGTAGTCCTCCTGGATACAGTCATCTACACCAGCCTCATCTAACTGGCAGAGGAGGAGGAGGTGTTGTGGTTATTTAAAATGATTATCTAGGCGTAACACAGAAACCTGGTTATAAATTTAATATGTTTGAAGTTCTTCATACTAATATAATGCATGTAGCCTCAAAAAATAAGTCTATCCAGTCAATTCCATTATTTATTATTTACAGGCCCCCGGGGGCATATTCTGAGTTTTTTTTTTTTTTTCTGAATTTGTGGCTATTATCTCAGACCTTATTTCCTTAGACAAAGCCTTAGTTGGTGGAGATTTTAAAATTCACTTTGATAACCCTGAAGATCCTCTGAAAACAGCATTTGTGTCCATTTTAGATTCAGTAGGGGTTAATCAGAACGTCACAGGACCTACACACAATGGTGGTGACACTCTCAATCTAATACTAACATTTGGGTTAAATATAGTCACACTTCCACAGTCTGAAATTACCTTAGATCATTATCTCATCTTATTCAAAATATGTCTGAGCAATGATATATGCACCTCACCAGGCTACTGTATTAAATGTACATTCATGTCAACTACTGCACAGAGTTTTATAAATAATCTCCCATAGTTATCAACTTTGATTGGTCAGACCCTGCAGAACTTGATCAGGAAACTGAATGTTTCGAGTCAATGTTCCACAATACTTTAGATGATGTAGCTCCACTTAAAAGAAAAATGATGACATAAAAAAAATTAGCACCCTGATATAACAATTACACTCACACTCTAAAACAGACCACTTGAAAATTACAACGTAAATGGCATCAAACAAAATTGGTAGTGTTCAAATTAGCATGGAAAGAGAGTATCCTGAAGTATAGATAAGCTCTTAGTGTTGTGAGATCAGTGTATCTCTCCACCCTAATAGAGGATAACAAAAATAATCCTAGATTCTTATTTATTACTGTACCAAAATTAACTAAGAAAAATACCACTATATACACATGTACACCTGCAATATGTAGTAGCACCTACTTCATGAATTTTTTCAATGATAAAAATTGAAAATATCAGACAAAAAATTCAAACTATTAATTTAAGGCCAGACAATTTACCGGTAAGTAACCCTGTAGTTAACAATATAAATGCATCAGATCAGCAATTAGAATGTTTTACTCCCCTTCGAGAAATCAAACTAATTATTCTCCATTAATCTTCACATCAGGTGGCATGGTGGTGTAGTGGTTGGCACTGTCGCCTCACAGCAAGAAGGTCCTGGCTTCGAGCCCAGTGGCCGGTGAGGGCCTTTCTGTGTGGAGTTTGCATGTTCTCCCTATGTCTGTGTGGGTTTCCTCTGGGTGTTCCGGTTTCCCCCACAGTCCAAAGACATGCAGGTTAGGCTAATTGGTGGCTCTAAATTGATCATAGGTGTGACTGTGAGTGTGAATGGTTGTTTGTCTCTATGTGTCAGCCATGCAATGATCTGGCGACTTGTCCAGGGCGTACCCCGCCTCTCGCTCATAGTCAGCTGGGATAGGCTCCAGCTTGCCTGCGACCCTGTAGAACAGGATAAGTGGCTACAGATAAGGGATGGATAATCTCCACATCAAAATCTTCAACTTGTGTAACTAGATCCCTTATGAACACGACTCTTCAAACAGATAATACCAGAAGCAATTGAACCACTTCTAAAAATAATAAATTCTTCCCTTAGAATTGGCGATGTACCCAAATCTTTTAAAATACAGTGGTGCTTAAAAGTTTGTGAACCCTTTAGAATTTTCTATATTTCTGCATAAACATGACCTAAAACATCATCAGGTTTTCACACAAATCCTAAAAGTAGATAAAAAGAACCCAGTTAAACAAATGAGGAAAAAATATTACACTTGGTCATTTATTTATTGAGGAAAATGATCCAACATTACATATCTGTGAGTGGCAAAAGTATGTGAACCTTTGCTTTCAGTATGTGGTGTGACCCCCTTGTGCAGCAATAACTGCAACTAAACATTTCTGGTAACTGTTGATCAGTCCTGCACACTGGCTTGGAGGAATTTTAGCCCATTCCTCTGTACACAACAGCTTCAACTTGGGGATGTTGGTGGGTTTTCTCACATGAACTGCTCGCTTCAGGTCCTTCCACAGCATTTTGATTGGATTAAGGTCAGGACTTTGACTTGGCCATTCCAAAACATTCACTTTATTCTTCTTTAACCATTCTTTGATAGAACAACTTGTGTGCTTAGGGTCATTGTCTTGTTGCATGACCCACCTTCTCTTGAGATTCAGTTCCTGACATTCATGTCCTGAATCTCAGGACATCCTGAGATTCAGATGTCCTGACATTTTCCTTTAGAATTTGCTGGTATAATTCAGAATTCATTGTTCCATCAATGATGGCAAGCCGTCCTGGCCCAGATGCAGCAAAACAGGCCCAAACCATGATACTATCACCACCATGTTTCACAGATGGGATAAGGCTCTTATGCTGGAATGCAGTGTTTTCCTTTCTCCAAACATAACACTTCTCACTGAAACCAAAAAGTTCTATTTTGGTCTCATCCGTCCACAAAACCTTTTTTCCAATAGCCTTCTGGCTTGTCCACATGATCTTTAGCAAACAGCAGATGAGCAGCAATGTTTTTTTTTTGGAGAGCAGTGGCTTTCTCCTTGCAACCCAGTGTTCTCCTGCTGGTGGACTCATAAACATTCACATTAGCCAGTGTGAGAGAGGCCTTCAGTTGCTTAGAAGTTAACCTGGGGTCCTTTGTGACCTCACCGACTATTACACACTGCTCTTGGAGTGATCTTTGTTGGTCGACCACTCCTGGGGAGGGTAACAGTGGTCTTGAATTTTCTCCGGTTGAACACAATTTGTCTGACTGTGGATTGGTGGAGTCCAAACTCTTTAGAGATGATTTTGTAACCTTTTCCAGCCTGATGAGCATCAACAATGCTTTTTCTGAGGTCCTCAGAAATCTCCTTTGTTCATGCCATGATACACTTCCACAAACATTTTGTGAAGATCAGACTTTGATAGATCCCTCTTCTTTAAATAAAACAGGGTGCCCACTCACACCTGATTGTTATCCCATTGATTGAAAACACCTGACTCTAATTTCACCTTCAAATTAACTGCTAATCCTAGAGGTTCACATATTTTTGCCACTCACAGATATATAAAGGCTCACTCACAACCCGCCATACGTGCTACTATGGGCAGTCTACGGTAAAAAATTTGGCAAAACCATGCTTGACACTTGCGTGAAACTTGCGTGTGTTTCTGCAAAGCCAGATGAAAGACACCAGCTTAATTGAACTGAAGAATGTGTAAAGGACATTAGACACTGGATGCTTATGATCTTCCTTCTGCTTAACTCTGACAAGACAGAAGTACTTATACCGTACTTGGACTCCATGCAGCTAGAAGGAAATTTTCTGATTACGCAGTAACTCTGGATGGCCTTTCTGTTTCTTCATATGCAGCTGTAAAAGACCTCAGTGTGATCATTGACTCCAGTCTTTCATTTGAAACTCATATCAATAACATTACCTAGATAGCTTTCTTTCATCTCAGAAACCGCCACCTCTGTTTTTTACCATGCACCGCGGAGACCGCACATCTGCTTCCGGTAAAAACAAAGGTGGCGGTGTGTGTGTTTATGTTAACAACAGATGGTGTACGGACGTACAGGTGGTTGAAAAACACTGTTGTGCGGACAGTGAAGTGCTGATAGTGAAGTGCAGACCCTTTTATCTACCGAGGGAGTTCAGTGCTGTGTTTATGCTGGCTGTTTACATCCCGCCGCGGGCCGACTGCACTACAGCGTTAGGACTACTACGTGACATCGGCAAATACGAGACCACACACCCAGATGCTGTGTTCATTGTGGCCAGGGATTTTAATCATTGCAACCTCAGGACTGTGCTACCAAAGTACCATCAACACGTGAGCTTTCCGACAAGGGACAACAACATCCTGGACCATGTCTACAGCAACGTGAGAAATGGCTACAAGGCTGTGCCCCGCCCCCACTTTGGACAGTCTGACCACACCTCTGTGTTCCCCTACCCAGCTTACAAGGCCCTTCTCAAACAAGCCCCACCAGTGTGTAAAACTGTTAAAGTTTGGAATGAAGAGACTGATCTGGTGCTCCAGGACTGCTTCAGTTCTACAAACTGGGATGTGTTTAAGACTTCTGCTTTGAGAGAAGACTGTTCTGTGGATTTAGAGGAATATGCATCTGTGGTCACCAGCTACATCAGTATGTGTATTAATGACATTGTCCCCACCAAGCGCTGCAAAATATATCCTAACCAAAAACCTTGGATTAACAGTGAAGTACGCTCCATGCTACATGCATGCTCCACTGCTTTTGCCTCTGGCGACGCAGATGGATATAAAAAAAAAGGCCAGATATGACCTACGCAGATCCATCAGGGAAGCCAAGAGGCAGTACAGACTGAAGCTGGAAGGATATTACAACACCTCAGACTCCAGATGCATGTGGCAGGGCCTGCAACACATCACCAATTTCAGCAGAAGAACAGCAGGGTCACAGCCAACCACAACACATCACCAGATGAGCTGAACGAGTTCTATGCTCGCTTCGACACCCTCAACACCAACCAACACCGAGGGATTCTACCAACAGAGGCAGCACAGAGCTCTTCACCTATTGTGACCATAACCAAGGTGAGCAAGGTCTTCAGGAGGACTAACCCCCGAAAGGCAGCCGGCCCTGACAACATCCCCGGCTGTGCTTTGAGGGCCTGCTCCACACAGTTAGCAGAGGTCTTCGCAGACATTTTCAACCTGTCCCTCTCCATGTCTTCTATGTCCACATGCTTCAAGACCACCACCATAGTGCCCCTCCCAAAGAAAAACAATATAACATGCCTGAATGACTATCACCCAATTGCACTCACTTCAGTTGTAATGAAGTGTTTTGAGAGGATAGTCATGTCATACATCAAAAAGGGCATCCCAGACACAATAGACCCCCTTCAATTTGCATATTGTCAGAACCATTCAACTGATGATGCCATCAATGCAGCCATCCACACAGCCTTGTCACACCTGGAACACAGGGGCACCTATGTTCGAATGCTGTTTGTGGACTACAGTTCAACCTTCAACACCGTCATCCCCAGCAGACTGACAGAGAAGCTCTCCACCCTTGGACTGACATCCTCCCTCTGCCGCTGGGTCCTGGACTTTCTCACAAACAGACCCCAAGCTGTCAGAGTCGGTACCAGAACATCCAGCACCAAGACAGTGAGCACAGGGACCCCCCCCCCCCAAGGCTGTGTGCTCAGTCCACTCCTGTACACCCTCTTCACCTATGACCGCACCCTCACCCAGAGCAACACTTCCATCATCAAGTTCGCTGACGACACCACTGTCATTGGGCTGATCACTGGCGGAGATGAGAGAGCCTACAGGGAGGAGGTGGCTCAGCTGGTCTCCTGGTGCCAGGAAAATAACCTCTCCTTGAATGCTGAGAAGACCAAGGAGATGATTATTGACCTGAGGAAGAGGAGGAGAGACCAGCACGCCTCACTGCACATCAATGGGACACAGGTGGAGAGGGTGAAAACATTTAAATTCCTCGGGACTCACATCAGTGAGGATCTCACCTGGACACACAACACACAGCAGACCATCAAGAAGGCTCAACAGAGACTCTTCTTCCTGAGGAAGCTGAGGAAATTTGGACTGTCCACCAAACTCCTCAGCAACTTCTACAGGTGCACAGTGGAGAGTGTCCTGACAAATTCCATCACTGTGTGGTACGGGAACTGCACAACTCAGGACAGAAAGGCTCTCCAGCGTGTCATTAAAATGGCACAGTTCATCTGTGGAGCTGTCCTCCCCCCACTACAGGACATTTACAACACCCGGGTCACAAAAAGGGCACAGAGCATCATCAGGGACCAAACACACCCACAACACAGACTATTCATGCTCCTACCATCTGGCAGACGCTACAGGAGTGTGAAAGCAAGGACTACTAGACTGACAAACAGTTTTTACCTCCAGGCCATCAGGCTTTTGAACCACGGATTATAATCACCATCTACCTCTATATTTCAATCAGGCTTTGAACCACGGATTATATTAGCAATTTTGCACAAGACATTGCACAGTATATCTACCTCTATGTTTGCACATTGTTTGTTTGCCTCTCCTTTTTTTAAAATGTTATCTTCATTTTTCATTCTACCTTTATATTTTGCATTCCATATGCACTTTATATTTTATATTTCATATTTTATATATATATATATATATATATATATATATATATATATATATATATATATTTCTTTTTATATTGGTAAGCATAATTTGGTCGGGCAGTTGCAAAATAAGAATTTCATTACCCAATAATAAACCGCTGTATCTGTTATTGTGTACATGACAAATTAACATCTTGAATCTTGAAATATTGCTGAGATAAGAAATATCACTACATGATCCAGAAAAAACTAGTTCCTGCTTTTGTTACCTCTAGGTTGGATTATTGTAATGCCTTACTGTCTGGATGTTCCAATAAGTGCATAAACAAGCTCCAGTTAGTTCAAAATGCAGCAGCAAGAGTTCTTACTAGAATTAGAAGATATGACCACATCACCCCTGCGACCCTGTAGAACAGGATAAGTGGCTACAGATAATGGATGGATGGATAAACCATATCACCCTGTCTTATCCACACTGCATTGGCTCCCAATCAAATTTCATACTGATTATAAAATACTACTATTGACCTTTAAAGCACTGAATGTACCCGAGTGAACTTCTGATCCTTTATGACCTGTCACGTCTACTTGGATCAAAAGGTGCAGGCTATCTGCTGGTACCTCATATAGTGAAGGCTACATCAGGGGGCAGAGCCTTTTCTTACAAAGCCCCACAGTTATGGAACAGCCTTACAAGTAGTGTTTGGGACTCAGACACAGAGTGTTTAACTCTCAGCTGAAAACATATCTGTTTAGTCAAGCCTTTTGTAAATAGTTTTTATTAGGTAAAGGAGATCTGGAGGGTCCTCAGGCATAGAGTGTTTTGGTAAACTGGGATGTATAGATGCTGTCAAAACCCCGCCCCACTCCCTCACTCACTTGGGTTTGTTGATGGTGTAGTGTCTGGCTACTTTCTGTCCCAGGGTGCCCCTCATGTCTGTGTTACCTTCTGGCTCTCCCCTTTTAGTTACGCTGTCATAGTTAGTTGTGACAGAGTCCCTGCTTGCATTCAGTTCAAAATGTATCCTGTTCTTACTCATGAGGTGATGTTGGGCATACCTAACAACCTGTGTTTTTTCTCTCTCTCTCTCCCCCTCCTCTCTGTCTGTCCCTCTAAGTTACATGTTGATCCTGAGACACCAGTAAGTTGTTGACCTCTTCTGCTCCTTGAACCTGCCTGATCCATCCTGATGCCCTACGTCTGGCTGGAGTCTAACCACATTGCTCCTGTGGAGGATGGCCCCATATGGACAGTCAAAAGTCGCACTTGGAAGATGGCTCTGGACACTTATGGTAATACATTTATGGCTGAGGACTACAGTTGACTTGTCAACTTTCAGACTGCAGTTGTCATGAGCAGTTTTGCACTCAAGTTTCCATCAATTAACAGTTTATAACTTCAACAAAACAGACTTCATGTAAAAACTATAAAGATTTTCCTGGTTTCACATACTTTGTGACGATATAGGACACAGTTATGGAAGTGAGTTTTTTTTTATAATCACACTATCTGTTATCACCCAAATGAGGATGGGTTCCCTTTTAAGTCTGGTTCCTCTCAAGGTTTCTTCCTCATGTCATCTGAGGGAGTTTTTCCTTGCCGCCATCGCCACAGCCTTGCTCATTAGGGATAAAATGAGCTCATGTTTAAAGTCTTAAATTTTCTGTAAAGCTGCTTTGCAACAATGTCTGTTGTTAAAAGCCTTATACAAATAAACTTGACTTGAATTTATTCAGTTCAAAAGCTTTATGAGTAATTATTTGTTGATAACTACAAAAAAAGCTGTGTGTTTTTTTGAGGACTTGCCTGGTAGCCATCCACCCAGTGAGGAGGAACTTGAAAAACATGTAACCACCACACTAGAGCCTCAGTGGAGGTAACCTGGCGGGCATAAACATCCAGGGGTGCCTCTGCGGGGGCTGCAAAAATGTAACATGGATCATCAAACATTTATCTGACAATTACTAGAGAGCAAAGGTTTATGAAACAGTGTAAGGGTATTTTTTTGTTATTTTACATAATCACTAGGAGTGAAGCGTACTGTCATCAGTACGAAGTAAATGCAATAGTTCTGTCAACTATTTTTAAATGGATCTTTCTGCTTCTGTATCAGAGCAGTGGATTTTTACACTTACATTTTTAGCACAACTAACCATAAAATATTTGAGTCATTACTCATTTTTACACACAAAATAAATGCTAAAATTATGTCCCTCCCTTTTTGTGATTTTAATATTCATATGGTAAAAAAGCAATTGCAAAATTACAAAATTAAATTCCCTTCTTTGAAACTGTTATGCAAAATGTTTAATGAAAAAATATTTTAGTAAATTTTTTTTGACCATTTAATATAATTTTCCCCCTGTAATCTGTCTACAATTGCTATATTCTTGCTAACTGTGACACTATCTAAATGATTTCCAATACATTTTTTTCAAAGCTCAACAATCTATAAGACCAAATCAGAAAAGTTGGGAGGATAAGGAAAATACAAACAAAAGCAAAAACAAACAAACAAACAAACAAACAAACAAACCCAGTGAATTCTACATTTACTTTGACTTATATTTCATTGCAGACAGAATGAACTTAAGATATTTCATGTTTTGTTGGTCAACTTCATTTCATTTGTTAATATACATCCATTCCTGCATTTCAGGCCTGCAACACATTCCAAACAAAGTTGGGACGGGGCAATTTAGGGTTAGTAATGGGGTAAAACAATTAAATAATGATGTGATTTGAAACAGGTGATGTCAACAGGTGACTGTAATCATAATTTGGTACAAAAATCAGTCTCCAGGAAAGGCCTAGTCTTTGAGGAACAAAGATGGGCTGAGGATCTCCAGTTTGTCAACAAATGTGTGAGAAAATTATTTAAATGTTTAAAACCAATATTCCTCAAAGAAAGATGGGAAAGATAATGCAGAAAAGTACACTGAAGTTTTTGGGCAACATGTGCTGCCTTCAAGATGACCTCTTTTAAAGGGATATTTCAACAAGGCAATGCAAAACCACATTCTGCCCAAATTACAAAAGCGTAGCTGTGGAAGAAGAGGGTGCCTGTCCCCAATAAAGAATGTGTGGAGAATTCTGAAACAAAAAATGTGACAACAGCGACCCCATACTGTTACATGTCTTAAAGTTTGAATTTACTGCAGCATGTCCTTATCAAAAGACCTGAGAGTGTTAGGGTAAAGATCTCGTCGAAAGATAAAATCAAGTATGGCTTTATATCACACACATTAGCAGCACATTGTAACATAAACTTGTATCTCTTGTAACCCTGAAATTGGGAAAAGGTTAGAAAATCCTGAGAAATGTCAGTAACATCTGAATAAAGCAAAGGTGTAATAAAAGTGAAATTCATAATTAATAATATTAATTCCTCACTGCTATGAGTTATCTCATGTTAGGTAAATATTTTGAAGCCTTTGTGAATTTTGCACTGACTGTGGGCAAAGTTTGTTTTTATGAGTCCATTTGTCATTACCATAACATTCCTCCATAACTGACATTGAATTTCCTTAACAGAATAACACACATTTTACTTACAATTATTAATATTTCTTTCCACAAGTAGTTTGAAAATATAACTATAAATGTAGCAAAAGTTTGTGCACCCTGACCATCACACCCATGTATGCTTGTTGAAAATCCCATTCCAGATTTATTCCCCCTTTGAAATTATAGTAAGCGCCACTCTTCTGGGAAGGCTTTCCACTAGATCTTGGGGCATGGCTGTGGGGATTTGTGTTCATTCAGCGACACGATCATTAGTGAGGTCAGGTACTGATGTTGGGTGAGGAGGTCTGGGGTACAGTCAGTGTTCCAGTTCATCCCAAAGGTGTTCAGTTGGGTTGAGAACAGTCAGGGCTCTGTGCAGGACATTCGAGTTCTTCTGCTCCAACCTTAACACAACAACATGTCTTCATGAGCTCACTTTGTGCACAGGGGCATTGTCATGCTGGAACAGGTTTGGGCCTCTTCATTCCAGTGAAGGAAATTTGTAATGTTACAGCATACAGAGACATTCTATGCAATTTTGTTATTCAGAATTTGTAGTAACAGTTTGGGGAAGAACCACACATGGGTGTGATGGTCAGGTGTCCACATACTTTTGGCTATACAGTGTAGCTGAAGAAAGTCTCAGCTTCAGTCATTAAGAAATTTTATTTATAATCTTACAGACTAAACTGTGAATACCTGAGAGAAAACAATAAAATGTTATATTTTAAAAGATTTGGTACAGGAATATTTGCGATAATTACACTTATGGGGAATTTTTTTTTTCAGAACTAAAAGGAAAACAGGCTTATAGTTAATTTTATTGATATGTTACAGCGAGGAGGGACAAGTGCTGAAAACTAAAATGAACACAGTCTGTATATTCTCACACGAACAAAAAGAACAGAGCACATTACTCCAAGTCTAAGGTCCCTTCACTGGCTTCCAGTAAGCTACAGAATTGACTTTAAAGCATTGCTGCTGGTGTACAAACCTCTAAATGGTACAGGGCCCAATTACCTCTCTGATATGTTGCAGCGGCCTAACCCAATCAGATCTACCAGATCGCAGCAGCAAAATTTACTGGTAAAACCTGTTGTTAAAACAAAGTGTGGTGAAGCAGCTTTTAGCTACTATGCAGTACAGCTATGGAACCAACTCCCAGAGGACATCAAAAATGCTCCTGCTGTTGGCAGCTTCAAATCTAGACTAAAAACCAAGCTGTTTTCAGATGCTTTCTGCTAACTGATAAATATATGTGTTTGTATTATGTATATGTGTGTATATATGTATATATATATCAGCTGGATAGTACAGTGGTAATGCTCACTGACTACGACGCAGGAGATCGGGGTTCGAATCCCGGTCGGGGCAAAACATCATCCAGTAAGGGTTCTTAGGCAAAAACCCCTCATGATATATCAGCCTACCTCAGGAATGAGTGAAGACATAACTGATAGAGTCATACCGGCTCAGACGTCGCCCGGGTCAACAAGGTCTGCGTCAGTTGCTAGGGAACCAGGGCAAACTGATGAGAAATGGGCTACTGGAACAAGACATCGATGGACGAGGACAGAAAATACGGATTTGCTGGAATGCTACTATACAAGCAATCCCAAAGAGAGGGGATACATGCAGCGAATGTGGGACCATTGGATACTTCGAAACCCACAATCAAGGCTAACAAAGAAACAGCTATTAACCCAGTGTTCCAACATCCGTAATCGAAATCTACTATCTACTATCACAACTAGAGATTAATGAAATACAACAACAATGCTACGGCAAGGGGGAGCCAGGAAGACAGGTCAGCGGGGAGATGTCATCACCCCCACAACCAGAGATTGGGTACCAAGCCCCAACAGCTAACAGCCTCAACACAAGAGCTGCTGACCTGAGAAGGAAGATCGTGACCCAACTGGAAACCTGGAGCCCCCGACGAATACCGAAGCTGAGTTGCCAAGTACCTTCAGAAGATCTACTAGTAGATGTGAATGCTGCTCTGAAGACAATCTCCACAAGAACCATCACTGAGACCAACAAGCTGATACACAGTACAGCAACAGTAATCATGGAGATGCTTGGACACAAGGTGGGCTCGGGACATAACAAACAGTATCCACCATGGAAGAGACAATTAGAGGCCAAGATAAAGGCAGCACGGAGAGAAGTTAGCCAGCTAGCTGAACTACAGAAAGGGAACATGGTGAATAAAGGGGCACCAGAGGCACTCGAAACTGCCAAACAGCGACTAACAGCTCTGGCCACCCGGTTGAAGAGATACACCAAGGAGGGAGAGGCCAGGAGAATAAACAAGCTGTTCTCCACTGAACCAGCCAAGGTGTACTCTCAGTGGCAGGGGAACAACAACCGGTCAGACCCACCAAGAGCTGAGGTGGAAAAATACTGGAAAGACATATGGGAAAGAAAGGCATCACACAACACCGATGCCCAATGGTTAGTGGACCTAAGAGCTGACCACAGCAACCTCCCAGAACAAGAACCAGTAACCATCTCAGTCCAAGAAAGTCCAAGAAAGAGTGTCAAAGATGAAGAGCTGGACAGCACCAGGCCCCGATATGATCCATACGTACTGGCTGAAGAAGCTAACTGCACTCCATGAACGCCTAGCAGCACAGATGAACCAGCTGCTGAGGGATGGAACCCATCCAGAATGGCTAACCCAAGGCAGGACAGTCCTAATCTTGAAGGACCCCCAGAAGGGACCCATCCCATCCAACTACCGGCCAATTACCTGTCTCTGCACAACATGGAAGGCCCTGTCAGGCATCATTGCGGCAAAAATGAGTAAGCATGTGGCTCAATACATGAGCGAGGCACAGAAAGGAATTGGCAGTAACACCAGAGGAGCCAAGCACCAGCTACTGGTCGATAGAACAGTCACCCGAGACTGTAAGAAGAGACAGACCAACCTGTGCACTGCCTGGATTGACTACAAGAAAGCCTACGACTCAATGCCACACACATGGATACTGGAATGTCTGGAACTGTATAAGATCAACAGGAACCTAAGGACCTTCATCCAGAACTCAATGGAAATGTGGAAGACAACCCTAGAGGCCAACTCAAAACCCATTGCCCAAGTCAACATCAAGTGCGGCATATACCAAGGAGATGCGCTATCACCACTGCTGTTCTGCATAGGCCTGAACCCCCTCAGTCGGATCATCACGAAGAGCGGCTACGGGTACCGATTCTGTAGTGGGGCAACAATCAGCCACCTGCTCTACATGGATGACATCAAGCTGTATGCCAGGAACGAGCGAGAAATAGACTCGCTGATCCACACCACCCGGATCTACAGCGATGACATAGGGATGTCATTCGGATTGGACAAGTGTGGCCGGATGGTCTCAAAGAGAGGCAAGATGATCCAGACTGAGGGGATTGACCTACCAGAGGGCAACATAGGTGATATCCAAGACAGCTACAAGTACCTTGGCATCCCACAGGCTAATGGAAACCATGAAGAGGCCACAAGGAAGTCAACCACAGCCAAATACCTCCAGAGAGTAAGGCAGGTCCTGAAAAGTCAGCTGAATGGTAAGAACAAGGTCCGAGCCATCAACATGTACGCACTACCAGTCATCAGATACCCCGCTGGTATCATAAACTGGCCAAAGGAGGAGATAGAAGCCACAGATATCAAGACTAGAAAGCTCCTCACCATGCATGGAGGGTTCCACCCCAAGTCCAGCACCCTGAGACTATACACTAAGCGGAAAGAGGGAGGCCGAGGGCTAGTGAGCGTCAAGACCACGGTCCAGGATGAAACATCGAAAATCCGAGAATACATCAGAAAGATGGCCCCAAAGGATGAACTGCTAAGTGAATGTCTCAGGCAGCAGAACCCTGATGAGAGTGCAGAGGAGGAGGAGGAACAGACAACCTGGAGAGACAAACCCCTACATGGCATGTACCACCGCCAGATAGAGGAAGTGGCTGAAATCAAGAAATCCTACCAGTGGCTGGATAATGCAGGACTGACAGACAGCACAGAGGCACTAATCATGGCAGCACAAGAACAGGCCATAAGCACAAGAGCCATAGAGGCCAGGATCTACCAGAGTAGATCAGACCCAAGATGCAGACGGTGCAAAGAAGCCCCTGAAACAGTCCAGCACATAGTAACGGGGTGTAAGATGCTAGCTGGATCAGCGTACATGGAGAGGCACAACCAAGTGGCTGGGATAGTATACAGGAACATCTGCAACCAGTATGGAATAGAAGTACCCAAGTCCCAATGGGCCATACCACAGAAGGTGGCTGAGAACAACAGGGCCAAGGTTCTGTGGGACTTCAGCTTCCAGACTGACAAACAGATCCTGGCTAACCAACCGGACATAGTGGTGGTGGACAAAGAGCAGAAGAGGGTGGTGGTGATAGATGTGGCGATCCCAGCTGACGCCAACATCAAGAAGAAGGAACATGAGAAACTTGAGAAGTATCAAGGGTTGAAAGAGCAGCTGGAACGGATGTGGAAGGTCAAGGGTTGCGTGGTCCCCGTGGTAGTGGGGGCACTTGGGGCAGTAACCCCCAAACTGGGAGAGTGGCTCCAGCAAATCCCAGGAACAACATCTGAAGCTTCAGTCCAGAAGAGTGCAGTACTAGGAACATCGAAGATACTGCGCAGAACCCTCAAACTCCCAGGCCTCTGGTAGAGGACCCGAGCTTGAGGATGACATGGATACCACCCCCCCGCCGGGGGTGAGAAGGAGATTTTTTATATATATATATAAAATATGTGTATATGTATGTATGTATGTGTGTATGTATGTGTATGTATATATGTGTGTATATATATGTATGTGTATATATGTGTGTATGTATATATATATATATATATATATATATATATGTGTGTGTATATGTATATAGGTATATGGATATGGTATGCAGTATATATTTATTTTTGTAATTATATATTTATATGGATAATCATGAAGTGTATATATGGTATATATTTTTATAGGTGTATTAATGTAGTTTGGATTTCGGGGTAGTTAAAAAGGGGTGGGAAATTAAAAAAAGTATTGTACTTCTTCCCACTCCTTTTTCGAACAATGTGCGGTGTATTGTAATGTATTAGCTCTTTATGTTATTTTATTTATTCTTTTGTCACTTTTTTCATTTTCTTTCTTTTGTATGTACAAATAGTTACATACATTTTTATACATGTTCGAAATAAATAAATAATTTCAAATTCAAAAATATCATCATCTTTACGTTTTAAAATTTACTTAACTTTTACAGTCTTTGCATGTTTTAAACTTTACTTAACTTTTATTCCATTATATTCTGCTGTTTTTACTGAACTTTTACTTCATTTTATTACTTTATTTCTACTATTGTTTAATTCTTATATTATTTTTATTTTTCTCTCTTCTTCCCCCTTTATTTTATGTAATTTTTTTTCAGCTTTATTGGGAACATTAACCGTATGAAATACATAATAAATTACACAAAAAATGTACAATAATTTACAAAAAAGAAAAAAAGGTAATGTCACCCAAAGGGGTCAGCACGAACGGGAAAACCCATGCGAGGTACCGCCCACTTTTAACAATAAAAAAGTGAAATCAAGAAACTATTGTTCACAACACATACATTTATGATAAATATGATTTATAATAAAGTCAGTGCGCTAAGTTTGATGACACGCATAAGATCGGACGGCGGACCAGGTGCACGGTCTCTCTATATCGTAGCAGGTTTTGAGTAGTTTACACAGAAATCCTACAACTTATGGCCCTTTTCCACTACCCTTTTTCAGCTCACTTCAGCCCGACATGGCTCGCGTTTCGACTACCTCAGAACAGCACGACTCAGCTCGCTTCAGCCCTGCTTAGCACCCAAAACTCGCACGGTTTTGGAGTGGGGCTGAAGCGAGCCAAACCGAGCTGAGTGAGGCTGGGGGCGTGAGGAGGAGTGTCCTCACATGCCCACACACGCCCCGCGAGCACGCTGGGATCTGTAAACACCGTAAACCCGGAAGAAGAATAATTACGAGAATTTCTGAAGCCTTATGCGCCTCGCCTCATCTATACGCTCTTGCCAGTATCTGTTGGCGTTGTCGGTGACAACAAGCCACAGCACCAAGACCAACACTAATGACTCCATGTTTATTGTTTACTATCCGGGTCGTGAGACTACCGCTTAAAAGATCACTGATGTCACTGTTTGCGCTGCTTAACGACATCATGTGACGTCCACCCACTTTCGCTAACTCCACCCAATGTGTCCACCCACTTCCAGCCAGCACGGTTCAGCACGGTTGTAGTTGAAATGCAACTTCAATAGCCCCGCTCAGCTTGACTCAGCCCGGCACGGTTCAGCCCGACTCAGCCGCGTTTGTAGTGGAAAAGCGGCAATAGTTTCTAAAAGAGTTCGGGCTGCTGAAAATAGCGCTGGGTGCAGCATAGCAAACAGAGTTCCATAGTTTCACAATTTTATTGAAGTATGAGGCCTGGAATGTTGAAGTTTTGCAGAAAGGAGTTTTCAAATTTAGAGCATTACTTTGCCTTGTGCGGCCGTGTGTTACAAAAGAGACAAAGTTGTGTACATTTAGGTCAGTATGACCATACAGGCATTTATAGAAAAAAATTAAGTCCTTTAATTCTCTATCATACACCAGAGGTAGGAGGTTAAGCCTCTCTAGCCTCTCTCCATATGAGAGTTCACCGACGCGGGTTCTCAGTATCCATCGCGTGGCCCTTCTTTGCACTTGCTCGATCCTTGCTTTCAAGTACTGTTGGCTTGGTGACCAGACTTGAGTAGCAAAGCATAGCTGGGACTTGACGAGGGAGAGATATAATGTTCGTCTCACTGAACCGTCCGTGAGTAACGAACACGTACGCTTCAGGAGTCCTAGGAGTTTATTTGCTTTTGCGACGACTGCATTGACGTGCGTTTCCCAGGAGAGTGTCTCGTTAACAATTTTATTTTTATTTTCTATTGTTTACTGTTTTGCCTTTACCTCTGTAAAGCACATTGAACTGCCACTGTGTATGAAATGCACTATATAAATAAACTTGCCTTGCCTATATTCTAGCTTTTTGAAACTTTTTGTACTCAAATTGTACAAAAAGTTGCCAGTTTGATTCCCTAGACCAGCAGGAATGGCTGAAGTGCCCGTGAGCAAGACACCTAACCCCCAACTGCTCTGGGTATGTTGTACATTGCTCTGGATAAGAGTGTCTGCTAAATGCCTGTAATGAACGTAATATTATCAATTTTATTATCAGTTCTAAATTAATATACTGGACTTCCTTGAAATAAACTTTCTTTATTAATCAGGCTTTATTGTGATTTTGCCTGAATCCTGAAAGTTCCCTTCTTTGGTCATCATGTTCCTAGTCAGAGCCAAGGAGTGGTGCCTCACCACTCTCCGATGAGTACACCACTTTGGTCAGGTTGTGTGGTCCCTCTCCTTTGTTGTTATAACCTTTCACTTGGACTTGTATCTCAGTGTTGGGTATAATGCCGTCCTTGTAGACATAGCGTCTCGCCTCTGGGTCAGCCACTGTTGACCACTTCCATTCGTAGTCTTCATGGGGTTTGAAACCTACTACATAGCCAAACTTTTTACCAAAAAAGTACTGGGGCTTCATGGGCTATGAAAAGGCATGAGAACATGATGTAAATGTTAGTCTGGCAATACTGCTGGGTATTAATACTATGTCAAGGAATATTAAAGACTGACAAAACTGTGTCAAGGAATATTAAAAGAAATACAGAATAATTAGACTTACTGTCCAAGTCACTATGAGCTCTCCGTTCAAGCCTATATAACCATCAACATCATTAGGTGCCATGGTGGGAACTGAAAGTATACAAAGCTGGTTAACCTTATTTCATTAGCAGATTTTTTTTGTAGTTCTTTATGAAAACAGTCAAAACAATGATACAGAAATTAGCAATACTTTAGCATAAATCAGCACATGTGAACTCACTGGCATCCCAGGTTTTAATTTTGATGGAGGGCACACTGCACTCTCCTTCTCCTAGCTCATTGATGGCGTATACCCGAAATTCATACTCCATCCAAGGATACAGGTCAGTGACCTTGGCTGCCTCAGCTTTCCCATCCAAGAACACAGGAGCTAAACAAGATAGACTTTATACCATTAATTTCATCGAATTCAGTAAATACTAAACCACTGTGCAAATTAGAATACTAATTTTGTAAGTACTGTTTTCTATCTTTGTTTCAATAGTTTCAGCTCTGCCTGTATAACACAGATACCACTAGTATCCCTCTAACATGCAAGATGACTGTGGTACATATCCTGCTGTCGTTTAGTGCATCACTTGTGTACCTCCTTAAAAATTAACGATACGTATCCACATGGTGCAATACCAATAGTGGGGACAGAATACAATAGTGACACATGTGACACTGTGTCTGTAACTGTCTAAACAAAGTAGTGTTGTGCCTCAGATAACATATTTACTCTATGTACTATTGTAGAACATTATTGAGTACTAACACTAATCGTTTTTCTGATTATGGTTAATGTCTGAATTGTAAAAATCTCTTGTGTAGCCTTCAAACCTACAAAAAGGTCTGTTTTGTGTATCGGTCTTATGAATTTTCTAGATTACTGAATACTTTTGAATCTAAGGCTATAGTTTTTGATTTGAGACACAGCTCATGACAACAGGTCACCATGACTGTGGAAAGTTAGAAAAAAAAATGACAGAGCTCAATAGCGTATTTAACATCCTGTGAATGAAATTACTAAACACTACAGTTTGACTTGAAAAATTAGATGAACAGGGATTTTTTTGGCTCTGACATGTCATACAGTGGATGTCAGTTTTAATGCTACAGACACGTATATATAAGATACACAGGCAAATACTGTATGTGAACAATGGCATTCAAGGTGCCACTGCTTAGGCATATGCACACCGTCATGCATCAAATATGAATTGGTCTATAAACTTTTGCTGTGGACTCACATGTGACTGCAGTTTTCCAGTCCTCTGGATCTAGAGAGTAGAAATCTCTGGTTTCAATGATGTGCTGGGTGAGCGGACTACCATGATCTGAGCCCAGACTCCAAACCAACTTCACCGATGTATCTCTGATCTCTTCCACACGCACACCTCCAGGAGGACCAGGCCTACCTGACACATGAAAAGATGTATTCTCAGTCAAGTATCAAAGAAACCGAATTTTGTTTTAGACTAATTTTGTTTTAGAAATTATAGATCACCAGTCAATTGCAGAGCATTACATACACACATTCATATACTCATTCTCACCTAAAGGAAATGTGAAGTAGCCAATCTAACTGCTGGATATGTTTTTGGAATGTAGGAGGAACCCAGAGTACCTGCAGTAAACCCACAAGTACATGGGTACACTGCACAGATGGTAACTCTGGATCAGACCAACCAAACAAAAGGGGTTTCCAAGAAGCTTGTTCTTGTCCCCCTGGAAGTCTTAACAAAAATGGAAAATTATGTAATAGCATACTTGTCAACCCCCAGAAAATGAAAAGCAGTAGATCAGATTGCGCAACCCAGTCATGCCCTTCTGGGGAGGGGGGTCCCCTGGAAAATGGGAGGGGGGATGATATAAAATGGTCCATCCTCCTGCGTGCCATATTTGAAGAAAATTGATCGGGAAATCGGACCGACATATTTCACAAAATGTATGCTTCTCACCTTGCTTCAATACTTTGACGCATGGATTGATCTGATAACCAAGTTGCCTTGAACTTGTCATAGTGATTTTTTTTTTCCTTTGGATAATTCATTATTCGTGATCACCAGAGCATTTGTTGTTGTTGTTTTTAAACAAACACTGGCGCAATTTGTTGTAGCATGGTGAAATGGAATGGTATGGTGCATCAGAGCGATACAGTTTAGATTCAGCATCATTATCCTGGCACAGATTTGGGGGAGGGGCGCACCCGGCCAAAAAAAATTTGTTTTAGTATTGCAGATACCGAGATCAGCCCATCGTATTTTGCTTTATTAATAAGGTTTAAAAAAATAAACAAAATAAATCATTATGTGGGATTGAGCTGAAGAGTTTATGGTATAAATTTATATTTAATAGTAGGTCCTAGTTTAGGATTTTTCGTTCGTGACACGAATGCAGTGAAAAGCAAGCTGGGCGAGTCCTGTTGGATTTTAACAGGACATGGGAACTTCGTGCATCGACAATAACAGTGTGGGAAATAAGGCTGGACCGGCAGACATTGACCAGTAATTTTCGCATTTGTCTGTCTGTATTTCAAAAGCATCAAACCGGAAAGCCCATGAAAAATTGTAAAGATATGGGTCTAATCTACTTCTAATTTTTGTCCAAATGTTACACTGGGCATTATGTCATAACACACAGTAGCCTGTGATTGGCTGATCGCAGACGCTCTCTCATCAGCGAGTAGAAGTGCATTCTGGCATAACACCACATGACACTTATTAGTTGGGTAGGTATGCCACGAATGGTAAAACAAAATAGACTACTACAGGTTTTGGACCCTGACAAAAAGTGTTTTTCCCATTGTATTTTAACCCTCTGGGATTGAGAGCTTCACCGGCGAAGTTCAGCAGGTTTAGAATGAGTAGGTAATGGATTTAGAAAAATATCTTTGAGCTGGTTTATATATCATACAAGCATGATCAACATATTGAGAAACTTTATACTTGACACTTTCCTATATGCCCACTACCAAATAATATTAAATTAGATGAAACATAAAACTTGTAACCTTACTCAGTCACACCGGAGTCAGAGCACTGAGTTACCATATCAGAAAAATTGTTTTTGATATGGTAATTTTCTTTCAGAGATTTCATACTACGTTGGTACTGGATTCAGGGGCATGTGGCCAAATATGCGAATTGTAGTTGAAAAATTAGTCTACTGCAGTGGTTCTCAACCTGAGGCCCACCTGTTCATATGTGTAACGAGTCAGGGCCCATTAAAAAAAGATCCCCAATTATTTTGGCTCATCTATTCTATTAGAATCTAATAACCTATTGTAACATGTATTAATGGGATGCAACATCAGTCCCTGTTACAGATGGGAGTCCAGGAAATAAATTCAATAAAAACAAACTGTTAGGGTTGCTGGAGGTATGGTGAATTAGGACCCAAAAGCAGAATAAGCACACAGGCAGTAATCCAAGAAGCGTAGTGGGTTTAATCCAGAAGAAGGCGTGGCAAAAATGTAAACAAAACTTGATTAAGAAACAATAATGAAAATAGTCCAGGTATAAAAAGAAAACGTGAAACTTGACTTGAAAACCACTTTTTTGGGGCGGGCCGCCGCCGACGACGACCCATTACAAACCGGCTAGAGTCTACATACGAGACGCTCTGACACTGTCTGCGGCTGAGAACGGCGTTTAAAAAGGCAGCGGTGATGATCAGGAAGTGAAAGCAGGTGAGCACTCGCTGAACGGGGAAGCAGGCAGGATGGAATTCCCGTCCCGGATCCAAATTGGAGCTGACGTGGAAGATCCGCAAGTTCAGGAGCGGATGTCCGGAGTGGAGCGTGACACAAACTGTTTTTAATTGTCGGTATTGTATTTAAAACTGTATGGAAATCTGATGTCAATGGTCTGAGCATGGGTTTCTCCATGTTGACTTGAAGCTGTTTTTTTTTTTTGTTGGAAGAGTGTGTTGGTGATGACCAGTTGTTTCTCAGCACAGAGGGTTATAAGTAGGGCCATTTGAATTTTCCTTTGCTGTACTGTGGTGAACAATGACTTTAGTCCATGCTACATAGTCATTCCCCACATGGGCATTAAAGTCACCAAGGAGAAACAGTTTATCGGAGTGCAGACCAGACAGAATAAGATGGCTAAGCTGCTCATACAGTTCCTCCTTAGGCTCATCTGGGTAGGTCATGGTCAGGGCATTGTGCTGATGAGGGTACTGTACCCCTCACACAACTTCAAGCACATAGTCAGAAACCTGTCGTTGGTACCTTGAGGGAGCTTATCAATAAGTTTTAAATATTGATTACAGATACCAAAGCCAACTCTTCACTGCTGAGGTTCATTTGCTTGGTAACCAAACTAGAAGAATGTATACCCAGACCCACATTCTTCAAGCAGAGAAGAGTCTGGAAGTCATGTTTCATTAAGTGCTGCTATGTTGACGTTTTAGCGGCCAAGTTCTCCTGCCAGTATGGCTGTTTGGTATTCTAGGTTGTTTGGATTATCCTGAAGGGTATGGACATTCCATGCTGTGATAACATCTTTCTTGCGTTTGATGTGCCTTTGAGTAAGATTTTTTTTTCTATTTGGTTGACCACAAAGTTGGAAAATCAGCCTGGCATGAGCAAATACAGTTAAATAGGCTTTGTTTAGGAATCCATTTCTATTCCCTTCCCCTTCTAGGGAAATCAGTGCTGTCCCAAATGGGCTGCTTTGTCACTCAGGTAGGATACAAGTTGAGTGGTCATTCAAGTCGACTGCAAAGTAACCATCACACCTGAGCTGCCTACATGGAAACTCCTGGCTAGAGGCTCCCAGTGGTATCCTTCACTTGCCTCCTTTGTCATTTGTTCTTCACCATAGGGCTTTTAATACAGAGAGAAAACCCCTGCACAATAGATAAGGGGTAACGGGGCTGTGCTGGCCCGACACTCCTCTCTTCCTATGGACATTAAAGACTGCAGGTACATACTCACAATGTGCAGAAGATGGACATGGGTGCAGTAACTGACCAGGATCCACAACTGCAGATTGCTCTCCCAGCTGGTCACAGCAGCTGTCTCAGTTCATCCACCTTCACCCACTTGGGTTCCACCACTGACTGCCCTCTAATGGGCCTTGAGGTGCATGTTGACTCACAAGGAGCTCATCCGCCCTTTGACAGAGCTTGTTTTTTTTCATCCTGGTGGATGGCATGCCCCCTCCTCACCAGCATACACTGGTGGGGGAGCCAGTTTAGTCACCGACAACTCGACCACGCGGCAGGTTGTACTGGGTTAAAATGTTACCAGTAGCAGACTTCTGTCTGACCTGACATCCTACAGTATATTACCAGTCATTTTTGATGAACTATGCTTATCATCCAATTAATAGATAGATGGATTTGATTAATGAAATGTTATTAAACCGTCAGATGTCAGATTTGTTGTTAAAAGTTGCTTAAAGCTTTATGCACATTCATTCGCACAAAGCATAGAAATTTACTGCTGCATGCCCAATGGACCATGCCTGGCCATTAGGGCAACCATGCAAGAAAGACGGCAGTAACTGAAATAGAGGGAAAAGTAAAATATGCAATGTGGACATATGCTTATTAATCACTTTATATTTATATTACCATTGGATGAAAAGACAGTTAGCTGTTTCTCCCTCTCCATGGTCATATGAAGATGGGCCCAGTGTCATGCTGAGGATTTGTAATTGGTTCACAACAAAAATAATCTTCTTGATCAAGTGCTATTTTAGATGCTTTCAAATATGCTTACAGAGCCATTTTGTTATAAATAAACCAAATTTGTAGTGATTGATCTGATAATTACAACTAGGATAGATTGTGCAGCAATATAGAGGCAATACAATAAACTCATTTTAAAATGTTATTTCCTTCTTCAGTCCACATTGTCTATCTCTCAAATTATTAGAAGCTTAAAATCAAGCACTTGTGTTTAAAGGCAGTAGTCTCAATGAATATTGAAAATTCACATTTACCTCTATTAAAAGAATATATTTGTCAACTTTAGGCATTAACTACACATGCAGTTGCCTCCAAAAGTATTGGAATGTCAAGACCAATTCTTTTGTTTTGTTATACACTCAAAACATTCAGGTTTCAGATCAAAAGATGAATATGAGATGATAGATCACAAATTAAGCTTTCATTTCCTGATATTTGCATCTACTAGTAGATGTGTTAAACAACTTAGAATATGAGACTCATTGTGGCAGACCACCCAATTTTTGCATGAGTAAAAGTGTTGGAACAAATAGTCTTAAATTAATTTCAAGTAAAGAACACTTAATGTTTGGTTGCATATCCCTTACTTGCAATAACTGCATTAAGTCGGTGACCCAGTGACATCTAATTCTTTGGTGATTCTTTTCCAGGATTGTAACATAGCTTTTTTCAGTTGTTGCTTGTTTTGAGAGTTTTTTCCTTTCAGTCTCCTCTTCAGGAGGTGAAATGCTGCTCAATTGGGTTAAGATCTGGTGATTAACTTGGCCAGTCTAAACCTTCCACATTTTCCCCTGATGAAGTCTTGTGTTGTGTTGCAGTGTGCTCTGGGTCATAATATTGCTGCATAACAAAGCTCCTCCCAATTATATTGGATGCATTTCAGTGTAAATTCATCTCATCTCATTATCTCTAGCCGCTTTATCCTGTTCTACAGGGTCGCAGGCAAGCTGGAGCCTATCCCAGCTGACTATGGGCGAAAGGCGGGGTACACCATGGACAAGTTGCCAGGTCATCACAGGGCTGACACATAGACACAGACAACCATTCACACTCACGGTCAATTTAGAGTCACCAGTTAACCTAACCTGCATGTCTTTGGACTGTGGGGGAAACTGGAGCACCTGGAGGAAACCCACGCGGACACGGGGAGAACATGCAAACTCTGCACAGAAAGGCCCTCACCGGCCACGGGGCTCGAACCTGGACCTTCTTGCTGTGAGGCGACAGCGCTAACCACTACACCACCGTGCCGCCCTCAGTGTAAATTGTCAGACAGAATATTTCTATAGACTTCTGAATTCATTCTACTGCTACCTTCATGAGTTCCATTATCAATAAAGATTAGTGGGTCCATTCCAGGAGCAGTCATGCAAGCCCAAGCCATGGCACTATCTCCACTGTGCTTGGCTAATAAGCACATAAGTTTTGGATCATGAGCAGATTCTTTCTTTCTTTACACTTTGGCCTTTCCATCACTTTGGTAGAGGTTAATTTTGGTCTCATCAGTCCATAAAACTCCGTTCCAGAACTTTTGTGGCTCATCTCTGAATACAGTGTGTATTCTGATCTGGTCTTCTGATTGTTACTGCTGATGAGTGGTTTGCATCTTGTGGTATGGCCTCTATATTTCTGCTCATATAGTCTCCTTCAAGAGGTGGATTTGTAATACCTTCAACCTTCCTCTGTGGAGGTTGTTGGTGATGTCACTAACTGTTGTTTTAGGGTTTTTATTCACAGCTCTCACAATGTTTCTGTCATCAGTTCCTGTTATTTTCCTTGGCCAACCTGTTCAGTGTCTGGTTGTTGGTACACCAGTGGTTTCTTTCTTTTTTAGGACATTCCAAATCATTGTATTGGCTCTGCCTGATGCTTGGGCAGTGGCTCTGATTGGTTGTCCCTCTTTTCTCATCTTCAAAATGGCTTGCATTATTCCCATAAACAGCTCTTTGGTTTTCATGTTAGTTTATGAAATTTCACTCTGTGCTTAAGTCTGTGCTTGAATGTACATGTGCCAAATAAAATATTCTTCTCCTTATCATTTTTTTAACAAAAATAAAAAATGCAGTCTTCACAGGTGAAACCCAGGGCTCAAACAAAAATTAGACATTCAGAGCTTTTAAGTATTTAATCAGACAATATAAAAGGACACACTTGGGCAACAAGAAACATTTGTCAGTCACGTGTTCCAATAATCTTTGATCACTTGAAAAATGGGTATCTTAAAACAAAAGGTGCCATGTTCTAAGTTGTTTAATATCAGGAAATGATAGCTGAAATTCTGATCCATCATCTCACATTCATCGTTTGTTCTGAATCCTGAAAGTCTTCAGTGTATAGTAAAAATAAAATAATTTGCTATGCTGTTTCAATACTTTCAGAGGAGACAGTAGGTAATAGGTAATCAGTTTATGTACCTACTAAAGTCACCAACTCTGAATATATCCTTAAGTACTTTGGGCCCCTAATAAAAAGAACACTCCTAAAAGAACAATAGGCTTTTGAAGTCTATTGATGCAACAAATTCATATCAAGAAAAATTCAGATTTTTTTACTTGAATTTTCACTACTCTATATTTAGAGCACAAACAAGAAAAAAATTCTTAAAATGTACCTCAATTAAGTTGTCTACATTTATAATTATTGAATATTGCAACCTTTGTGGTATGACATAACCGAGATTTCATTTAACAAACTTTTATTTTCTTTATTTGAGCAGGATCTTCATTCAACACCAACCTTTGACATAGACGTTAGCAGAAGCAGTGGCATTGTCAACAATGGTCTGTGCTGTACAGATGTAGTGCCCTGCATGTCTAACTTGAATGTTTTTAATCAGCAGGTATCCACTGGGCTCCTGATCCTATACGCATATCCATAAATATGTGAATTAATAACAATAAGACATTACACACAAAGTTACATATCTAGAATTTCCCATTATTATGTTGCAAAAACATATTAGGCTTGATAATGATATCTATGCATCAGTGTCTTTTCAACAATTTATTTTAATCTCAATAAATAATTAAACATAATAAATAAATAACAGCTTTCATAAATGTTTTTTTTCAGCATGAAGCATTGTGATCCATGATAAAAGCTTTCATTCTTACCATCAGCTGCGTATAGTGTTCATAGTCAGTGGCAAAGTTGATAATGTACGAGTCCACTGACCAGATGAAGGTGATATCAAAGCTGGGATCATATGAGGCAGAGCACTGAAGGACTGTATTCTCACTCACAGTCACCTCCACATCTGAAGGTGCTACAGTGATCTTAGTTGCCTCTGAGAAATGCACATACACAGACCAGTTAAGCAGTGCTTTCACATACCCAAAAATTGAGTTAAAAATTTAAGTAAGGACTAAAATAAATTGAGCCACAATTTATATAAGCCACAATTATTTTTAAAACAAGCAAGACCCTCCCACAGCAAAACAATGTACAACCCAGTTACAAAAAAGTTGGGACACTGTGTAAAACATAAATAAAAACAGAATGCAATTTGCAAATCATGGAAACCCTGTGTTTCATTGAAAATAGTACAAAGACAACATATTAAATGTTGAAACTGAGAAAATTCTTTTGAAAAATGTATTTTGAATTTGATGTCAGAAACATATTTCAAAACAGTTGGGACAGGAGCATGTTTACCACTGTGTTGCATCACATCTTTTAACAACACTCTGTAAACTTTTGGGAACTGAAGAGACCAGTTGTTGTTGTTTTGAAAGAGGAATGTTGTCCCATTCTTGCCTTATATACAATTTCAGTTACTCAACAGTTCGGGGTCTCCTTTGTCATATTTTGTGCTTCATAACACACCAAATGTTTTAAATGGGAGAGGTTTAGACTGCAGGCAAGCCAGTTTAGCACCTGGACTCTTTTACTACGGAGTCATGCAGTTTTAATATGTGCAGAAAGTGGTTTGGCATTGTGTTGTTGAAAGAAGGAAGGCCTTCCCTGAAAGAAAGATTTTGGCTGGATGGCAGCATATTGCTCTGAAATGTGTGTATATCATTCAGCATTAATGATGCCTTCCCAGATGTACAAGCTACCCTTGTCATGTGCACTAATGCAACCTCATACCATCACAGATGCTGGCTTTTGAACTGTGCACTGATAATAAGCCAGATGGTCCCTCTCCTCTTTAGCCTGGAGGATGTAATGTTCATGATTTCTAAAGAGAATTTCTACTTTTGATTTGTCAGACCTCGGGACAATTTTCCACTTCGCCTCAGTCCATCGTAAAAGAGCTCGGGCCCAGAGAAAGTGGCGGTGTTTCTGGATGTTGTTTATATATGGTTTTAACTTGCATTTGTGGATGCAGTGATGAACCATGTTCACAGATGATGGTTTTCTGAAGTGTTCCTGAGCCCATACAGTGATTTCCACTTCAAACACATGCCTGCTTTTAATGCAGTGTCGCCTGAGGGTCTGAAGATCACAAGCATCCAATGTCAGTTTTCAGCCTTGTCTCTTGCATCCAGAGATTCCTCCAGATTCTCTGAATCTTTTCATGATATTATGTACTATAGATGACGTGATCCCCAAATTCTTTGCAATTTTACATTGAGGAACGTTATTCTTAAATTGTTGCACTGTTTGCCCACGCAGTCTTTCACAGAATGGTGAACCCCTCTCCATCTTTACTTCTGAGAGACTCCGCCTCTCTGAGATACTCTTTATATACCCAATCATGTTACTGATCTGTTGCCAATTAACCAAATTAGTTTTTTTAGCATTACACAACTTTTTCAGTCTTTTGTTGCCCCGTCCCAACTTTTCTGAAATAATGTTGCTGACATCAAATTCAAAATGAGCATATATTTTTTCAAAAAACAATAAAATTTCTCAGTTTCAACATCTGATATGTTGTCTTTGTACTATTGTCAATGAAAAATAGGGTTTCTATGATTTGCAAATATTCACATTCTCTTTTTATGTATGTTTTACATAGTGTTCCTATTTTTTTGGAATTGGGGTTGTATTTGTTTTTACATGAAAACCACTATTATGGTGTTAAAAATCTTAAAGTTCTTTTAGGCTCATCTTATGTGTGATTTCTGTCACTATGAGTTTCATGATGTAACAAATCACAAATATGAATTTCACTACGTTTGCTTCAATCCTGACTGTTACAAACATCCTGAGAACACAACCCCAAATCAGAAAAAGTTGGGATGGGATGTTGAAACTTAAATTAAAACTGAAAACAATGATTTGCAAATAATCTTTGACCTGTATTGCATTCAAAACAATACAATAGCACATTATTTGTTGTTTTACCCCATGAATAATGTTGTTGTTTTCAAAATAAACACATTTCAATTCTGACTTTTCCAACACATTTCAAAAAAGTTGGGACAGGAAAGGATTTACCATGTTATAATGTATCTATTCCTTCTCCCAACACTTAAAAGATGTTTTGGGACTAAAGACACCAAGTGATGAAGCATTTCAGATGTTATTTTGTTCCATTTTTTTCTGCCTGCAAACAGGTTTTAAGGTGTGCAGTAGTACAAGGTTGTTGTCATATTTTTCAGTTCAAAATTCTCCACACATTCTCTACTGGGGATAGAGGGGGCAGACATGCTTCTTCCACAGCCATGCCTTTATAATGTGTGCAGAATGTGATTTTGCATTATTTTGTTGAAATATCCCTGGAAAGGATGTCATCTTGAAGGTTGCATATGTTACCCCAAAACCCCAAGATACTTTTGTGTATTATTCTACCAACACGGAAGTGTAATTGTGATAGTGAGGGTGTGGTCAAGCATCGGCTGTTAACGGCAAGGAGCCAGGTTTGAACCAGCAGGTAACATGTGACAAGTTACACCTGTGTTGTGTCTTATTAATGTGTGTCTCTGTATGTCTTTCAGACAGTCATTTACAAGAGAGAGAGAGCTGAGCCACCCAGCACTGTGCTTGTGAGTTTGACAGTCACTGAAAAGTGAAAATACAGTGAAAACACCTGTTCTTGAAGCCTGCCTTCCAGTTCCTCATTATACCACCTCAGAAAATTGTTACACTGGTGTCAAAACCCAAGATTGAGGAACATAATGCCATCATTGAGTCCTCACCACTCAAGGAGTTTGTCCATGCCCTTGCCACCACCCAACACAACCAGCAGCAGGCACTGGTCACCATGCACCATGAGCAGGAGCAGTGCTTCGAGGCATTGCTCCAGGCCCAGCAGGAGGACCGTCAGGTGCTCCTGCATATCATCACACCCACAGGTGCCCCAGCCACTGAGTCAGTGGATTTCCCCCACATCACCCTCATGAAAATGGGGCCACATGACAACCCCAAGGCTTCCTAGCACTCTTTGAGTGAGCTGCGGAGGCGTGGGGATGGCCAGACAAGCAGCAAGTGGCTCACCTACTGCCACTCTTCACTGGCGAAGTGCAACTCGTGGCCCAGCAACTGCCTGCTCACAACAGGCTGGAGTACTCTGACCTGAACTGCGCAATCCTGCAGCATACCGGCTGCACCCCTGAGCAACACCATCAGCGCTTCCATGTGCTGATGCTGGAAGAAGCTGGTCAGCCATTCGCTTATGGCCAACAGCTCCAGGATGCCTGCCGGCGGTGGTTGGGGGTGGAAGATTGCAAAATTGAGGGGGTCATCAACATGCTCACACTGGAGCAATCGCTTGGCTGCCAAGAGGAACAGCAGAGTGGGTCCAATGTAACTGCCCAGAGTCATTGGACAGAGCAATCAAGTTGGCTGAGGACCATCTGGCGGCATTTCTGGGAGCAGGTGCTCCCACAGCTTCTCTCTCTTTCTCTCCCCCTTTCTCTCCTTGTTCCTCACCTGTCTCAGCCTCACAGAAACAGGGGCCAATTCCCCCAAAATCTGCTCCCCACACTCGTCTTTCCTTGTGTCTCTTCACCCCTTTCTCCTTTGGTGTCTGTGCTGCTGCTAACCTTCTCTCTCTCTCCAGAGGTGGACCCCTCCATGCCCACTGAAATCAGGAGCAAGTGCAGGCAGACCTGTCAGCACAGCAAAAAGGGTGAGATTTCCCAGAATCAGTATTTCTGCAAAGGGGCAGGAATTCTGATTCGCATTCCTGATGTGCCGTGGGCTTCCCCCGATCGAGCAGGAACATACCGCATCTCTGCAAGTATTCAAGGCAGCACACATTAGGCTTTGATGGATTCTGGTTGAAATCAGACCTCCATGCACCAAAACCTGATTCAGTGCGGGGCAATGGGAAATGCATGATTGGTGAAGGTGAGGTGCGTACATGGGGATGTCCACAAATCCACTATTGTCTGTCACTTTTCATTTCCAGGGTGAAAAACATAGTGTGGCGGTGGTGGTTAGCCTGAGCCTCACCCATCCACTTATCCTGGGGACAGAATGCCTGGGGTTTAAAACATTAATAAAACAGTTATTAGTGGATGGGTCCTGCAGGAGCATGTTACAGGGGAATCCCATGGCAACATTGGCTGGGGAGGTGGTCCCAGGGCTATCCACATCAGTTCTGTGTCATAATGACATGGAGAGTGGGGAAGGCGTTGCCCCTCCTCTCTCTTTGGGAAATCCCTCTGGGGATTTCCTACTAGAGCAAACATGGGCTGAGACTCTGAGGCATGCTTTTGACCAAGTGAAAGTAATTGATGGTCAAAACCTCCAGCCTAATGTTGTGCTTTCCTTTCCATATTTTTGTATTATTAAGGATAGGCTATATCGAGTGATGCAGGACATTGTACAAAGTAAAGAAGAGACGATACAGTTGTTGGTCCTGAAAAGTTGAAGGGAACTTTTATTCTGTGCAGCTAACCATAATCCTATTTCTGGACACTTAGGTCAGGACAAAACATTAAATCGTCTCATGGCCAACTTCTACTGGCCAGGAATTCACGATGATGTCTGCAGGTGGTGTGCAACTTGTCGCAAATGTCAGCTGGTAAATCCAGCAGCTATGCCAAAACCACCATTGCACCCATTACCATTAATCGAGATTCCCTTTGAAAGAATTGGCATGGATCTTTGCAGGCCATTAGATTGATCTGCATGCAGGTATTGCTTTGTGTTAGTCATAGTGGATTATGCAAAGCGATACCTGGAGGCAGTGCCTCTTCGCAATATCTCTGTATGTAGTGTTGCAGAGGCACTCTTCTGCATTATCTCCCAAGTCAGGATTCCAAAAGAAATCCTGACTGATTGAGGCACTACATTTGTCACATACACTACATGAACTGTATGAATTATTGGGGATTAAATCAGTTCATACCAGTGTTTACCATCCGCAAATGGACAGGCTGGGTCAAACAGTTTCATCAAACACTTAAAAACATGATTTGTAAGCTTGTTCACGGGGATGCTAGAAACTGGGATAAGTGGCTAGACCCTCTGTTGTTTGCAGTACGTGAGGTCCCACAAGCCTCCACTGGGTTTTCCCTGTTTGAATTGCCGTATGGGCGCAAGCCCTGTGGTGTCTTAGATGTCATTAAAGAAAATTGGGAGGAGGGACCTTCTCAAAGCAAAAATGAAATTCAGTACATTCTTGACTTGAGAGCAAAACTCCACACACTGAGTCACATAACCCAGAATAATTTGCTCCAGGCACAAGAATGTCAATCCCACCTGTACAACAGAGGGACACAGCTAAGGGAATTTGCACCGGGAGATAAAATTCTCATTCTACTGCCCACATTGAGCTCAAAATTACTCGCCAAGTGGCAAGGGCCTTTTGAGGTCACATGGAGAATAGGGGAAGTTGACTATGAGGTCAGGCACACAGATAGGGACAGATAGGCACAGATAGGGAGAGATGCATGTCAAATTTCCCACCTCAGTATCCTAAAACTGTGGAGAGAGGACATGACTTTGGTGATGGCAGTTCCTGAGAGGCTAGAGCTGTGACCGGAGGCAATTCCAAAATGTGTGGCCCAATTCACCCCAGTGCCATGTGGAGACCACCTCTCACCATCCCAGAGAGCACAGGTTCGCAGGTTGCAGGAGGAATTGTGTGAGGAATTGTGTGATGTGTTTTCACCCCTCCTTGGTCACACTGACCTCAAAGAGTTCCACACAGAGACTCCCCCAGGCATGTTAGTGTCAATTCCCTGAATACAAGAAAAATGCAGTTCGAGATGAACTCAAGGCGATGCTTGACATAGGATTAATTGAGGAGTCGCACAATGATTGGAGCAGCCCAGTGGTCTTTAGCTCCCAAGACTAATGGAATGGTCCGGTTCTGTGTGGACTATAGAAAAGTCAACGCAGTGTCTAAATTTGATGCATATCTAATGCCTCACATTGATGAACTGCTCAATCAGTTAGGCATGGCTCACTTTTATCTGACATTAAATTTGACAGAGGGATACTGGCAGATCCCCTTGACTCCATTATCCTGGGAAAAAATGGCCTTTTCCACTCTGTTTGGTTTACACCAATTCTTCACCCTTCCATTTGGGTTGTTTAGGGCCCCAGCGATTGTTTCAGCATCTCATGGACTGAATCCTCTATCTCCACAATACATATGCTGCTACCTATTTAGATAACATTATTATTTATAGTAATGATTGGCAGCAGCATTTACAACATTTACATGCTGTTCTGAGGTCACTGAGGCATATGGGGCTCACAGCTAACCTGAAGTAATGTGTGATTGCTCAGGTGGAAGTATGGTATTATGGGCTTCTACTTGGGTCATGGGCAGGTATGTCCCCAAATTATTAAGACTAAGCAATTGCAGCCTGCCCAAGACCTAAGATCAAAAAGGGGATGAGGCAGTTCCTAGGGCTGGCTGGCTATTATAGGCAGTTTGTGCCTAACTTTTCAGATGTCACCAGCCTGCTGACTGACCTCACTTAATGGAACAGTCCACCGTATTTCCATAATGAAATATGCTCTTATCTGAATTGAGACAAGCTGCTCCGTACCTATCCGAGTTTTGCGCGACCTCCCAGTCAGTCAGACGCACTGTCACTCCTGTTAGCAATGTAGCTAGGCTCAGTATGGCCAACGGTATTTTTTGGGGCTGTAGTTAGATGCGACCAAACTCTTCCGCGTTTTTCCTGTTTACATAGGTTTATATGACCAGTGATATGAAACAAGTTCAGTTACACAAATTGAAACGTAGCGATTTTCTATGCTATGGAAAGTCCGCACTATAATGACAGGTGTACTAACACCTTCTGCACACTTCGGCAGCGCATTGATATCTGAGCTCCGTATCAATGCGCTGCCGAAGCGTGCAGAAGGTGTTAGTACGCCTGTCATTATAGTGCGGACTTTCCATAGCATAGAAAATCGCTACATTTCAACTTGTGTAACTGAACTTGTTTCATATCACTGGTCATATAAACCTATGTAAACAGGAAAAACGCGGAAGAGTTTGGTCACATCTAACTACAGCCCCCAAAAATACCGTTGGCCATACTGAGCCTAGCTACATTGCTAACAAGAGTGACAGCGCGTCTGACTGCGTCTGACTGACTGGGAGGTTGCGCAAAGCTCGGATAGGTATGGAGCAGCTTGTCTCAATTCAGATAAGAGCATATTTCATTATGGAAATATGGTGGACTGTTCCTTTAAAAGGGGACACCAGATCCAGTCCAGTGGATGGAGCCATGCAAACAGGCTTTTGCTCAAGTTAAAGCGGTTTTATGTGGGGGGCTGCTGTTGCAATCACCTGACTTTTCTCTCCCTTTTGTTTTGCAGACTGACATGTCAGACAGAGGGCCGGGTGCTGTACACCAGCTACAAGCTCTCGATGCGAGAGTCAAAGTATAGCACCATAAAGAAGGAGTGTTTGGCTATCAGGTGGAAAGTCCTCACTCTCCAGTACTACCTGCTAGGATGCCCTTTCACCCTCTGTTCTGACAATGCCCTACTCCAATGGCTCCACTGCGTGAAGGATGCCAATGCATGGATCACTTATTGGTGTCTAGCTCTTCAGCCCTTCAGGTTTGAGGTTGTCCACAGGCTGGGGGTGACTCCCCAGCCTGAGTTGAACCAGCAGGTAACATGTGACAAGTTACACCTGTCTAATTACTGGCTGTCTATTAATGTGTATCTCTGTGTGTCTTACAGACAGCCAGTTACAAGAGAGAGAGAGAGCTGAAAAACCCAGTGCTGTGTTTGGCAGTCATTGAAAAGTGAAAGTACAATAAACATACCTGTTCTTGAAGTCTGCCTACCCGCTACCCACCTCAGAGCATTGTTGCAGTAAGTTACCTTTGCCCAGGGCACTGACAACCCCATATCATAACAAACCCTGGTTTTTGGACTTGTTCCTGGTAACACTCTGGATGGTCCTTTTTGGCTTTGGTCCAGAGCTTCCAAAAATTAGATTTCTTCCAAAAAAGACCTAGAATACTGATTCGTCTGACATGTCATACATGTTTCCACTGTATGATGGTCCAACCCAGATGCCTCCAAGCCCAGGGAAGTAAATGGCACTTCTGAACACAGTTAACATAAGGCTTCCTTTTTGAATAGTAAAGTTTTAACTGTCATTTGTGGATGTAACACTGTAGTGTACAGCTTGACATAGGTTTGCCAAAGTAATCCTGAGCCCACATGAGCTGTGGGAAGTCATGGCCTAATGGTTAGAGAAGCAGCTTTGGGATGAAAAGGTTGCTGGTTCAATTCCCTGGACCAGCAGGAATGGCTGAATTGCCCTTGAACAATGGCCTAACCACTAGGCTGTTTTGGGGATGCTGTGTATCACTCTGGATAAGAGTGTCTGCTAAATGCCTGTAATGTGATGTAATATCAGCTAATGATGGTTCTTGATGCAGTGCTGTCTGAGGGATTTGAGCTCATGGGTGTTCAGCATAGGCTTGTGCCTTTATGCACCAGATTCCTGTAATTATTTATGCACCAAAGAGGATGAAATATCAAGTCAAGTTTATTTGTACAGCGCTTTTAACAATAAACATTGTCGCAAGGCAGCTTTACAGAATTTGAATGACTTAAAACATGAGCTAATTTTATCCCTAATCTATCCCCAATGAGCAAGCCTGTGGCGATGGTGGCAAGGAAAAACTCCCTCAGATGACATGAGGGAGAAACCTCGAGAGGAACCAGACTCAAAAGGGAACCCATCCTCATTTGGGCAACACCAGACAGCATGACTAACATTAACAATTTTAACATGAAGACAGTTTCGTTGATGTTAAACTCTACATTGATGGAAACTTGAGTGCAAAACTGTTCATGACAACTGCAGTCCTAAAGTTAACAAGTCAACTGTAGTCCTCAGCCATAAAAGCATTACTGTAAGAGTCCAGAGCATCCTACAGGTATAACCCTCAACTGTCCTCATGGGGCCGTCCTTCACAGGAGTGATGTGATAAAACTCCGACCAGACACAGGGCACCAGGATGGATCAAGCAGGTCCGAGGAGCAGAAGAGGCCAGCATCTCAATCCCAGGACCAACATGTAACTCAGAGGGACAGATATCAAAATCCCTTCATATATATAGGTTTTGGTTGAGATGGGGATTGAACATCTTAGACCACAAGGCTACCCTCAGAAGGAGACAGATGCAGAGAATTAGCAGTTTCAAAATGGAAGTCTTTACTGAGAGCACCTGATCAAATTACAAAAAATCCAAATAAATCTTTAGCATGTATAACTCCAGAACCAATAAGGCAAAAAGGTCAGTCATTAAAATGCACAAAAAATTAGGAATCCAAAAATGGCAAAACAGTTCTTGGCACAAAAATTCAAAAATCATTCATAATCAGCAGTCCATGATAATCTAAACGATCAAGTCCCAGGTTACAAAATCCAACAGAAAAATCACAGGCTTCTAAGTGTCCAAAAAATAAGTCAGAGTTCAAAGTTTGTCCAATAGAGATAGTCCAAAGCAAAACAATCCTTTTCTTAGCTAAAACAGATGCAGTGGTTAAAAAAGGCAGTTCAGAACAGTGGAGCAAACAGTTATAGTGAAAACCAAGGACAAGTACTCACATGGTGGCTCACAGGAGAACTCAGCAGAGTGAAAAGAAAACAGACTCATATAGGCCAACCAATCAACTACTCGCCATCAATGATTCAATTAACCAATAGCATGAAGACAAGTGTATCCCAAGAAAAACAAGGGTAAAAGAAAATACAATGCTGAATGGTGACATCTAGTGGCCAGGTAAATGAACAGCAGGCTAAAATGTCCACAGAACCTGACAGAACCTCCCCCCAAGATCGTCTCCTGATGATCCCAGGCCGATCAGGACGCAAGCAATGGAAGTCTCTAACCAAGGAGCGGTCAAGTATGTCTCTGGACGGCACCCAGGAGCGCTCCTCCAGCCCATACCCCTCCCAGTCCACCAGATACTGAAGAGACCCACGGACACGGTGGGAATCCAGGAGCCAGTTGACTGTGTATGTAGCCCGGCCATCGATGAGCTGAGGAGGAGGTGGCGGCCGAGGAGCAGGAGACAGCGGTGAAGTGACCACTGGGCAGAGACGGGAGTCATGGAAGGTCAGGTGGACCCTCATGGAGCAGGGCAGCTGTAGAGTGTAGGCCACAGGGTTGACCCGGCGGAGCACCTTGAAGGGACCAACGAACCGCGGCACCAGCTTCCGGTTCTCCACCCTCAGAGGAAGATCCCGAGCTGAAAGCCAGACCCTCTGGCCAGGTCGGAAGGTGACCAACCTCTGACGGTGATTGGACTGCTGCTGGTACTGTCGGGAGGCTTTCAGCAAGGCACGTCTGGCTCTACCCCACGTACGCCGACACCGCCGCACAAACTGCTGGGCAGACGGGACCCCTGCATCCACCTCCTGTTCAGGGAACAAAGGCGGTTGGCAGCCAAACTGACTCAAAGGGCGACATACCTATAGCTGAGCATTTCAGCGTGTTGTGAGCGTATTCAGCCCATGGGAGTTGGGAGCACCAGGAGATGGGATTGGTCGAGACCATGCATCTCAAGATGGCTTCAAGGTCTTGATTCAGTCTCTGTCTGCCCATTAGACTGGGGATGGAAGCCAGACGAGAAGCTCGCAGTCTCCCCGATTAGCTTGCAGAAGGCTTGCCAGAAGCAAGAGGTAAATTGGGGTCCACGGTCTGAGATGACATCCTGGGGGAGACCAAAGACTCGGAACACATGGTCACATTAGTCTGGCAGTTTCAGAGGCAGAGGGCAATTTGGGCAAAGGCAAGAAGCGACAGGGTTTAGAGAATCTATCAATAATAAAGAATGGTGGTGTTACCTTCAGAGGTAGGCAGGCCAGTGATGAAGTCAAGGGAGATGTGCGACCATGGTCTGCGAGGAATGGGCAAGGGGTGGAGCAGGCCCTGGGCCCTCTGGCATGGATCCTTTCCCTGGACGCAGTTGGGACAGCTGGCCATGAAGATCTGCACATCCTCCTTCATATCTGGCCACCAGAAGCGATGCTGAAAGAACTCTAGTGTTCGAGATGACCCAGGATGGACTGCCAGTTGGGAGGAATGACCCCACTGGAGAACTTGACCACGTGCAGACCTGGGAACAAACAAGAGACCTGCAGGAACATTATCAGGGCCAGGGTCATTGCACAGTGCTTGCTGAACTATAGATGTTATGCCCCAGCGGACTGGTGCAATGAGCCGTGAACTTGGG
This sequence comes from Neoarius graeffei, assembly GCF_027579695.1. NCBI lineage: Eukaryota > Metazoa > Chordata > Actinopteri > Siluriformes > Ariidae > Neoarius > Neoarius graeffei. Next base: position 13,588,848 of record NC_083589.1, on the reverse strand, counting down.
ATGACTGTCTCAGGGGGGCTCCCTAGACTGCCTGGCTGGAATTGGCGTGAAAGTGCATCAGGTTTGAGATAGTTGGAGCCTGGTCTGTAGGAGAGCGTGAAGTCAAATCTGTTGAAAAGAGCCCATCTTGCCTGGCGAGGGTTCAACCGCTTAGCCTGCTGGATATATTGCAGATTCTTATGGTCAGTCCACACTAGGAAGGGATGATGAGCCCCCTCTAGCCACTGTCTCCACTCTTCCAATGCCAGCTTAACTGCCAGGAGTTCCCGGTTGCCAATGTCATAGTTCTCCTCTGACTGAGACAATTTGCGAGAGAAATAGGCACAAGGGTGGACTTTGCCGTCAGAGGATCTCTGGGATAAGACTGCTCCAACCCCTACATTAGAAGCATCCACTTCCACAATGAATGGTTGAGTGGGGTCAGGATGACAGAGGATGGGAACGGAGGTGAAGCGCTGCTTGAGAGCCCTGAATGCCTGGCCAGCCTCAGGAGTCCATGAGAAGGGGGAGTGGCATTTTTGAGTGAGCGCAGAGATGGGGGCAGCAATGGAGCTGAAGTTACAGATGAACCTCCGGTAGAAATTTGCAAAGCCCAAGAATCTCTGCGTCTCCTTGATTGTGTTGGGGACAGGCCAATCATGTACTGCTTCCACCTTCTTAGGGTCCATGAGAATCCTCCCCTCAGAGACAACATAGCCAAGAAAGGACACCTTGGGAACATGAAATTCACATTTCTCAGTTTTAACAAAAAGGTTGTTCTTGAGGAGGCGACTGAGAACCTGTCGGACATGCTGGACGTGCTCGGAGGGGGTCTTAGAAAAAATCAAAATGTCATCTAAATAAACAAAAACAAATCTGTCCAGCATGTCACGAAGGACATCCTTAATTAGGGCCTGGAACACAGCAGGGGCGTTTGTGAGTCCAAAGGGCATGACCTGGTATTCATAGTGGCCAGTTGGGGTGTTAAACGCAGTCTTCCACTCATCTTCACGAATTCAGACCAGATGGTAGGCGTTGCGAAGATCCAATTTGGTAAAGATGGTGGCGCTTTGCAGGAGTTCGAAAACTGATGACATTAGTGGCGGGGTAACGATTACGGATAGTAATCTTGTTGAGTCCTCTGAAATCGATGCAAGGCCTCAGGCCTCCATCCTTCATGCCCACAAAGAAGCCAGCTCTGGCTGGAGAAGAGGAGGGTCGAATGAAGCCTGAGGACAGTGACTCCTTGATATACTGTTCCATGGCTAGGCGTTCTGGCGCAGAGAGTGAGAAGATGCGACCCCTAGGTGGACAAGTGCTGGGCAGCAGGTCAATGGCACAATCATAGGGTCTGTGAGGTGGTAGAGCCACTGCTTTTCCTTTGCAGAACACTTCTCTCAAGTCATGATACTCGGGAGGCACTCGGGAAGGGTTTGGGACAACTCGAGAGGCTTGAGAAACTCAGGACAGGTACTTGAGACAAGACAGCTGGCATGGCAAGTGGGGCCCCACTGGAGGATTGTGCATGAGCCCCAATCTAGATGAGGGTTGTGGCGAGTCAGCCAGGGGAATCCAAGGACTATGGGAAACTCTGGGGACCGGATTAAATGGAATGACAGTTCCTCCTGGTGACTGTCGATCCGTACATGAACAGTAGAGGTCATTAGATCTACAAGACCCCCACCCAAAGGCCATCCATCTAAGGCAGTCACTGACAGAGGGGGATCAAGGCCAGATGTGGGAATCCCAAGATGTTGTGCTAGAGAGAGGTCCATGAAATTGCCGGCAGCACCAGAGTCAATAAAGGCCTGGAGAGAGAGTGCAGCTGGTGATCCCAGGAGAGAGTTACAGGAACAAAGAATCCGGTGGACGGGAGATCAGGAGATGATGTCACCCCCGTCACAGATCTCCTGGGGCTGGACGGGGTTTGGCTTTTCCCAGGAGTTCTGGGCAGGTGCTGCAAAAATGTCCAGGCTTTCCGCAGTAAATGCAGCAACGCTCCCTCATTCGCCTATCACGTTCTGCCTGAGACAGTAGAGTTCTCCCCAGCTGCATGGGCTCCGGTCCTCCATCAGAGGAGTCGACTGCTGCGCTGCTACGGACTGGAACTGCTTGGTAAAAGGAGCTTTTCGGGGCTTTGTTTCGTTCCTGCAGCCGATTGTCCAACCGGATGACTCGAGAGATCAACGACTTGAGGTCTTCAGCCTCCTCCCATGAAGATAGCTCATCCTTGATGCGGTCAGCCAATCCACTGTAGAAGGTAGCGAGCAAGGCCTGCTCTCCCCAGCCGCTTTCCACTGCTAGGGTGCGGAACTGAATGGCATAGTCCGCTGCTGACTGACGGCCTTGGCGAAGTTGGAGAAGTTTGTTGGCTGCTGTGCGACCACTGACTTCTGGGGAGAAGACCTTCAACATCTCCTTGGAGAAGGACAAGAAGGAAGTGCAAACAGGGCTGTTGCTTTCATAGAGGGCTGTGGCCCAGGCCAGGGCTCTTCCAGTCAAGAGTGTGATGATGTAGGCCACTCGGGAATGCTCTGTTGGGTAGGCAGCAGGCTGGAGGTTGAAGGACAGACGGCACTGGGTTAGAAAGCCCCTGCAACCTTTAGGGTCTCCACTGTACCTCTCTGGGGCAGGCAGGCGGAGCTCACGGCTGGGCACAGGAAGAGACACTGTTGGCTCATTGGAAGATGTGGCTGTAGGGGCTGGAAGAGCTGAAGGGGCTGGTTGTGTAGGTTGACGAAGTTGGAGGGCCTGGTGGATCTCGGTCAGCATGCCAGCTTGTCTTCGCATTTCAGCCCCCCACTGGGCTAAGACCTCTTCATGACGGCGCATGGTGTCTTCTTGGCTGGTGACGGCTGCTACCAGGTGCTGGAGGGGGAGTGCCGGGTCGTATGCAGGGGCAGTTGCTGGTAAGGGGTCAGGCACTGGCACAGAATCAGATTCGGGAAGTGGTATATCCTCTGCTCCATCCATTGCTGGCTGAGTTCTTCTGTCACGGTTTTGGTTGAAATGGGGATTGAACATCTTAGACCACAAGGCCACCCTTGGAAGGAGACAGAGATTCAGGACAGAGATGCAGAGAATTAGCGTTTTCAAAATGGAAGTCTTTACTGAGAGCACCAGATCAAAATTACAAAAAAATTCAAATAAATCTTTAGCATGTATAACTCCAGAACCAATAAGGCAAAAAGGTCAGTCATTAAAATACACAAAAAATTAGGAATCCAAAAATGGCAAAACAGTTCTTGGCACAAAAGTTCAAAAATCATTCATAATCAGCAGTCCATGGTAATCTAAACGATCAAGTCCCAGGTTACAAAATCCAACAGAAAAATCACAGGCTTCTAAGTGTCCAAAAAATAAGTCAGAGTTCAAAGTTTATGTCCAATAGAGATAGTCCAAAGCAAAACAATCCTCTTCTTAGCAAAAACAGATGCAGTGGTCAAAAAAGGCAGTTCAGAACAATGGAGCAAACAGCTATAGTGTAAAAAAAAACCAAGGACAAGTACTCACATGGTGGCTCACAGGAGAACTCAGCAGAGTGAAAAGAAAACAGACTCATATATATATAGGCCAACCAATCAACTACTCGCCATCAATGATTCAATTAACCAATAGCATGAAGACAAGTGTAACCCAAGAAAAACAAGGGTAAAAGAAAATACAATGCTGAATGGTGACATCTAGTGGCCAGGTAAATGAACAGCAGGCTAAAATGTCCACAGAACCTGACAGCTAGACCTTTCCTGAATACTGATTTTGTACCAAATCATGATTACAATCACCTGCTGACATCACCTGTTTCAAATCACATCATTATTTACATACCTCTGTTTCATACCTTATTTATATACCATTATTTACATCCATTATTTATATACCTCATTACTAACCCTAAATTGAGTTTGCCCCAGTTTGTTTGTTTGTATTTATTTATTTTTTGGAATGTGTTGCAGGCTTGAAACACAGGAATAGATGTATATGAACAAATGAAATGAAGTTGACCAACAAAACATGAAATATCTTGGGTTCATTCTGTCTGCAATGGAATACAAGTCAAAGTAAATTTAGAAATCATGGCTTTCTTTTTTTAAATTTGCATTTTCATACCATACATGGATACATGGGGTTGTATAACTCAGGGTCCAGGATGTGATAGTTATTAATGTAGTAGATGCTGGTTTGTTGATGGCTTAGTGACAGGCTGCCCTCATTCCTTTGTTAACTTCTGGCTATCCTTCTTAGTAATGTCAAGTCAAGTTTATTTTTATAGCGCTTTTCACAATAGACATTGTCACAAAGCAGCTTTACAGAATTTTAACGACTTTAAACATGAGCTAATTTTATCCATAGTCTATCCCCAATGAGCAAGCCTGTGGCAACGGGGGCAAGGAAAAACTCCCTCAGACGACATGAGGAAGAAACCTTGAGAGGAACCAGACTCAAAAGGGAACCCATCCTCATTTGGGTGATAACAGATAGTGTGATAACATTTTTAACAGTTTTAACATGAAGTCTGTTTTGTTGATGTTATAAACTGTTCATTGATGGAAACTTGAGTGCAAAACTCTTCATGACAACTGCAGTCCTAAAGTTAGGAAGTCAACTGTAGTCCTCAGGCATAAAAATATTACTGTAAGTGTCCAGAGCCATCTTCCTTTTGACTGTCCATTTGGGGCCATCCTCCACAAGAGCAATGTGATGAGACTCCAGCCAGACATAGGCAGGATGGATCAGGCAGGTCCGAGGAGCAGAAGAGGTCAGCATCTCGAAGAGAAAACACAGGTTGTTAGGTATGCCCGATGTCACCTGATGAGTAAGAGCAGTATACATTCTGCGCTGAGTGCAAGCAGGGACTCCAGCAAAACTAACTATGACAGCATAACGAAAATGGGAGAGCCAAAAGGTAACACAGGCATGAGGGTGCCCTGGGACACTACACGGTCAACAAACTCGAGTGAGCAAGTGAGTGGGGGGCTGCCAGCACCCATACATCCCAGTTTACTAAAACACTCTATGCCTGAGGACCCTCCAGATCTACTCCTTTACCTAATAAAGTTGGCAAAAGGCTTGACTAAACAGATATGTTTTCAGCCTAGACTTAAACACTGAGACTGTGTCTGAGTTCCAAACACTACTTGGAAGATTGTTCCATAACTGTGGGGCTTTGTAAGAAAAGGCTCTGCCCCCTGATGTAGCCTTCACGATATGAGGTACCAGCAGATAGCCTGCACCTTTTGATCTAAGTAAACGTGGTGGGTCATAAAGGACCAGAAGTTCACTCAGGTACTGTGGCGCAAGACCATTCAGTACTTTAAAGGTCAATAGTAGTATTTTATAAACAATACGAAATTTGATTGGGAGCCAATGCAGTGTAGATAAGACAGGAGTGATGTGGTCATATCTTCTAGCTCTAGTAAAGACTCTTGCTGCTGCATTTTGAACTAACTGGAGCTTGTTTATGCACTTATTGGAACAGTAAGGCATTACAATAATCCAACCTGGAGGTAACAAAAGCATGAACTAGTTTTTCTGCGTCATGTAGCAGGGGCGGACTGGCCATCGGGAGTAGCGGGAGTTTTCCCGGTGGGCCGGTGGTTCAGTGTGGGCCGGCGGAGAAAAAAAAATCCAGTTGCGCTGGCCTTTAATATGATAAGCAATGTTAACAGTTTCTCTAGTGTCTGGATAATCAGCATTGGCTTACATGGGTGTCAGTCGTGGGGCTGTTGGCCAATCACAGCTGAGCCGAAGGCCGAGGGTTTTGGTCCAGCCCCCTTCTCCCTCTTCATCTGTCAATCAATTAATCAGCCGTGCAAAAATGGAGAAGAAACGCAAGGGAGGAGCACAAAAATTAAGAGAAAATAAAAGGCACGCACTACAAGCAGATGCGGTCAAGTGTCAGAAACTGACAAATATATTTTCTGTTGCTGCATCATCTGCACTATCCTCAGCCGCACCTGCAGCTCTCGCAGCATCGCTGTCTGGAGGACAACATGACCCGGAGGGGGATGCTACTCAGGTGGGCGGCTGTAATGTTATAACATTATTTAGCTAGCTTGCTAACTTTTAGCACAACACATTTAGGCGAGTACAGCTGTAAAAACGTCATTACTGTGTATGGACTACAGTAGTACTGCTAGGCCTAGTATACTAACAACATAACATTTTTTAACCATCTTAGCCCTATTATCAAAAAATAGATATTTTTTACTGATAATTTGGTTTAGTGGTTTACTAAAACAATACTAACAGTACTAATCTCTTATTTAGACTGAAGATGATCCAGCTACTGCTAGAGGAAGCCAAGCCCAGGAAGTCAGTGCTCTCTCTTCAAAAGTTGATTTTTTTACAAGGCCAAAACCAGAGGACTTAGATTATTTCTTGAGTCATCATCCCCAGCAGAAGGCAGAGAAGGCTATAGTGCAGAGAGCTTTTTCTTGCAAAGATGGCACAAATAGGAAATGGCTTTCATACAGTGAAGACAAACAAGCACTCTTCTGCTTCCTTTGTATGGCATTTGCTAAGGCAACAGATAGCAGTTTGTTCATCACTGGCATGACAGACCAGAAACACATACATGAGAACATGTATGTGTTTCTGGTCTGGAACATGAGAGGAGCAGTCTACACAGAGGTTGTGCAGAAGCATATTTCCTTAGGTCCTCAAAACGCAATGTTGAGAACCTTCTCATGGGACATCAGATGTCTCTTTGTAAAGTGCAGGTGCACAAGAGGCGGCAAGTGTTGGAGAGCATCATAGATGTGGTGAAGCTCATTGGAAAAAGAGGTTTGAGCTACAGAGGGTCACAGTCGGAGACAGCATACATGCTTGATGATGATACAGTGGATCATGGCAACTTCTTGGAAATTATTGTGTTGCTTTCAAAATATGATGCTTGCCTCAAGGAACACCTCACTCTTTGCATAGAAAAGAGTAAGAAAATACACCAGTCTGGATCCAGAGGTGCTAGAGGTTCTCTCATTACTTTCCTGTCCAAAACAGGACAGGAAATACAGTGAGGCAAAAAAGTATTTAGTCAGTCACCAATTGTGCAAGTTCTCCCACTTAAAAAGATGAGAGAGGCCTGTAATTTTCATCATGGGTACACTTCAACTATGAGAGACAAAATGAGAAAAAAAATCCAGAAAATCACATTGTCTGATTTTTAAAGAATTTATTTGCAAATTATGGTGGAAAATAAGTATTTGGTCAATGACAAAAGTTCATCTCAATACTTTGTTATATACCCTTTGTTGGCAATGACAGAGGTCAAACGTTTTCTGTAAGTCTTCACAAGGTTTTCACACACTGTTGCTGGTATTTTGGCCCATTCCTCCATGCAGATCTCCTCTAGAGCAGTGATGTTTTGGGGCTGTCGCTGGGCAACATGGACTTTCAACTCCCTCCAAAGATTTTCTATGGGGTTGAGATCTGGAGACTGGCTAGGCCACTCCAGGACCTTGAAATGCTTCTTACGAAGCCACTCCTTCATTGCCCGGGCGGTGTATTTGGGATCATTGTCATGCTGAAAGACCCAGCCACGTTTCATCTTCAATGCTCTTGCTGATGGAAGGAGGTTTTCACTCAAAATCTCACGATACATGGCCCCATTCATTCTTTCCTTTACACGGATCAGTCGTCCTGGTCCCTTTGCAGAAAAACAGCCCCAAAGCATGATGTTTCCACCCCCATGCTTCACAGTAGGTATGGTGTTCTTTGGATGCAACTCAGCATTCTTTCTCCTCCAAACACGACAAGTTGAGTTTTTACCAAAAAGTTCTATTTTGGTTTCATCTGACCATAAGACATTCTCCCAATCCTCTTCTGGATCATCCAAATGCTCTCTAGCAAACTTCAGATGGGCCTGGACATGTACTGGCTTAAGCAGGGGGACACGTCTAGCACTGCAGGATTTCAGTCCCTGGCGGCGTAGTGTGTTACTGATGGTAGCCTTTGTTACTTTGGTCCCAGCTCTCTGCAGGTCATTCACTAGGTCCCCCCATGTGGTTCTGGGATTTTTGCTCACCGTTCTTGTGATCATTTTGACCCCACGGGGTGAGATCTTGCGTGGAGCCCCAGATCAAGGGAGATTATCAATGGTCTTGTATGTCTTCCATTTTCTAATAATTGCTCCCACAGTTGATTTCTTCACACCAAGCTGCTCTATTGCAGATTCAGTCTTCCCAGCCTGGTGCAGGTCTACAATTTTGTTTCTGGTGTCCTTTGACAGCTCTTTGGTCTTGGCCATAGTGGAGTTTGGAGTGTGACTGTTTGAGGTTGTGGACAGGTGTCTTTTATACTGATAACGAGTTCAAACAGGTGCCATTACTACAGGTAACGAGTGGAGGACAGAGGAGCCTCTTAAAGAAGAAGTTACAGGTCAGTGAGAGCCAGAAATCTTGCTTGTTTGTAGGTGACCAAATACTTATTTTACCGAGGAATATACCAATTAATTCATTAAAAATCCTACAATGTGATTTCCTGGATTCTTTCCCCCCATTCTGTCTCTCATAGTTGAAGTGTACCTATGATGAAAATTACAGGCCTCTCTCATCTTTTTAAGTGGGAGAACTTGCACAATTGGTGGCTGACTAAATACTTTTTTGCCCCACTGTACATATATGTGAACATATTTGTTCCACCTCCATCATCCGCCTCCAGCATCCACCTCCATCATCTGCCTCCAGCATCCACCTCCATCATCCACCTCCAGCATCCACCACCATCATCCACCTCCAGCATCTGCCGCATCATCCACCTCCAGCATCTGCTGCATCATCCACCTCCAGCATCCGCTGCATCATCCACCTCCAGCGTCCACCGCCATCATCCACCTCCATCATCCGCCTCCAGCATCCACCACCATCCTCCTCCCCCATCATCCGCCTCCAGCATTCACCACCATCATCCACCTCCAGCATCTGCCGCATCATCCACCTCCAGCATCTGCCTCCAGCATCCGCCGCCCTGGCATCTGAGTGGGCCAGTCAGGTACTAAATTCCCGGGCCACTTTTTTTGCCCCAGTCCGCCCCTGTCATGTAGTGACATTAAATTTCTTATCTTAGCAATATTTCTAAGATGAAAGAAAACTATTTGGGTAATGTTATTGATATGAGTTTCAAATGAAGGAGTGGGGTCAATGATCACACCGAGGTCTTTTACTGCTGCACATGAAGAAACAGAAAGGCCATCCAAAGTTACCATGTAATCAGAAAACTTACTTCTAGCTGTGTGTGATCATAGTACAAGTACTTTTGTCTCATCAGAGTTAAACAGAAGGAAGGTAATAAGCATCCAGTGTCTAATGTCCTTTACACATTCCTCAATTCTATTAAGCTGGTGTCTCTCATCTGGTTTTGCAGAAACATACAATTGTGTGTCATCAGCATAACAGTGGAAACTAATAACATGTTTATGAATAATATCACCGAGAGGTAACATCTGTAAAGAAAAAAGCAGTGTGCCTAAGACAGAACCTTGTGGAACTCCAAACTCTTCCTCAGTATGTCGAGAAAAATCACCATTTACATCAAGATACTGATAGCGATCAGTTAAATAAGACCTGAGCCAGGAGAGGGCCATTCCCTTAACTCCCACAACATTTTCTAGTCTATCCAGGAGAATGGAATGATCAATGATATCAAATTCTGCACTACAGTCAAGCAACACAAGCAGCGAGATACAGCCCTGATCAGATGCCAACAGTAGATCATGTACTACTTTAACCAGTGCTGTCTCTATGCTATGATGAGGTCTAAATCTTGACTGATACATTTCATAGATGTTATTCCTATGTAAATATAAGCATAACTGCTGTGCTACAGCTTTTTCTAGGGTCTTGGAGATAAAGGGGAGGTTTGATATTGGCCGATAATTGGACAGCTGACAGGGATCAAGGTCAGGTTTTTTAATCAGGGGTTTGATAACTGCTAGTTTAAAGGATTTGGGTACATAGCCAATCCTAAGAGAAGAAGTTATTATTTTTAGAAGCTGTTCAATTACTTCAGGTATTATCTGTTTGAATAGACGTGTAGGTAAGGGATCTAGTACACAAGTTGAAGATTTTGATGTGGAGATTAATGAAATTAGTTTGATTTCTCTAAGCAGAGTAAAACATTCTAATTGCTGATCTGATACAGTTATAGTTAATTACAGTGTTACTTAAATTGTTACTTAAATTGTCTGGCCTTAAATTAGTAGTTTGAATTTTTTGTTGGATATTTTCAATTTTATCATTGAAAAAATTCATGAAGTCGTTGCAACTACATACTACAGGTGTGCATATGTCTATAGTGGTCTTTTTCCTGGTTAATTTTACTACAGTGTGAAATAGGTATCTAGGATTATTTTTGTTATCTTCTGTTAGGGTGGAGAGATATGTTGACCTAGCAGCACTAAGAGATTTTCTATACTTCAGGAAGCTCTCCTTCTAAGCTAATTTGAATGCTACCAATTTTGTTTCCTGCAGCATAGGTCATAGTCTCAGAACAGGCCTAGTTAATTTCTGACAATCCAGAGCCAAGGCCAGGGAGCAGAAGAACAGGCTAAACCGATTGTCTGGTAGCTGCACAGAGTCGTCACTCAGGGTCCACTACATCAAGACTGTGTCTGTTCCCTGAGCTCAACAAAAAAGTAGAAACATTCAGAGAGTTTGTTCCAGTAACCTAATCAATATAAAATTATATCATACTGACTGTACAGCGACTGCCAGCACCTTTGATCTAAAGGTGGGGCTATTAAATATTAGATCTCTTACATCTAAAGCGCTAATGGTTAATGAACTCATTACTGATCAGGAGTTTAATGTACTTTGTTTAACTGAAACATGGATTAAGCCAAATGAATATATAGCATTAAATGAAGCGAGTCCTCCTGGATACAGTTATATACTGTACACCAGCCTCATCTAACTGGCAGAGGAGGAGGCGTTGCGGTTATTTATAATTATTATCTAGGTGTAACACAAAAACCTGGTTATAAATTTAATACATTTGAAGTTCTTCATACTAATATAAATGTATGTAGCCTCGAAAAAATAGGTCTACCCAGTTAATTCTGTTACTTATTATTTACAGGCCCTCGGGGCCATATTCTGAGTTTCTTTCTGAATTTGCAGATTTTATCCCAGATCTGGTTATTTCCTTAGACAAAGCTTTAGTTATCGGAGATTTTAATATTCACTTCGATAACCCAGAAGACCCTTTGAAAACAGCGTTTGTGTCCATTTTAGATTCAGTAGGGATTAATCAGAATGTCATAGGATTGACCAATAATGGTAGTCACACCCTCGATCTAATACTAACATTCGGGTTAAACGTAGAAAATATAGTCATACTTCCACAGTCTGAAGTTATCTCAGATCATTATCTCATCTCATTCAAAATATGTCTGAGTAATAATATATGCACCTCACCAAGCTACTGTATTAAACGTACATTCACGTCAACTACTGCACAGAGCTTTATAAATGATCTCCCAGAGTTATCAACTTTGATTGGGTCACTGTCAGTCCCTGCAGAACTTGATCAGGCAACTGAATGCTTAGAGTCAACATTCCGCCATACCTTAGATAACGTAGCTCCTCTTAAAAGGAGAATGGTCAGAGACAAAAAATTAGCACCCTGGTATAATGATGACACTCGCACTTTAAAACAGACCACTCGAAAATTGGAATGTATATGGCGTCAAACAAAATTGGTAGTGTTCAAATTAGCGTGGAAGGAGAGCTTCCTGAGTATAGAAAAGCTCTTAGTGCTGCTAGATCAACATATCTCTCCTCCCTAATAGAAGATAACAAAAATAATCCTAGATTCCTATTTAATACAGTAGCAAAATTAACCAGGAATAAGTCCACTATAGACACATGCACACCTGTAATATGTGGTAGCAACGATTTCATGAATTTTTTTAATGACAAAATTGAGAATATCCGACAAAAAATTCAAACTACTAATTTAAGGTAGATGTAGATGACCCTGTAGTTAACAATATAGCTGTATCAGATCAGCAATTAGAATGTTTTACTCCCCTAAAAGAAACTGAATTACTTTCATTAATCTCGGCATCAAAAGCTTCAACTTGTGTACTAGATCCCTTACCTACACGTCTATTCAAACAGATAATACCTGAAGTAATTGAACCGCTTCTAAAAATAATAACTTCTTCTCTTAGGATTGGCTATGTACCCAAATCCTTTAAACTAGTAGTTATCAAGCCCCTGATTAAAAAACCTGACCTTGATCCCTGTCAGCTGTCCAATTATCGGCCAATATCAAACCTCCCCTTTATCTCCAAGATCCTTGAAAAAGCTGTGGCACAGCAATTATGCTTATATTTACATAGGAATAACATCCATGAAATGTATCAGTCAGGATTTAGACCTCATCTTAGTACAGAGATAGCTCTGGTTAAAGTAGTAAATGACCTCCTGTTGACAACTGATCAGGGCTGTGTCTCGCTGCTTGTGTTGCTTGACCTTATTGCAGCATTTGATACCACTGATCATTCCATTCTCCTGGATAGACTAGAAAATGTTGTGGGAATTAAGGGAACGGCCCTCTCCTGGCTCAGGTCTTATTTAACTGACCGCTGTCAGTATGTTGATATAAATGGTGATATTTCTAGATGTACTGAGGTAAAGTTTGGTGTTCCACAAGGTTCTGTCTTGGGTCCACTGCTTTTTTCTTTATATATGTTACCTCTGGGTGATATTATTCATAAATATTGTATTAGTTTCCACTGTTATGCTGATGACACACGGTTGTATGTCTCTGCAAAACCTGATGAGAGACACCAGCTGAATAGAATTGAGGAATGTGTAAAGGACATTAGACATTGGATGCTTATTAATTTCCTTCTGCTTAACTCTGACAAGACTGAAGTACTTGTACTAGGACCACATGCAGTTAGAAGTAAGTTTTCTGATTACACAGTAACTCTGGATGGCCTTTCTGTTTATTCACGTGCAGCAGTAAAAGACCTCAGAGTGATTATTGACCCCAGTCTTTCATTTGAAACTCACATTGATAACATTACCCAGATAGCTTTCTTTCATCTCAGAAATATTGCTAAGATAAGAAATTTAATGTCACTACATGACGCAGAAGAACTAGTTCATGCTTTTGTTACCTCCAGGTTGGATTATTGTAATGCCTTACTGTCTGGATGTTCCAATAAGTGCATAAACAAGCTCCAGTTAGTTCAAAATGCAGCAGCAAGAGTCCTTACTAGAACTAGAAAATATGACCACATCACACCTGTCTTATCCACACTGCATTGGCTCCCAATCAAATTTCGTATTGATTATAAAATACTACTGTTGACCTTTAAAGCACTGAATGATCTCACACCACAGCACCTGAGTGAACTTCTGCTCCTCTATGACCCACCACGCCTACTTAGATCAAAAGGTGCAGGCTACCTGCTGGTACCTCGTATAGTGAAGGCTACATCAGGGGGCAGAGCCTTTCTTACAAAGCCCCACAGTTATGAAACAGCCTTCCAAGTAGTGTTTGGGAATCACAGTCTCAGCGTTTAAGTCTAGGCTGAAAACATATCTGTTTAGTCAAGCCTTTTGTTAATAGTGTTTGAGGTAAAGGTGTAGATCTGGAGGGTCTTCAGACAGAGTGTTTTGGTAAACTGGGATGTACAGTATGGATGCTGTCAGTCCCCCACTCGCTTGCTCACTCGAGTTTGTTGACGGCGTAGTGGCTGGCTGCTTTATGTCCCGGGGCTCCCTCATCCCTGTGTTACCTTCTGGCTCTCCCTTTTTAGTTATGCTGTCATAGTTAGTTGCCAGAGTCCCTGCTTGTACTCAGTACAATATGTATACTGTTCCTACTTGTTCAGGTGACATTGGGCATACCTAACAACCTGTGTTTTCTCTCTCTTCTCCCCCCCCCCCCCCCCAAATCTGCCCCTCTGAGTTACATGTCTGTCTTGGGATCGAGATGCTGACCTCTTCTGCTCCTTGGACCTGCCTGATCCATCCTGGTGCCCTGTGTCTGCTTGGAGTCTCATCGTATCGCTCCTGTGGAGGGCGGCCCCATGTAGACAGTTGGGGGTCGCGCATGGAGGACGCTCTGGACTCTTGCAGTGATGCTTTTGTGGCTGCGGACTGCAGTTGACTTGCTGACTTTGGGACTGCGGTTGTCGTGAACGGTTTTGCGCTCGGGTTTCTGTCGGTGGGGGGGTTTATAGCATCAACGAAGCTGACTTTATGTTAGGACTGTTAATGTTATCGTCATGTTGTCTGTTGTTGCCCAAATGAGGATGGGTTCCCTTTTGAGTCTGGTTTCTCTCAAGGTTTCTTCCTCATGTCGTCTGAGGGAGTTTTTCCTTGCCACCGTCACCATAGGCGTGCTCATTGGGGATGGATTAGGGATAAAATTAGCTCATATTTTAAGTCGTTCAAATTCTGTAAAGCTGCTTTGCGACAGTGTTTATTGTTCAAAGTGCGATACAAATAAACTTGACTTGACTTGACTTGACAGTGATCCAATCAAAGCTGATAACTCTGGGAGATTATTTATAAAACTCTGTGCAGTAGTTGACGTGAATGTACGTTTAATACAGTAGCATGGTGAGGTGCATATATTATTGCTCAGATGTATTTTAAATGTCATGAGACAATGATCTGAGAACTTCAGACTGTGGAAGAGTGACTATATTTTCTGTTTAACCTGAATGTTAGTATTAGATAGAGAGTGTGACCACCATTATGGGTAGGTCCTATGACATTCTGATTCACCCCTACTGAATCTAAAATGGACACAAATGCTGTTTTCAGAGGGTCATCTGGGTTATCGAAGTGCATATTAAAATCCCAGACAACTAAAGCTTTGTCTAAGGAAATGACCAGGTCTGAGATAAAAATCTGCAAATTCAGAAAGAAACTCAGAATATGTCCCCGGGGGCCTGTAAATAATAAGTAACAGAATTAACTGGGTAGACTTATTTTTCAAGACTACATTCAGTGGTATGCAAAAGTTTGGGCACCCCTGGTCAAAATTGCTGTTACTGTAAACAGTTAAGCAATTTGAAGTTGAAACGATCTCCAAAAGGCATAAAGTTAAAGATGGCTCATTCCCTTTATATTTTAAGCAAAAACAATTTTTTTATTTTCATCTTTTGCATTTTCAAAATGACAAAAAAGGAAAAGGGCCCAAAGCAAAAGTTTGTGCACCCTGCACAGTTAGTACCTAGTAATACCCCCTTTGGCACAGCTTGTAAACACTTTTTGTAGCCAGCTAATAATCTTTCAGTTCTTACCTGGGGGATTTTCACACATTCATCCTTGCAAAAGGCTTCCAGTTCTACAAGTTTTTTGGGCTGTCTTGCATGCACTGCTCTTTTGAGATCTATCCACAGATTTTCAATGATGGTTAGGTCAGGGGACTGTGAGGGCCATGGCAAAACCTTCAGCTTGTGCCTCTTGAAGTATTCTATTGTAGATTTTGAGGTGCGTTTTGGATCATCGTCTTATTGTAGGACCCGTTCTCTTTTTAACTTCAACTGTTTTACAGATAGTGTGATGTTTGCTTCCAGGGTTTGCTGGTATTTATTTGAATCCATGTTTCCCTCCACCAATGAAACGTGCCCTATGCCACTGGCTGCAACACAACCCCAAAGCATGATCGATCCACACCCATGCTTCAGAGTTGGAGAGGTGTTCTTTTCCTGAAATTTGGCACCCTTTTTTCTCCTTTTTTCTTTGCACATTGTGGCCAAAAAGTTCTATTTTGATTTCATCAGTCCACAGGACTTGTTTCCAAAATGCATCAGGCTTATTTAGATGTTCATTTGCAAACTTCAGATGCTGAATTTTGTGGCTAGGACGCAGGAAAGGTTTTCTTCTGATGACTCTACCATGAAGGTCATATTTGTTGAGGTGTTGCTGCATAGTAGAACAGTGCACCACTACTCCAGGGTCTGCTAAATCTTTCTGAAGGTCTTTTGCAGTCAAACAGGTTTTTATTTGCTTTTCTGGCAATCCAACGAGCAGTTCTTTCAGAAAGTTTTCTTCATCTTTCAGACCTCACCTTGATCTCCACTTTCTTTTAACTGCCATTTCTTAATGACATTCCAATCTGAGGAAACAGCTACCTGAAAACACTTTATGTTCTTGTAGCCTTCCCCTGCTTTGTGAGCATTAATTATTTTATTATTCAGACTACGAGGGAGTCCGGGTTCGAGCCCCGTGGCCAGCGAGGGCCTTTCTGTGCGGAGTTTGCATGTTCTCCCCGTGTCCGCATGGGTTTCTTCTGGGTGCTCCGGTTTCCCCCACAGTCCAAAGACACGCAGGTTAGGTTAACTGGTGACTCTAAATTGACCGTAGGTGTGAATGTGAGTGTGAATGGTTGTCTGTGTCAATCAGTGCGTTTACATGCACATAGAGAAAATCGAATTTCTGCCGTAGCTCGACTGAAATCGAAGTTCTAAATGCCATGGAAACACCTTAGCTCGGCTGAAATCAAACCGAACTGGATTTCTCGTAATCGAGCTACGCGACCTAGATTATGCGATTGTAGCCGAGCTACTTAGTGCATGTAAACCCTATCGAGCTACGTAGTCGAGCTACTTAGTTCAGCACTGCCCCTTCCGGAAATGACGAGTGACGAGACCACAAGTAGGAAACACAACAGCCTCGGTCAGCATGACAACAGTAGTAGTAGCGAGCAGCAGAAGAGGTCAGGAGGAACAACATCTCTCGATGTTGCTGTCCTCGTCGTCATTCTTCTTGTGAACACGGAACTAATAACTTTGTTTATACTCTTGAATAGCTCTTCTTCATGATGACAACCGGAAGTGTACCAACACGATGGGGCATGTAGCGCCACCTGTGGCTCGGGTGCACAATGTACCTCATACAATAGCTCGATTTCCTTGTGTGCATGTAGGATTGGATTTCTCTGGCACCCCTGCTGGGACCCTTAGCTCGATTACCGACAGTAGCTCGATTTGGATGTGCATGTAAACGCACTGTATGTGTCAGCCCTGTGATAACCTGGCGATTTGTCCAGGGTGTACCCCGCCTTTCGCCCGTAGTCAACTGGGATAGGCTCCAGCTTGCCTGAGACCCTGTAGAACAGGATAAAGCAGCTAGAGATAATGAAATGAGATGAGATGAGATGAGATGAGATGAGATGAGATGAGATGAGATGAGATGAGATGAGATGAGATGAGATGAGAATGTGAGGGAGTTGCTTAGAGGAGCCCATGGCTGTTGATTTTAGGGACAAGTTTGAGGAGTCAGAGAATTTATACAGCTTTGAAATCTGCATCAACTGACCTTTCCTAATGAAGAATTTGAACAAGCCACAGCTCAATAAGCCAATTAAGGTCTGGAACCTTGGTAAAAGTTACCTGAGAACTCAAATGTTCTGGGTGCCCAAACTTTTGCATGGTGTTCCTTTTCGTTTTTCACTCTCCAATTGTACAAAACAACAATAATACACAAATCTTGCAGAAAATGCTGAAAAGAAATGTATCGTCTTTACCTTTATGCCTTTTGGTGACCAGTTCATCTTCTACTCACTTAACTATTCACAGGAACAGACATTTTCAATAAGGGTGCCCAAACTTTTGCATGCCACTGTACATTATATTAGTATGAAGAACTTCAAATATATTACATTTATAACCAGGTTTTTGTGTTACACCTAGATAATCATTATAAATAACCCCAACGCTGCCTCCTCTGCCAGTTAGACGAGGCTGTTATATATAACTGTATCCAGGAGGACTAGCTTAATTTAATGCTATATATTCATTAGGCTTAATCTTTGTTTCTGTTAAACACAGTACATTAAACTCCTGATCAGTAATAAGTTCATTAACAATTAGCGATTTAGATGTAAGAGATCTAATATTTAATAGATCTACCTTTTGATCAAAGGTGCTGGCAGTGGCTATACAATCAGTATGATCTAATTTTATATTGATTATATTACTGGAATAAACTCTCTGAGTATTTCTACTTTTTTGTTTAGCTCGGGGAACAGACACAATTTTGATGCATTAGACCCTGATTGACGACTCTGTGCAGCTAGCAGACAGTCAGTTTAGCCTGTTCATCTGCTCCCTGGCCTTGGCTCTGGATTGTCAGAAGTTTACCAGGCCTGTTCTGAGACTATGAGCTATGCTGCAAGAAATGAGAGCAGCACCTATGGATACCGTCTGCCCTAACAGGCTGTAGTGCCCTCAAAATTAGTCCAATTATCTATTAAGCCCACACTGTTTTCAGAGCAACACCTGGACAACCAGCAGTTCAATGACCATAACCTGCTGTAAGCTACATCGCCACACCACATTAGGATGGGACCAGCGCATACTACAGCATCAGACATCGCCTTCGCTAATTTAAACACCTCTACAAAGTTACTCTTGGTAACCTCAGACTGACAAAGGTGCATATCATTAGCTCCTACATGGATAACTATCTTTGACTAGGACCCTAAGATTACCTGTTATGTCTGGCCCCCTGGCCCCCGGTATACACCTGACTAAAGCTGCTGGTGCCTCAAAAGGCCTAGCTAATTTCACCTGCTGTATGATAGAGTCTCCTATAACCAGAGCTCTTTCAGGTTTCTCAGTGGGTGTATCACTGAGGAGGGCAAACCTGTTCGACACGTGAAGCGGAGAGGAGTGGTGCTCCCATGGGCGACCCTCAGTGGTAGCTTTGGCTCTACGCTTATGCCACCGAGTCGTCACCCATTCGTCCCGCTGTGAGGTTTCTAATGCCAGAGTTGGGGAATTACTAACTCCACCTAGGACATACAGACTTTCCCCTGCAGAAACTACACTGTTCTCATTCTCACTAACCCTCTCTAAAGTCTGATACACACCTCCAAACCTGCAATCTTCTCCGTCAGAGAACTAACTAATCTGCACTTCTCACAAATAAAGCTATCACTAGTGACAGAGGAAGCATGACTAAACATCCTGCACTCAGCACACTGAACAAGCTGAAGGTGTGCCATGATAAATGGATTCATGTACTGTACCTTAATCGAGGATCTATTGATATTAAAGCAGATCCGATGTGGATGGCCTCCCAATGCTGTCATAGCTAATCCTGCCAGAGTATACATCCACTTAAAGCACTAAAGGATAAACAAATATCTAATAGACAGAATCTATTAGATATCTAATTCCCAGTTCACAGTTCTTTTCTTTTGTGCAAACTCTTAAGTCGCACCACTTAGAAGCCCATTTCACTCAATTATTAACAGTACTGGAAAAGTCTTTTTCAGGGTCATAAGTTGTTACCTATTTAGCACCTCATGAAACCTTAAAGTGTACTGTCATGTTCTGTCATAAGTAGTAGAATCTCCTAATATTTGCTGTGAACTTACATTGTTATGCCAAATTTAAGCCAGTGTCCTAGGTATACAACATAAAAATATGCTTGATAAAATATTGTTCAAACAGAAATGAAATTTAGAAAGTAGATTACATTAAAAGCTGCCTTAAATTTATTCATGTACTTTTTAATCTAAAGACATAAAAGATGGAACAACTGTAAAAACACAATCACCAACCTTTGATACTAAGAGTCCCTGTGCTGTTGGCCCTTCCACGGTCATTCTCTGCATAACATGTGTATAAACCATCATCAGCCTTAGTCACATTCAGAATCTCCAGACTCCCATCATCCCAAACAAACACACTATCAAATAAAAGGAGACAGTTACTTTAGAAAACAACATATAATATAATATAATATAATATAATATCATATAATATAATATAATATAATATAATATAATATAATATAATATAATATAAGAGCATTATACTGCACATGATATACAGTAACAGGGTAATATAAGTAAGGGGAACATTCAGGCAACTTTGTTTTTTTTCTTTAATATACTGTACTTCCAATGCATTAAAGGCATAACACAATGCCATTATCTCTATCTGCAGCACATGTATCGTAAATAACAAAAACAATATATCACAGTGTATTAAACTTAAATAGCTGTATTTGTTACAATAAATTTGATACTAAGGCAAACCAGTGCATATAAAATAATATCTAGGCAGTGGTCTGTGCATTACAGATTAAGTAGGAACATGACAACAAAGTTTATGCTCTTGCTTAAGGCCCGGTCCCACTGGCCGATGGACACAAAACGTATGCAAAAAGGACACAGCGGACGAGCAAAATTTCGGGGGTGGCTCTATCCGTTTTCATCCACTCCAGAAATGTACAAAATTGGCGAAAATTTGCGAAAACAGAAAGGAAAAGAACGGACGTGGGTAGTATATAGCGGGGATGTTAAACGCATGTTCATAGGAAGCCTAGCGGATGAAAGCGGATGGAAGTGGATGACAGCTCCGAAGGGGTTACCGGTGATAACTGAGAAGCGGACGCATAGCAGAAAGAGCGGATGCATAGCAGATGAAGGGGATGCATCACGTACGCCTAACGGAAACAAAGGGGATGTTGCGCGGATGTATATCGGATGCAGACCGTTCACTGCGCATGCGGGGGGTATGAATTGCATCTGCTCCGCGGATATAAAGGGATGCAGCATGCACGCCGTCAGCATAAAGCGGAAAGACGTGCTGGCGGCTACATCGATACATCTCTACTACTAGATGATTTTCTCCCCCTTTTTATACAAAATATCGATTGTCCGCTAGGTGTCCTTCTACATACTCTAGACATACTCCAGACATCCTAAATATACGAGATACATCCCAGATATAAACGCTTTGTCCGTTTTGAATACTTTATATACGAGATGCATACGCTTACATCCTTTCTATTTCCGTGCTACTAACGATGAATAGACGTTTCATGTACCTTATCTTTCCTCCCTCTTTCCGTTTTCAGCTGCAGCGGATGTGAGTTGCGAGGATGCCCAGAGGATGCAGAGAGGATACAGCAGACGTTTAACGGATGATAACGGACATAGAACGTTTGTTGCTCGTATATGTCGCGGATTTACATCGTACACGGCGGAAAGTTCATCTGTTCTAAAAGTTTTGTGCAGCTCAAAACTTTTTGCGCGGATGAAATCACAGTGGACGGATGCTCGATGGATAGAGCGTATGAAGCACGTATGCAATGAGTACACAATGGATGCATAGCGTTTTCCAACGGATGGCAAAGATTTTTTTACGTTTTACATCCTCTTTGCATCCATAAGTGCAGTGGGACCGGGCCTTTTGGTGTAGAGTGGAGTCTGAAAATAAACTTACCGGGATGAGTTGGAGAGTGTTTCAGAGCCACGTTTCCAAATAAACCTTGGCTTTGGAGCAGCTCGTGGTTTACACTCGATCACCACACGCCCATTTTCAGCACCCAACAAAGTCTTTTTTACTGGGTTGTAAATGAATGTTGGTGCACAGGCTAGGAAGAGGGTATCAAAACTTTTAAATGGCTAATTCTTTAAATGTTATAAAGGAAACACTTGCTGTTGTGTGGATCTGTGCAATGCAACTCACAGACCACACGCAACTCTGCATTAGCGTAGATGGTTCCCCAGTTGTTCTCAGCAATGCACTGATACATGCCCGAGTCTTCAAAAGTAAGACTGGAGAACTTCAGCTCCCCTTTGCCATACTTAAGTAAAGAAGGAATATAACAATAATTATTAGAAGGGTACCAATTTTTGACCTTTATGAGGCATTGGGTATTGTATGAATCTTTTAAAAAACAATACTGAAAGATTTATGTCAGGCTTATGATAAAACCTGTGAGATGACAAAAGCTTTTGATTTTCTTTGTCTTTATAATGCATGAAAGACATATGAACCCTGCACTGTAATCATTGACTGTATTTTTCATTTCAGAAAATTAGAAACCTTTTTTTTTTTTTGGTCTTACTAAGAGCACCTTAGCATCTTCATCAGCTATGATCTTCTGTCATCTTCGTGGGCCATTTAGACTGAAAACTCTTATGAAGAATCATTCCAATTCAGCATGACATATTTTTAAATTATATAGACTGGATTCAGAAACTATTCAGATTAAAAATCAAAAACTGAATTTTCTTATTCATTAAAGTATTCAGATATTTTGTTGTGGCACTCCAAACTGTGGCCAGCTGCATCCTGTTTGCTTTAAGTATCTTGATATGTGTGTGGAATTCAACTGAAGTTGAATTTGCAATTTACACTGCACTATCAGGACAAAAACCAAGCCATGAAGTCCAAGGAACTGTCTCTGGATCTCCGTGATCAAATTGTGACAAGGCATAGATCAGGGCAAATATATAAAACAATTTTGAATGCTTTCAGTGTCCCAGAGCCACAGTGGCCTTAATAATTTTGAAATAGAAGTATTTGGGCACAACCTTAAACCTTCCTAGAGTTGGTCAACCAGCCAAATTGGGCATCTGGGAAAGAAAGTCCTTGGTCAGGCACGTAAGAAAGATGTGAATAGTCACTCTAAAAGAGTTCTAAAAGTCCTGTGCAGAGATGAGAGAACCTGCAACCATCTCTGCAGCACTAATCAGGCTGCCATATTTGTGTACATTTGCGTATGCACCAAAGTTTCACTCACAACACACTAGGCAGCGTGCACCTCTAATGACAAGCACCTGCCCCAGATTTAAGTGCAATCAGCGCATGCATAAAAGGAAGCTATCTACACCTATACAGTGTGAAGTACTGAGTTCCTGAGTGGTGTTAGTATCTTGTCTTCCTGGTTTTTGACTTAGGTTCTGTATTTCTGGTTTCTACATTGTCTCTTGCCTAAGACTGTCTGTGCCTCACCTGATTCTTTGCCTGTTTACTGTTCATGACTTTGCCTGCTGATTTGGACTGTATGTCTGTTTGTTATTCTTTTAATAATAAACTCTTCCTGCACTTACATCTGTCTCCATTCAATCCATTTTCTGACAGAATATTTCACAGAATCATGTATGTAGCAGAAGAGAGCAGGCATGCTGCTCAACACCATGCCCGAGTTTCCATGCCTCAGCCCAGATCAATAATTTTTCTGCAACAAGTAGAATTGAACACACCAGCATGCTACAATGGAATGGATTGGATTTCTGCTTCAATGCAGTTTTTTTTTTGACAGTCTAGTTGAGCCCAAACCTCCAGAGGCATTATGGGTCTGCTACATGATTTTTGCCTCACCGGACCAACATGCTGGTGGGCCCAATGCTTAGTAAAGACGCAGCACCCATGCCTCTGGAACACCCAGGCATTCATTGAGGAACTCAAGTCCTGGTTCCAGACCTCCTGGTTCCCACGCAGCAGTAGAGGAGGATGCTGTCACTCCAGAGCTCCCTCCAGAGGTCGACAGAATAGCAGAGGAGGAGGCTGTTGCGCCAGAGCCAGCACCAGAGGCCGACAGGGCAGCCTCAGCTTCACTGCCCATTACAGAGCCTGTACCAGAGGCTGACAGGGTGGCCTCTGCTCCATTGCCAGCTCCAAAGCCAGCAACATAGGCCAACAGGGCAGCCGCTGCTCCAGATTTCAGCACAGACAAGCTCTTCACCATGCCACCCAGCTTTAAAGACGTCACCGTGCCACCCGGCTTCAGTGCGGATGAGCTCTTCGCCCTGCCGCCTGGCTTTGAGGACATTGTCGCTCTGCCACCAGGCTTCAGCATGGACGAACTCCTCACTGCACCACTTGGCTTTGAGGACATCATTGCCATGCTGCCCAGCTTTGAGGACATTGTCACTCCACCACTGGACTTCAGCAAGGACAAGAATATTGCTCAGACAAAACCTATGCCTGTCCCTGACATATGGGTCCACATCCATGCCCAAGTCCATGCCCAGCCTGGACCCCAAGCCCATGTGCATGCCTTGTCCAAAGTCCAAGTCCTGTCCAGAGCCCATATCTCGACCGGAGCCCAAGTCCTGTCTAAAGCCTGAGCCCATGTCCAGTCCAAAACCCAAGCCCATGTCCAGTCCAGAACCTGAGCCCTTGTCCATGCCCTGTCCGAAGTCCATGCCCAAGCCCTGTCCAGAGCCCGAGCCCTTGCCCAAATCCATGTTCTTTCCAGAGCCCAAGTCCATATCCAGGTTCTATCTGGAGCCCATGTCCATGTCTTGTCTGGAACCCAAGCCTCCATCTGTGTCCTTGCACCTATTCAAGGCCCGACCTAAGACCAAGACCCCATCTAAGCCAAGAATCCAGTGGCATGTCTGTCCAGAGCCAGAGCAGAGCACTGATGGCACAGCGTCCAGTGCTAGGTCCTCATCCCCTAAACACACTCTTCTGCACATCCATGATATGGCGAAGTAATCTGTCAGAAAATGGGTTGAGTAGAGACAGATGTAAGTGTAGGAAGATTTTATTATTAAAAGAATAACAAACAGGCATACAGTCCAAATTGGCAGGAAGAGTCATGAACAGTAAACAGGCAAAGGGTCGGGCAAGGCACAAACAGACAGTCTTACCGTAGATAAGAGACAATGCAGAAACCAGAAATACAGAATGTGAGTCAAAAACCAGGAAGACAAGATACTAACATGGCTCAGAAAGGGTCACTCGGAAACTCAATACTTCATACCATATAGGTCTAGGCAGTGTCCCTTTATGTGCACACTGATTGCACTTAAATCCGGGGCAAGTGTATGTCATTAGAGGTGCACACCGCTCAGCGTGTGCATGAGTGAAAGTTTGGTGAACATGCAAATGCATGCAGATGTGACAAAGGCCTTCATGGCAGAGTGGCAAGATGGAATGCTGTTGAGTATAAGGCATATGACTGCCTAAATGACTCTGGCAAAATGTGGAAATTTTTTCTCTGATCTGATAAAATGAAAATTGAACTCTCTGGGCAGAATAGCAAGCACTATGTCTGGCAAAAAGCTGGTACTGCACATCACCTGGCTAATACCATCCACACACTGAAACATGATGGCAGCATCATGCTATAGGGCGCGCCTCAGCAGCAGGGACAGGAAACTGGTAACAATTGAGGGATGAAGGAATGCACCCAGATACAGGATCATCCTTGAAGAAAACCTCCTGCAGACTGCATGCAAACTTAAACTGGAGTCTTCTTCTTCTTCTTTTGGCTGCTCCTGATTAGGGGTTGCCA
Organism: Neoarius graeffei; assembly: GCF_027579695.1. Lineage (NCBI taxonomy): Eukaryota > Metazoa > Chordata > Actinopteri > Siluriformes > Ariidae > Neoarius > Neoarius graeffei. Next base: position 13,563,844 of record NC_083589.1, on the reverse strand, counting down.
TAGCGGATCTTTCGTCTCCATTGCTCCCTGTCTTCAACACAACAATGACCTTAAACATACAGCCAAAACAACACTGAAGTGGCTTCAGGGCCGATCTCTGAATGTCCTTCAGTGGCCCAGCCAAAGCCCAGACTTAACTCCATTGAATATCTGTGGAGAGACATGAAGATAGCAGCTCACAGACTCTTACCATGCAATCTGATTGCGTTTGAGAGGATCTGACATGAAGAATGGGGTAACCTGCCCAAATCCAGGTGTGCAAAGCTTAAATTCCTGCTAATGGGGCTTCTACAAAGTATTGAATAAAGGGTCTGAATACTTTTGTGAATAAAATATTTCAGTTTTTGATTTTCAGTCGGCGGCACAGTGGTGTAGTGGTTAGCGCTGTCGCCTCACAGCAAGAAGGTCTGGGTTCGAGCCCCGTGGCCGGCGAGGGCCTTTCTGTGTGGAGTTTGCATGTTCTCCCCGTGTCTGCGTGGGTTTCCTCCGGGTGCTCCGGTTTCCCCCACAGTCCAAAGATATGCAGGTTAGGTTAACTGGTGACTCTAAATTGACCGTAGATGTGAGTGTGAATGGTTGTCTGTGTCTATGTGTCAGCCCTGTGATGACCTGCGACTTGTCCAGGGTGTACCCCGCCTTTCGCCCGTAGTCAGCTGGGGTAGGCTCTAGCTTGTCTGCGACCCTGTAGAAGGATAAAGCAGCTAGAGATAATGAGATGAGATGAGATGAGATGAGATGAGATTTTCAGTCAGTTTTCAAAAATCTCTGAAAATGTTTTCACTTCAGCATTATCGATGATTGGTAAAAATGTCAGTCATATTAATTCAAACTCAAATCCACAATATAATAAAGTCTTCAACAAGTAAAAGGGTCTGAATTCTTTCTGAATCCACTGTATGTCAGCAAATAAATTATTTTAGTGACCTCAAAGTAAAGTAGTAATCAAATTTGTACTGATAATGCTGATATGGTGCAGTATGTGTACATTCAATAATTGCCTTCTAAAACATTTATGCATCACTTCTGAATGTGTTACATAGGCCCTTCAAATAAAGTTTTATCTAGAATTTCACAACAGAAAGAGAACTGACTGAATATCCATCCTTCAACCAGCGAATCCATGGTAATGGCTTGCCCACAGCCCTGCAGGAAAGAGTAAGCTCACTGCCGACATCTTTCTCTGTGTCATTGATATGCTCTGCCCACTCTGGAGCACCTGGTCAGAAAATCATATTAAAGCAAGAATTAAAATATGCATAAAAACATTCATATATTTCATGTTTAAATATTAATTTCATGTACTGTATTCTGCTGCACATTCACTCATAAATGTTACTTTTATTATAGTTCTAAAATTTAAATTTGATGTTGTCTGCCTGTTCTTTGTCCCTCACCTGGAATACTTATGACGAATATTGCATTTACCCTAATAAACAACAGAGTTCACAAACTTTCATCCTGGCTCTCAATCATGCACAGTCAAGCTTTAATACATACAGTCCACAAGAATGGCAAGATCAAAACAAGTGAAATAAAAACTTGCCCTTACCCTCCACATAAAGCCACTGGCGGTACCAGTCCATGCCCTTGACGTTGAGGGCCTCACATTCATAGCTACCCTCATCCTCGTATTGCACATTGATGAGGTGTAGCAGAGCACCATTCATGCTTACTTCATAGTTTGGTGGCAGATCTGCATCCAGCTTCCTCCAGCGGATGTGTGGAAGAGGGCTGAGAAGCACACAAACATGACACACCTATGAGTAGTGGCCTGCCTGTTGTTTTTATTGGACCTTCAGACTAGAGGAAAGATTTTGCTACAAGTAAATAGTGTATATTGATTATGTCTTCACAATGCTGATTTGAATAAACATTAAGAATCAAGGACATGGCATGGTGTATTTAATTCATATATTGACATGGCACTTGTGGAAAGCTTATGGCTTGTGCATGCTTGGCTTGGTTTATAAAGTATAGATTGCGATGTTGTCCTACTCCAGTCAGTCTGCTAATTCTTGTTACTTTTATAACATGTATGATTGAATGATGTGATGTCAATAGAGTCCTAATACAGTCCCACAACTCAAAGTGTCCAGAGGAAAGCAGCAGAAAAAAAAGTAGCTACAGTAATAGTTAAACTGAATAGATAAACTGAAAATAAATTAGAAAAGTCACACTAGATCTGATTTGGTGGTTTACTTTCCCAGAGCGAAGCACTCCAGTGTGACATTTTGCCCTACCAGGGCATATGTCTTAGGAAATCTGACTCGAATGTCTGCAGGATATCGTTTAACTTCCTCTGAAAAGATATAAGGAAGAGGTTAATTATTGTATGTATTAAACTCATCAGAAAATCACAAAGGGTTTGTACCACTTACAGTAGAAATGGTCTGCCAGCATAATAAAGGTGCTTTGATAATCTTACTATTTTATTTAAATCAGTGGAAATATTTATCAGAGCTAATACTATTGTTGGCTTTTAATTGTTGTGCATACACAGACTCACTTTCTAGCTCTGGCTCCAGAGCGAAGGGTGTGCTGAAGACACTTTTGCCAATGGTAGGGCTGGACACAAAACATGAGTAGTTGCCAATGTCAGAGGGCTCTACTTTAGCAATGTAGAGGTTGCCTGTGGTCTGAGACACAAAGCGCCTCTGATCAGGGATAATAAAGTTGGGGAAATCATTGTAGATCCATCGGTACATCACCTCATCTGATAAAAATACAAGGAACAAATAAAAATTAAGATCATATGTTAAAATCATGGGATTTCAATGGATTGTCCTGTTGTCCTGTCTTTACTGCACTGTCTTGCAATGTTTGCTGTACCAGGTGTATATGGTTGAAATGACAATAAAGTCACTTGGCTTGACTTGAATTGTATAACAGAATATACTGATGATAAAATCTAGAATTTGTGTATTTTATGAACACATAATTACGCCGATGCTTTTTTTGTATCATGTTTAATCTTAATATAAGATTAAACATGCACTGAACATTTTTTTATGTTTTAATGCATAATTGTTTAAAGTTTTTTTTTAAAGTTTTAATATTTTTTATGATATAAAGTATTTACAATTAACACTGGATAGGTATAGTTGTAAAGAAAATCTCTTACTTGGGTAGCGAGAGGGTGGATCACACAGGAGGACAACCCCCTGTCCTTCTTTAACATACACAGTCTCTCTCTCATCAGCAGGAAATTGGTTCAGAACTTGGAAGAAAAAAAAACAAAAACAAAAATATTAAATGCAGCATCAGAAGGACAGGTTACAAAGTACACTGAAGTAAAATAAAGTCTGGAATAAAGCTCAAGATTATATAAATTCATAATATGCTTTTTTAATCTTCATTATATTTTCTTCTCAATTTACTAGGCCCGGCGGCACGGTGGTGTAGTGGTTAGCGCTGTCGCCTCACAGCAAGAAGGTCCTGGGTTCGAGCCCCGGGGCCGGCGAGGGCCTTTCTGTGTGGAGTTTGCATGTTCTCCCCGTGTCCGCGTGGGTTTCCTCCGGGTGCTCCGGTTTCCCCCACAGTCCAAAGACATGCAGGTTAGGTTAACTGGTGACTCTAAATTGACCGTAGGTGTGAATGTGAGTGTGAATGGTTGTCTGTGTCTATGTGTCAGCCCTGTGATGACCTGGCGACTTGTCCAGGGTGTACCCCGCCTTTCGCCCGTAGTCAGCTGGGATAGGCTCCAGCTTGCCTGCGACCCTGTAGAAGGATAAAGCGGCTAGAGATAATGTGATGTGATGTGTGATTTACTAGGCCATGGTGTACAGGCACCCTACTAGGTCTGAATATGTTCTTCTTATTGGGGTAAAATCATGTTGAACTATTTTTGAAGTATTACCTTAGTGAAATGTATAGGATTTTTCTTTTTATATTTAATATTAAGGGGCCAAGCTCTCTAGATTTTGTAAGGATTTTCTTCTTCTTCTTCTTAATAATAATAATAATAATAATAATAATAATAATAAACAGCAAATGTGCTCCAATGCTAATGTCTTTCTTCAGGTGTTTCTTATTATTAGATATCCAAGCACAAAGTTCCAGAACCCTTTTGTTTATATTATGAATTTTCTTCTTCTTCTTTCATATTGAATCATGCAGACCGAACCATAAGTTATAGATATGTGAAATATGGTGAATAGATAGTACTTCTTCCTGCTCCTCAGGGAAGTGAGATGGGCCCAATGGTCCTTATGGAAACACTATAGCACAGGGTTTTATATTTTGGTCCATATCTTAAGAACCATAAGCCAAACAAACAAAATATTTTTTTTCTGATTCCATGATTCTCCCAAACAAAAAAGTCTCAATAACCCTATAGCTATGCCTGCTTAGATTTTTATTGTTACTAATTTGTATAATATACAAAACCTACTTTTGCTAACTAGTCTATTATTTGGATCGCCACAAAATTGCTGTCGAAGTCTTCAGCAGATTATAAAACTCAGTAATTCTCAAATGAGATCTGTGACCAAGATGGATACAACTTGCTAATCAATTCTTAGTTGACTGAGCCTAATTTACTAAAACAGCAGTAATTCATGATTAGTTAGAGACATGCATGCAAGACTGAAAGGCCTATACAGGACAAGAATCAGACAAGAAACAGTTTTGGGTGTAATTTATTGGAGGTGGGGTTCAGATTTTTATTTTTTATTTTTAAGGAGCCGTAAGTCCAGTCAAGTTTGCGTACTGAATCTCTGTGGTAATCTTTAAGTGGAATTTTGATAATGACTTGATTGCTTAAAAAAACATGGCCATCATCAGCCAATCAGATTTCAGCAGGCATTTAACAGGGTTAACAGTGAACTATCCTCAGGATATTTGGATTCAGGTTTTTCTAGAGTACCACAAGGGGGCACTATCCATATTTTTGCACAAATATTGTAATTATGTTGACAGAGAAATTGTATTTTCTCATTCTTCTTTTCCTGAAATTATATATTTAAAAACAAATAAACAACAACAACAACAACAACAACAACAAAAACTGGACCATATATCCCCAACCACAGTAATTTAAGATCATTTCCGCAATATGAAAAAAAAAAAATTTGTAAACTTCTTTTAGAATTGTTACCCTATGGTTACAAAATCTGTGTGACAGGTTCTGAACCCATTATCACAAAACATGTTGAGATTTATAAACTATACGGCTGCCATGTCAATCAATTCTAAGGAAGTTCAGCCTAATATGAATGGTTGCATGAATTAGTGAGAAACTTGGATTACAGTACAAGATTCTGAGGGCATATGCAAAGTTTGGGCTTAAGTTCAGAAAATAGTTTCTCAGAAAATGATCAAGCTGAAATTTTATATATCATCTCAAATTCTATTTGTATAGCACTTTTAACAATGGACAATGAACTTTACAGAAATATATAAATTCTGGATTTAATTTTTTTTTTTTACAAATTTATCCCTAATGAACAAGCCTGAGGTGACAGTGGTAAGGAAAAAGTCCTTGAGATGACATGAGGAAGAAGCCTTGAGAGGAACCAGACTCAAAAGATCCTCATCTGGTTGGCACCGGATAGTGTGATTAAAAATAATTACAGTAGTCACAAAGAAAAGCATTATTTAGTTTTTCTTAGACTATTCTTACTATTCCCTTTTTCTTCTACCTGATTTTCTGTGAATAATTCCTCAAGAACCTCGTAATGGAGAACCATTGTTCAAACTTTGTTGTGTAGGTCTTGTAAATGACACTTAGAGACTGTCCACATGGCAATGGATTCAGGTGAATCTGATAAAATTGTTTATCGTTTCGGCCTGGCGTCCACACGGCACCGGCGTTTTGGGTGCCCCAAAACGATATTTTTTGAGAACGGGTTCCAGAGTGGAAAAATCTGGCAACGGCGCCGTTGCGAAGTCGTCTGGATGAGTAGAACGGATTTGTTTACGATGACGTCACAACCACATGACTAGAACAAGCAGCACTCTCGCTGTTTTGTATGAACCACTGCATTGCATTCACTTTTGTATACAGCTTTTCTTTTAAATAAACAAGTAACTGAACCATTTCTTGAATTTCTTTTTTTTATTGGATAAGACTGCTTTTCAAAATGTTCACACATGATATAAAAAGTTATATAAATTATATAGAAATGCTTTACAAAATGTTCACACACAATAAGAAAATTAAGTTATATAAAACTATGCACACTAATAAAACTAATTTATACACACAGAAGGCACGATTTCCTCATGTAGTCACAGCCATCTTCTTCTTGTTGTTGTGTGTTTGTTCCTGAGAGTGCATCACGCCGGGTAGAAGAAGGGGTTTATGCGCATGCGTCCTACTTCTTCTATTGTTCTGGTGTCTCCGATGGGACCGTCTTACAGCACACGTAGAGGTGTGGCATGTGTATTGCATTGTTTTCAGCAAGCGTTGCGTTGCCATATGTACCTGATATTTTACTGATCCGTTGCCCATGTGGACGCGATATTTTTTTAAATAAAATCTCGTTGCCATTGTCGTGTGGATGTAGCCTTAAGCTACAGTATGTTAATTTTTTCTACACTTTATACATAAGATATTAAAGAAAAACTAGTAAAAAATTTCCCATTGAAATGAATGGTGTAATCTTCATTACTTTAACATTCTATAACTGTCATTGCTACAGCTCTCTCTCCTTCATCTATCTTATCTGTCTGTCTGCCTGTTTCTATATTTATTTCTATCTTCTTATCTAACTTTTCCATCTCTATCTACATTTATTTCTCTCTACACTCTATACCCGTCATACTCAAAAGGCGGCCCTCGTGCAAAATTTGACCCGCCAGCCATCTATTTCTGGCCCTCCAAACTTTTTTGTGTTAAACACGCCGACAGCTGCTTCATGCCGATTTGCGCTGTTCAACATATCTACAGAAAATCATACCGTATCTGACCCAACATGCCTTAGATTGTATACTCTGTAGCCTACTTCTGCACGTATTGTATATGATTATGCCCACGATTGTAAGTCGCTTCAGATAAAAGTGTCTGCCAAAATGCAATGTAATGCGGACATGAACGCGCGTCTTAAATGAAGTCACGCTTGATCCTCCAAAAAAAGCTAGGACCCTCCAGCTCCATGGCAACGATAAACAGACAACCTCTAGCCGTCGCAATCTGAGACAAAAAAAAAACGTTTGCCAGTCGTAGCAGCCGAGAACGATCAAAATTAAGAAATGAACAAGAATGGCGTTTTCAAAGTTCGCTTCTAAAAGAAAAACGGAGAGCGAAAATCGGCTTTTCAAAGAAGAATGGACTGAAAAGTTTGCATTCTTTCTCCCTCTGACCAGCTCAAGACCCATGTGCTTAATATGTCAGGAAACTGTCGCTGTGGTGAAGCTTTTCAATGTGAAACGTCACTATGAGACGAAGCATAAGAATTTTGAAGATACATTCCCTCAAAATTCAGAGTTAAGAACAACAAAAATAAATGCACTGATAGCATCACATCAAGCTGCAAGCAGGATTCTTGTCACATCTATGACACAACAGCAAAAAGCAACAGAGTGCTCACTTCGAGTGGTGTGGATTTTAGGTAAGCACAAGAAGCCATTCACGGATGCAGAAGTAATAAAAGACTGCATGCTTGAAGTAATGGACACAATGTTTGAAGGCAAACAGAAAGAGGAAATGAAAGCTAAAATTAAGCAAATCCCCCTCTCTGACTCCACAGCATGCAGACGCACTGAAATACTGTCTGGTGATGTAGCTAAGCAGCTGTGTGATGGGATAAAAAATGCAGAGTGCATTTCCCTAGCTGTGGATGAATCCACTGACATCACTGACAATGCTGAGTTGATGGTGTTTGTGAGGTATTTTGATGAGTCAAAAAGGGAGTTTGTTGAAGATGTGTTAGGCATGGCAAATCTTTGTGGTCAGACAAGGGGTGAAGACATTTACAATGCAACGATGGAAATGCTGAATGAAAAAGGAATTGATGTGAAGAAAGTTGTGTCAGTGGCTACTGATGGAGCGCCATCTATGATGGGTAGAGAGAGAGGACTAGTTCAGCGCCTGAAACTTCTTCACCCTCACCTCATGTCCTACCACTGCATAATTCATCAGTCCATTCTTTGTGCAAGTCTTGGAGAAATGTATGCTGAAATCATGACAACAATGATGAGACTTGTAAATTTCTTGAGAGCATCATCTTCACTGCAGCATCGATTGTTACGGTCATTCCTGACAGAGGTCAATGCTGCATTTGATGATTTGCTTTTGCACGACAATTTCAGATGGCTGAGCAAGGGCAAGGTCCTGGAGCGGCTTTGGGCCATTAGGAATGAACTTCAAGTTTTTCTGTCAGAACAAAAAAGTGCAAAAGCAAAACTGTTCTTAGATTTCCTGCAAACTCCAGAAAAGATGGAAGTTGTGGCATTTTTGACTGACACGACATCTCACATGAATAACCTAAACCTGAAGCTCCAAGGGAAGGAAAACACTGTGTGTGAGCTGATATCAGCAGTGCGGGCTTTCCAGAGGAAACTGGAGGTCTTCAGGAGTGACCTACAGGTAGGCTGTTCAACATTCTCTACTACACACATCTGTATTTAAGTATCTTTTTTAAACCTCATGCACTTTAAAATAATAATTACAGAAACCCTGAGCCTCGTATTCTTTTTTATTTTTATTTTTTACAGGAGGAATTGCTCCGTTTCCCCAAACTTTTGGAACAGACCAAAGAAAAAGGTGCTCATCAGAAACATGTTCCATTTGTGGAGAAGCTGATTGAAAATTTCAAGACACGCTTTGATGACTTCATATTGGGAGAACAAGTCCTTCTGTGAGGGCGGCACGGTGGTGTAGTGGTTAGCGCTATCGCCTCACAGCAAGAAGGTCCTGGCGAGGGCCTTTCTGTGTGGAGTTTGCATGTTCTCCCCGTGTCCGCGTGGGTTTCCTCCGGGTGCTCCGGTTTCCCCCACAGTCCAAAGACATGCAGGTTAGGTTAACTGGTGACTCTAAATTGACCGTAGGTGTGAGTGTGAATGGTTGTCTGTGTCTATGTGTCAGCCCTGTGATGACCTGGTGACTTGTCCAGGGTGTACCCCGCCTTTCGCCCGTAGTCAGCTGGGATAGGCTCCAGCTTGCCTGCGACCCTGTAGAAGGATAAAGCGGCTAGAGATAATGAGATGAGATGAGATGAGATGAGATGAGATGAGATGAGATGAGATGAGATGAGAAGTCCTTCTGTGCATTGGCAATCCATTTCTGGTCAGAAATGTGAGAGAGTTCACTTCAGAAGCACATCAAATCTTCCCATGGATCCCAGCTGCTGCACTGCAAAGTGAGCTAATTGACCTGCAAGAGAACATTGCACTTAAAGAGACTCAATGTGACATCATCACCTTCTGGTCAAAGATGGTAACTGCAGCTAATGTTCCTCTGCTGCAGAAGATGGCAATTCACATTCTGACAATGTTCGGATCAACCTACCACTGTGAATCTGCGTTCTCAACAATAAACTTGGTGAAGAACCAGTACCGCAGTCGACTCACAAATGAACATTTACACCAGTGTGTCCGCCTGGCCATCACACCATTTGAGCCAAGGTTCCAAACATTGGCCAAAAACACACGTTGACATTTCTCACATTAAGCAGTGTTACAAATATTGAGTGTGAAACAGTTCATTGCATTGAGATCTTCTTTGTTAACCAAAGCACTGGAAGTGAAAAGGCCTGTTGGCTATTTGTAATATTGTAATATTGATAACAGGGTTATATTTTGTTTTATTCAGCTATTTAATTTAATCTTTGTCAAAATGTGAAGTATATTTTTGTTTTTGTTCATATTTATTGTTTTGAATTTAAAAAGAAGTTTTCAAATGAATACGTTGTAGCCTATTACGGCATGTATGGTCTCAATAAATGGCCCTGTTTACATTACTGAAAAAAATGTTTGTGGCCCTTCAGCATTTGTATTTGAGTACCCCTGCTCTATACTGTCTCTCTCTCCTAAATAAGTTGGAATTCCCACCCCATATTGTGTTTTATTTAATGCACTAGTCTGTTTGCTGATCTTTTTAATCTTATGTACTGGGTTGTGTTTGCAGGCCTGGGCTATCAATCAATCAAACAAAAAAATGTAATCTATTTTATATTATTTCAAGGAAAGTACTTTGTATAAATAAAATCTCTCTCTCTCTCTCCTCTCTCTTTACCTCTTTCTGTCTGTGCGCTTACATTAAATATTTTAAACTTTGTAATATTTTACTATGTATTTATTTTGAACTTTTTAGTTTTTGCTTATCATAATTTCCCTTTATAAGTCTATTCTATATTGTGAAAGTACAATTGTGTAAACTGGAACTTATGAGCAACTTATGAATATGAACATGAGTTATTTCTGAATTCATTATAGTTTTAAGTCTATTTTGTTCAATTGTTCAGTGATGGAGACTTGAGTGGAAAACATTTCTTAGCAATTGCAGTCCTGAGGGCTATCCAAGGAAGAATATCTACAGCCTTTATGGTAACATTGGTGACATTAAAAGATGAATAAAGACAATAAGAAATAACATGACAGACCAGTTATCAGAAAATCAACTTTTAGCTGGTAACTGCACCACACAGGCATGGATTATATTCATGTATTACTTTTGCACAGTCTGGATTATGTTTGTAACGTTCCCTGACTGGGGAGAATGCTGGACAGGGAGGCAGATACGGTTCAGATTTTCTCTGCCTTATTTCCAAAAACAAAACCTCACTTTCCAGTGGATTATAAATGAATGTAAACAGGGCAGACAAACAGGAAATAGCACACCAACAGTCAGCCACAAACTCTGGACAGAAGCACCTCTCCCCACTCCTCTCCCCATTTTATCTGCTTCCTGTCACTGCAAAAAGACACACAGATACAGCACACTAATTATCAGCAGATGCTTCCACTTTGCCACTCACATTCCCTGACTTCGCTCTCCATTCACAAACCAACATTTGACCATGCCCCCACTGTCACATACCCCTACCGCTCAACTCAGGCCAGAGAGCCGTCCAGCCTGCACCTGACTCCCCCCTCAATGGGAGAGGTAGTCCACCACCACTATATGTGTCCCTGGCCTGTGGACCACCTCAAACTTAAAAGGATGCAGAGCCAGATACCAACAGGTGATCCGTGCACTGGCATCCTTCATGCAGTGGAGCCACTGGAGCGAGGTGTGTTCCAAGCAGACAGTGAAAGGTTGTCCCAGCAGGTAGTAGCAGAGGGAGAGGACCACCTATTTAATGGCCAAGCACTCTTTCTCGATGGTGCTGTGCTTCATCTCTCGCATGGAGAGCTTGCAGCTGATATACAGCACCAGGCATTCCTCTCCCTCCACCATTTGGGACAAAACAGTCCCCAGCCTTCTGTCCAATACATCAGTCTGCAAAATAAAAGGGAGAGAGAAGTCAGGGGAGTGTAAAAGTGGTCCCCCACACAGTGCAGCTTTTACCTGGGTGTGGCAGCGGGGGCGTGGCCAAGCGGCGGTTTGTGACCGGAGGGTGGAGTCGGGGAAGGTAAGTGGCAGAATCACTGCACCTGAGGTTGATTAATGTGTTTGTGTGTCTTCCCCAGTGACCGCGCCCTGTTTAAGGAAGAGAGCGAGAGCAGAGAGGGTTCGCTCCCCAACCAGACAACTGGAGTGTGTGTGTGTGTATGTGTATAGTAAGGCTGAAAAGCTACAATAAACTGGTTTTGTGAACTCAGTTCTTGCCTGCCGTCCTTCTGTGCTCCACCCACCCATCCGAACTGCTACAGTGGTGCTGAAACCCGGGATTGGAGCGCCGAAGCAGAACAGCTCCATGGAGTCCTCCCCTTTCGCCGAGCTGATCCACGCCCTCACCACGGTCCAGCAAAGCCAGCACCAGGCACTAGTCGCCCTCCAGAAGGAACAGGAACAGCGGTTCGAGGCCCTGGTGCTGGCTCAGCAGGAAGAGCGACAGGTGTTCCGGCACCTCCTCGCATTGGCGGGGTCCCCCGCCGCGGGGCCGTCCCCCTTCACCCTGATGAAGATGGGCCCGCAGGACGACCCTGAGGCCTTCCTCATGCTCTTTGAGCAGGTAGCAGAGACCTTGGGATGGCCGATGGAACAGCGCGTGGTGCGCCTCCTCCCCCTGCTAATGGGAGAGGCGCAGCTAGCCGCGCTACAGCTCCCGGCCGACCGCCGGCTGGCCTACGCGGACCTTCGCCGGGCCATCCTCCAGTGTGTGGGGCACACCCCCGAGCAACAACAGCAGCGCTTCCGTGCTTTGTGCTTGGAGGAAGTCGGCCAGCCGTTCACGTTTGGCCAGCAACTCCGGGATGCCTGTGGGCGGTGGTTGAGGGCTGACAACCGCGACGCCGAGGGGATCATCGACCAGGTGGTGCTGGAGCAGTTCTTCGCGCGTCTACCAGCCGGAGCTGCAGAGTGGGTCCAGTGCCACCGCCCGGCGTCGCTGGATCAGGCAATCGAGCTGGCGGAGGACCATTTGGCGGCTGTCCCGACGGCAGACCACCTCTTCTCCCCTCTCCTCTCTCTCTCTCCCCCCCCTCCTCCTGTGTCTCATCCTCGCCCCGTTCCCCCACCGCAGAGGCGGGGGCCGGCCCCACCCCAGCCGGCCCGCCGCACCCGCGGTGCCCTCCCGTTTCTCCCTTCTGTGTCTGTCTCTCCCCCCCCTCAGGTGAGTGAGCCCCAGAGCACCAATGCAGAGAGGAAGCCCGGGCCGGTTTGCTGGCGCTGCAGGGAGCCGGGCCACCTTCAACAACAGTGCTCGGTAATGGAGGTGGGCGCAGTGGTTCGGATCCCCGATGCACCAGGAGCCGCCCTCAATCGGGCCGGAGCGTATCACATACCGGTGAGTATCCAAGGGGATACACATCAGGCGTTGGTGGATTCTGGTTGTAATCAGACCTCAATCCACCAAAACCTGGTGCAAGACGAGGCATTGGGGGGAGCACAATTGGTGAAGGTGTTGTGTGTGCACGGGGATGTTCACAACTACCCTTTAGTGTCAGTCCACATTTTTTTTGAGGGGAAAAATTTATAGTGAAAGCGGCGGTTAATCCTCGCCTTACCCACTCGATAATTTTGGGGATGGATTGGCCGGGATTTGGGGAATTAATGAGTCACCTAGTGAAGAGTGGGTCCTGCCATAGGGGAGGTCCCGGTGTCGCGTTGGCTGGAGCAGCTGTCACAGAGCCATCTACGTCAGCTCCGCATCAGAGTGAGGAGCCGCTGGCTCCTCCTCTCTCTATCGGGGAATCCCTTGCGGATTTTCCATTAGAGCAGTCGCGAGATGAGACTCTGTGGCATGCATTTGACCAAGTGAGAGTAATCGATGGTCAAATGCTCCAGTCAAATGCCACCCCGTCCTTCCCCTACTTCGCAATTATGAAGGATAGATTATACCGAGTGACGCAGGACACTCAAACTAAAGAGCAAGTCATGCAGCTGTTGATTCCGAAGAGCCGCCGGGAATTGGTATTCCAGGCGGCTCACTTTAATCCCATGGCTGGACACTTAGGGCAGGATAAAACACTAGCCCGAATAATGGCCTGGTTCTATTGGCCAGGGATTTGCACCGATGTCCGTAGGTGGTGTACGGCGTGCCGCGAATGCCAGTTAGTAAATCCAGCAGCCATTCGAAAAGTGCCTTTGCGCTCTCTCCCATTAATCGAGACCCCGTTCGAAAGAATTGGGATGGATCTCGTCGGGCCATTAGATCAGTCAACACGAGGGTACCGCTTTATATTAGTTCTGGTGGACTATGCAATGCGATACCCAGAAGCGGTGACTCTTCGGAATATCTCAGCACGCAGTATTGCGGAGGTGCTCTTCCGCGTAATCTCCCGAGCTGGAATCCCGAAAGAGATTCTGACTGACCAAGGCACCGCGTTTGTCATGTACACGAAATGAACTGTATAGGTTGTTGGGTATTAAGCCGATCCAAACCAGCGTGTATCACCCACAAATGGACGATTTAGTTGAACGGTTCAATCGCACCCTCAAGAATATAATTAAAAAATTCGTAAGTGAGGACACACGTAATTGGGATAAGTGGCTCGAACCCTTGTTGTTTGCAGTGCGAGAGGTCCCCCAAGCCTCCACAGGGTTCTCCCCATTTGAATTGTTATACGGGCGTAAGCCACGCGGCATTCTAGATGTGCTGCGGGAAAATTGGGAGGAGGGGCCTTCACCAAGTAAAAATGAAATCCAATACGTTATTGACCTGTGTGCAAAACTCCACACACTCACCCACCTAACCCAGGATAATTTGCGGCAGGCCCAAGAATGACAAACCCACCTGTATGACAAGGGTACGCGCCTCAGGGAGTTCACACCAGGAGATAAAGTACTCGTACTGTTGCCCACATCAAGCTCCAAATTAGTCGCCAAGTGGCAAGGACCCTTTGAGGTCACACGGCGAGTCGGGGACGTTGACTATGAGGTGAGGTGAACGGACAGGGGTGGGGCATTACAGGTTTACCACCTCAATCTGCTCAAACTCTGGAACGAGGAGGTCCCCATGGCGTTGGTGTCGGTGGTTCCGGAGAAGGCGGAGCTGGGGCCGGAGGTTCAAAAGGGCACATTGGCATCACCTACCTCTCCGGTCCCCTGTGGAGACCACCTCTCCCCGACTCAACTCGCGGAGGTTGCCCAGTTGCAGACCGAGTTTTCGGATGTATTCTCGCCCCTGCCCTCACCAACCTCATAGAGCACCACATTGAGACGCCCCCAGGGGTGGTAGTGCATAGCCGCCCTTACAGGCTACCCGAACACAAGAAAAAAGTGGTTCGGGAAGAACTCAAGGCCATGCTCGAAATGGGCATCGTCGAGGAGTCCCATAGTGACTGGAGCAGCCCGTTGGTCTTGGTACCCAAGGCCGACGGGTCGGTCCGGTTCTGTGTAGACTATAGGAAAGTCAACGCGGTGTCTAAATTCGATGCGTACCCAATGCCTCATATTGATGAGTTGCTCGATCGACTAGGCACAGCTCACTTTTACTCGACACTGGATTTAACAAAGGGTTATTGGCAGGTCCCCTTGACTCCATTATCCTGAGAAAAAACGGCCTTTTCCACACCGTTCGGCTTACACCAATTTGTCACACTTCCTTTTGGGCTGTTTGGGGCGCCCGCTACATTTCAGCGGCTGATGGATAGGGTCCTCCACCCCCACGCCACCTATGCAGCCGCCTACCTCGACGATATCATTATCTATAGTAATGACTGGCCGAGGCACCTCCAACATCTGAGGGTCGTCCTTAGGTCGCTGAGGCAAGTGGGTCTCACAGCCAACCCGAAGAAGTGTGCAATTGGGCGGGTGGAAGTACGGTATCTGGGCTTCCACTTGGGCAATGGGCAAGTGCGTCCCCAAATTAACAAGACAGCGGCAATTGCGTCCTGCCCGAGGCCCAAGACCAAAAAGGGGGTGAGACAGTTCCTGGGGCTGGCTGGCTATTATCGTAGGTTTATAGCTAACTATTTGGATGCCATCAGCCCGCTGACTGAGCTGACTAAAAAGGGGGCACCAGATCTGGTCCAGTGGACGGAGCAATGCCAGCGGGCTTTTTCTGAGGTAAAGGCTGCACTGTGTGGGGGGCCACTTTTACACTCCCCTGACTTTTCTCTCCCCTTTATGTTACAGACGGATGCGTCAGACAGAGGGCTGGGGGCTGTTTTGTCCCAGGAGGTGGAGGGGGGAGGACCGCCCAGTGTTGTATATCAGTAGGAAGCTGTCGGTGCATGAGGGGCGCTACAGCACCATTGAAAAGGAGTGCCTAGCGATCAAGTGGGTGGTCCTCGCCCTCCGTTACTACCTGCTGGGATGCCCTTTCACCCTCTGTTTGGACCACGCGCCCCTCCAGTGGCTCAACCACATAAAGGATGCCAACGTGCGGATCACCCGTTGGTATCTGGCACCCCAACCCTTCAACCTCAAGGTGATCCACAGGCTGGGGGCGCAGATGGCTGTGGCAGACTTCCTCTCCCATCAAGGGGGGGGAGTCGGCTGCAGGCTGGACGGCCGCCCGGCCTGAGTCGGGTGGTGGGGGTATGTGGCAGCAGGGGCGTGGCCAAGTGGCGGTTTGTGACCAGAGGGCGGAGTCGGGGAAGGTAAGTGGCAGAATCACTGCACCTGAGGTTGATTAATGTGTTTGTGTGTCTTCCCCAGTGACCACGCCCTATTTAAGGAAGAGACCGGGAGCAGAGAGGGTTTGCTCCCCAACCAGACAACTGGAGTGTGTGTGTGTGTGTGTGTGTGTGTGTGTATAGTAAGGCTGAAAAGCTACAATAAACGGGTTTTGTGATCTCAGTTCTTGCCTGCCGTCCTTCTGTGCTCCACCCACCCATCCGAACTGCTACACTGGGTAAAGGCCTTGTTGGCATGGCTCCATCCACTGGACAGAATCTAGTGCTCCCTTTTTAGTGAAATCAGTCAGTGGGCTGGTGATGTCTGAATAATTAGGCATGAACCTACGATAGTAGCCAGCCAGCACCAGGAACTGTCTCGCCCCCTTTTTGGTATTTACCCTTGGGCAGGCTGCAATTGCTGCAGTATTATCAATTTGGGGACGCACCTGCCCATTACCCAAGTGGAAGCCCAGATACCGTACTTCCACCCGCCCAATCACACACTTCTTCAGGTTAACCGAGAGTCCTACATGCCTCAACAACTCTAGTATGGCCCTGAGGGGTTGTACTGTATATGTCATAATCATAACTGTAAATAATAATGTCATTGAGGTAGGCTGTGGTGTAAGCGGCATGTGGACAGAGGATTTTGTCCATGAGCCACTGAAATGTTGCAGGAGCCCTGAATAAACAGAATGGAAGGGTGACAAACTGGTGTAAACCAAACAGGGTGGAAAAGGCCATTTTTTTCTCAGAATAGGGAGCCAAGGGGATCTGCCAATATCCCTTCGTTAAATCCAGTGTCAAATAAAAATGAGTCACACCTAACCAATCAAGCAGTTCATCAATGCGAGGCATTGGGTAGGCATCGAATTTAGACACCACCTTGACCATACAGACCCAGACCAACCCATCAAATTTGGGAACCAACATGACTGGGCTGCTACAGTTGCTGTGCGACTCCTCTATTTTTCTATCTTGAACATACAGCACCCTCCACAATTATTGGCAGCCCTTGTTAAGATTATGTTCTTAGGCTTCTAATAAATTCATAATTTTTAAAATAATATAGGACAACAATGCAAAAAAAAAGAGAAAAATCCAACCTTTACTTCAAGTGCATTTATTCAGTGGGAAAAAAAATCCCACATTAAAAAATAATTCTTTTATATGAAATCATGTGTGCCACAATTATTGGCACCCATGATGTTAATACTTTGTACAACCCTTTTTGCCAACAAGACAGCACTTAATCTTCTCCTATAACATTTCACAAGATGGGAGAATACAGAGAGGGGGATCTTCAACTATTCCTCTTTGCACAATCTCTCTAAATCATCCAGAGTCCTGGGTCCTCTCCTATGCACTCTCCTCTTCAGCTCACCCCACAGGTTTTCAATTGGGTTGAGGTCTGGGGACTGAGATGGCCATGGGAGGAGCTTGATTTTGTGTCTGGTGAACCATTTTTGTGTAGATTAGGCCACATGTTTAGGGTCATTATTTTGCTGAAAGACCCAGTGACGACCCATCTTCAGCTTTCGGGCAGAGGCCACCAGATTTTGATTTAAAATGTCCTGGTATTTCAAAGAGCTCATGATGCTATGCACCCTAAAAAGGTTCCCGGGGCCTTTGGAAGAGAAACAGGCCCACAGCATCACCAATCCTCCCCCATACTTCACAGTGGGCATGAGGTGCTTTTCCGCATACTCATCTTTTGTGTTATGCCAGACCCACTTAGAGTGTTTGTTGCCAAAAAGCTCTATCTTGGTCTCATCTGACCAAAGCACATGGTCCCAGTTGAAGTCCCAGTACCACATAGCAAACTCCAGATGTTTATGTTTATGCTTGTAAGTGAGAAAAGGCTTTTTCCATGCATGCCTCCCAAACAGCTTGTTGGCATGTAGATAGCGCCAGATAGTTGTTATGAAGACTTTGTGACCCCAAGATGCTACTCTTTGATGCAATTCTCTAACAGTGAGCTTTGGAGAACTTTTTACTTCTCTTACCATCCTCCTCACTATGCGTGGTGGCAAGATAAACTTGCATCCTCGTCCAGGCTTGTTTGCCACTGTTCCGGTTGTTTTAAACTTCTTGATGATTCCTCTGACTGTAGATATGGGCAGTGTAGTGTATTTTATACTAATAGAGTACACTGCCCTCTTGTGGAATTGGTAGAGTATGTCCAAGTCTGTAATGTGTGTTTCCGGTTGGTTAATGTCTGAGTAAAGTCCGAGCCTGCACGCTAAGTCCGGTCTCTGTCTGACTTTTTAAACCCACATCAATATATTACAGTTTGGCGACGAGGATGGGATATTAAAAGAAAGGAAAACATCCCAGAAGATGAGAGACAAAGTTATAACCAGCAGATCACAAGAAAAGAAAATTGTGGCACCAACGTGAGTGGCTAACAAACGAGCTAACAAGCTAACGTGACTGCAAGTTATTAACAATGGGACGGACTGCAGCAATGGCCCTTATTGGCAGTATTTCGGAATACAAAGAGGAAGATTTTGAATCTTACCTAGAGAGACTGGAACAGTGGATGGCCATGAATACAGTGGCAGATGAAAAGAAAGGCAACGTTTTCTTGTCACTAATTGGAGCCGATGACTACAAACTTTTGAAAAGTTTACTCCTGCCAGATAAGCCAAGTACGAAAAGT
Source organism: Neoarius graeffei (assembly GCF_027579695.1). Lineage (NCBI taxonomy): Eukaryota > Metazoa > Chordata > Actinopteri > Siluriformes > Ariidae > Neoarius > Neoarius graeffei. The sequence goes on along the minus strand of NC_083589.1, from coordinate 13,545,075 downwards.
TATGCACAACTCACCAAAGCACTCAGTGACCATTACAAGTCCAGGCCACTTGTCATTATGGAGAGGTTTCGATTTCAGAAGAGAAATCAACAAGAGAGTGAATCAGTGAGTGACTTTATAGTAGCTCTGAAACAGCTGTCTACGAACTGTGATTTTGGTGCTCACCTCGATGATGCCCTCTGTGATAGGTTTGTGAGTGGACTGAGATCAGAGGCAATACAGAGGAAATTACTGGCAGAGACTAATGTAACTTTTAAAAGTGCATGTGACACGGCGCTGTCCATGGAGATGGCTTCACGCAACACTTTGGAATTCGCTGGGAAAATGAAAGAGAGTGCAACAGTTAAAGTGTTCAACCCAAGTAAAAAGAGAGATGACAAGAGAAAATCATGTGACACAAGCTACAGCAAAAGTACACCCTGGCAAAAGAGCAGCGTGGATGACAAGCAGCAACAGCTACGTCAGCCCTGCTACAGATGCGGAGGTAAGCATCCAGCTACTGTGTGCAGATTTAAACAAGAAAGATGTCACCATTGCACAAAAGTGGGACACATTGCACGCATGTGTAGGAATAAAGGGACACTGCATAGGACCCAGTATGTCGGACAGGAGGCTGAAACAAGCCCGGCAGAGGAGGATAATGAAAATTCGTTTGGACTGTACACAGCATACAAAGCTTCAGATGGTAATGATGGCTATGTGGTTGATGTGAACACTGAAGGCCAGAACATACAGATGCAATTAGACACAGGAGCATGTGTGTCTCTTATGTCAGAGATCACCTACAAGGGATCATTGGCTCACTTGCCACTCTCCCCATGTAAAATACCGCTGTCTACTTTCTCTGGAGAACCCATCCCAGTGTTAGGGAAGGTCAAGTCAAGTCAAGTTTATTTGTATAGCACTTTTAACAATAAACATTGTCGCAAAGCAGCTTTACAGAATTTGAAGGATTAAAACATGAGCTAATTTTATCCCTAATCTATCCCCAGTGAGTAAGCCTGTGGCGATGGTGGCAAGGAAAAACTCCCTCAGACAACATGAGGAAGAAACCTCGAGAGGAACCAGACTCAAAAGGGAACCCATCCTCATTTGGGCAACAACAGACAGCATGACTATAATATTAACAGTTTTAACATGAAGACAGTTTCGTTGATGTTGTAACTCTTCATTGATGGAAACTTGAGTGCAAAACTGTTCATGACAACTGCAGTCCTAAAGTTAGCAAGTCAACTGTAGTCCTCAGCCGTAAAAGCATTACTGTAAGAGTCCAGAGCGTCCTCCAGGTGTAACTTTCAACTGTCCTCATGGGGCCATCCTCCACAGGAGCAATGCGATGAGACTCCAACCAGACACAGGGCACCAGGATGGATCAAGCAGGTCCGAGGAGCAGAAGAGGTCAGCACCTCGATCCCAGGACTGACATGTAACTCAGAGGGACAGATTTGGGGGGGAGAGAGGGAGAGAAAACACAGGTTCTTAGGTATGCCCTTAAAATGACACAAGTATGGTAGGCTCGCAGAGACAAGAGTCTTGACATCAGGCATAATACACAACAATGGCATGTTAATATGGTTAAAAAATATCATGACCTGCTCTGGCTGGATGCTTGATTGGGTGATGGGAGCACACTCCTCAGCAATGATGGGGTGCAGATGGGACCCTTAGGGCTGGCCAAGACAAGGTGGTGGTGAATGTAGAATTTGGACAACAAGCAGCCAGCATACCACTGGTTATCATGAAGGGCGACCAACCAGCACTACTGGGCAGAAATTGGCTCAAGGAATTTAGACTGAACTGGAAAGAAATACTCCAAGTCAAGGCAGCAGGAGACGTTACTGATCCAGAAGTGGCAGTAATCCTACAGAGGCACAAAGGGGTATTTGAGGAAGGCCCCAGCACCATCCGTGAGTTTAAGGCCTCGATCAAGATAAGGCCAGAAGCACAGCCAATATTTAAGAAAGCAAATCTGGTGCCATATGCTCTAAGAGAGGCTGTGGAAAAAGAACTGGATAGACTAGAAGCTATGGGAATTATATCAAAAACAGACAAAAATGAATGGGCTGCACCTATAGTGACTGTGCCGAAGGCGGACAAATCGATATGGATTTGTGGAAATTACAAAGTGAATATAAATCAGTGTGTGGAAGAGGAAACTTATCCATTGCCCAATACTGAAGATCTTTTTGCAACACTGGTTGGAGGCAAGTTGTTCACTAAGCTGGATTTATCACATGCCTATCAGCAGTTGGAGTTGGATAAGGACTCAGAAAAGTACCTTACAGTCAACACACATCGGGGGCTCTACGCTTACCACCGGCTGGCATATGGAGTCTCAAGTGCCCCGTCCATCTTCCAGGCAGTGATGGATCAAATCCTACAGGGAATAGAACATGTGACCTGTTTCCTGGATGACATCTTAATAACAGCAGGTTCAAGAGAAGAACATCTGCGTAAACTGGAGGAAGTGCTGAGCCGTCTGGAAAAGTACAATGTGAAGGTTAAGCAATCAAAATGTAAGTTCATGACAGACAAAGTGGAATATTTGGGACACATTGTGGATAATGAGGGGCTCCATGTCACAGAAGAGAAAGTGAAAGCTATTGTAAACGCACCTAGTCCCACCAATGTCACAGAGTTACGTTCCTTCCTGGGACTACTGAACTATTATGGCAGGTTTGTGAAAAATCTGTCTATGTAGCTGCGACCTTTGCATGATCTACTGAAACGGGAAAGTGTTTGGAAGTGGACATCGGACTGTGAGGCTGCGTTCGTAAGTGCAAAAGATCAACTACTTCAGAGCACCATAGTGGTTCATTATGACACTCGGAAGCCATTGAAACTAGCCTGTGATGCTTCGCCTTATGGTGTCAGTGCTGTCATCTCCCATGTGATGGAGAATGGAGAAGAAAAGCCCATAGCATTTGCATCTCATACATTAACCGTGGCAGAAAGCAAATATGCTCAAATCGAGAAGGAAGCCCTCTCTATTATTTTTGGAGTGAAGAAGTTTCACAAATATCTCTATGGGAGGAAGTTTACTCTCATTACTGACCATAAACCCCTCTTGGCAATCTTTGGGCCAAAGTCAGCTATTCCCACACTAGCCACTTTGAGAATGCAGCGGTGGGCGCTCATATTGATGGCTTATAACTATGAAATAGAGTATCGCCAGTCTGCAGACAATGCAAATGCAGATGTCCTCTCAAGGTTGCCAAGCAAAGTCAAGGATAACACTGCAGAAGAAGGGAAAATCTTCTATTTCTCTATTATGGAGGATTTACCTGTGAAGGCCAGTAACATTGCACAGTGCACAAACAAAGATCCTGTGCTTAGCCGAGTGAGGGAGCTCACTCTAAATGGATGGCCAAGTCATGCAAGGGAGGGGACATTTAAACCATTCTTTATAAGAAGAGCTGAACTATCAGTGGAGCAAGGATGTGTTCTCTGGGGAATGAGAGTTATAGTCCCTCCAGCTCTCAGACTAAAACTGCTACATGATCTTCACCAAGGTCATCCTGGCATGTGCCGCATGAAAGCCTTAGCAAGAGGCTACATGTGGTGGCCCTGTTTGGATAAGGACATTGAAAAAGCTGTACAAGAGTGCAGTGCATGTCAGACCATGAGACAACTACCAGCAGCGGCCCCACTGCATTGATGGAAATGGCCAACTCGGGTGTGGCAACAGATACACATAGATTTTTGCGAGAAGGATAAACAGTATTTTTTGGTTCTTGTTGACAGTCACTCAAAATGGTTGGAGGTGGTTCACATGACAACCACAACATGAGCTAAGACTACTGAAGTTCTGCACACCATTTTTGCATCTTATGGACTGTCTGAGGAAGTGGTTTCGGACAATGGGCCACAATTCACATCCAGTGAATTTAAGCAGTCTTTGAGAGGAAATGGCATCAAACAGACCTTGGTCCCAGCTTATCATCCCGCTTCTAATGGGGCAGCTGAAAGGTCAGTGCAGACAGTTAAATCTGCGTTGATGAAGCAAGTGTTGGCAGATAAAGGGGTCTCTTACATTGCAGCATAGACTAGCAAATTTCTTACTGATGTACTACTGATGTACTTACTGATGCACACCACACACAGTAACAGGTGTTTCACCAGCTGAGTTGTTTCTTAAACAGCAGATGAGGACCCAGTTTAGTCTTCTGAAGCCAAGTCTCTCTGAAACTGTTGAGGAGAAACAACTAAGTCAGAAGAAATACCATGACAAAGGAAGAACCAAGTTGAGAGAGTTGTCCGAGGGTGATCATGTGCGTGTGAGAAATTTTTTAAGGGAAAGGGGACATGGATCACAGGAAAGGTTGTAAAACGACTCGGACCTGTTTCTTACCTGATGAACGATGGTGTGAGAGAGCGCACAGTGCATGTTGATCACCTGTTACTCTCGCATGAAGAAGTTGTGGATTGCAACACTTCAAGTGATGATACTCACCTGACACCAGATCTGGATTCACCACAACCAAGCAGCAGCACCCAGGAGGCAGATGTGAGGATTTCTACTCCAGTACCAGCTCGCTCTCTGGTGAAGCCTCCAACTCTCCCTGCAAGACTCAGCCCTGTAGCCTGCCCTCACTCTCCAGCCCAGTACAGGAATACTCCAGTGAAACCAGTAGAGCCAGTGGCTGTCTCAGCTGCCACCCAACAACCTGGGCATCGCTATCCAGATCGCTTGCGGGTTCCACCAAAAAGACTGAATTTGTAAAGAGCAAGGGAACTGTATCCTTTTGGGGTCAAGTGTTCTGATTATCGTAGTTGTTTCTGAATAGTTAATTATTAGTTAATAAGTTGAAGCTAATTGTTCTGTCTATGAGGCTGCTGGAATAGGAAAAAAATAAATAAAATGAGACAACACAGTTTTAATTTGCAGAAGAAGACCCTTTAAGTTTAGGTTAAGCAAATGTTATGTTCACAGTATTCATGCTGATTGCAGTATCTTGAGTTTTGGGGGTTAAAGTTTAAAAGGGAGGAGTGTAGTGTATGAGAATATACTAATAGAGTACACTGCCCTCTTGTGGAATTAGTAGAGTACGTCCAAGTCTGTAATGTGTGTTTCCGGTTGGTTAATGTCTGAGTAAAGTCCAAGCCTGCACGCTAAGTCCGGTCTCTGTCTGACTTTTTAAACCCACATCAATATATTACAGGCAGGTGTAGGTAAGTGGCTATTTTTTTGTAGCCATTGCCTGACTTATGAAGGTCGACACACATCTGCCTTACTTGAATGTGTGTTCTCTTGTCTTTCCCATGTTGAAGAATGGATAAGAGAAATAGGCCTCTGTGTCACATCATATTTATACCCCAGGGAAACAGGATGTGATGAATTACTAATTAAAGGTTCCTAGATACTCTGATCAACTTTATAAACTACAGTAGAAATGACAGAAATGCTTCAATTACATTTATTTTCTAGGAATTGTTATGGGTGCCAATAATTGTGGAACAGGTGATTTTATGAAAAATAATAATTTCTTAGTCAGGGATTTTTTATTTTTTTTAATTCATTTGAGTTAAATGTTACATTTTTCTACAATTTTCAGTGTGAGATTATGCTTCTGCAATAAAATGTAATTTATTTTAAGGCTTTTAACACAACCAGGGGTGCCAATAATTGTGGAGGGTGGTGTAACCTTAAGTTTGTCTTGGATGATAGATTTTTTGTGTTCCGGTAAGTGGTAGGGGAGGCTGCGCACCATCACCTCTGGGGCATCTTGATGTGGTGTTCTATGAGGTGAGTGCAACCAAGAAAAGGCAAGAAGAAGAAGAAAAAGAAGCAGCCTTTATTTGTCACATGTACACTCAAGCACAGACTTAAGCATACAGTGAAATGTCTCCTCTGCATTTACCCCAACTGAAGCAGTGAACACATGCATGCACACGCAAGTGAACAATGAACACACACACACATACCCAGAGCAGTGGGCAGCTATGCTACAGTGCCCATGGAGCATTTAGGGGTTAGGTACCTTGCTCAAGGGCACTTCAGCCCAATCTCAGGCCATGGCTGCCCCATGTTAACCTAACCACATGCCTTTGAACTGGGGGAAACCGGAGCACCCAGAGGAAACCCACACAGACATGGGGAGAACATGCAAATTCCATACAGAAAGGCCCCTGTTGGCCGCTGGGCTCGAACCCAGAACCTTCTTGCTGTGAGGTGACAGTGCTAACCACTACACCACCGTGCCACCTCCTTTTGCAACTTGGTAACCTCTGTGAGTTGGGACGGCGAGAGATGGTTTCCACAGGGGACTGGAGCAGGTCGTGTGGTGGATTTTGTTTAAACCTCTGACCCCAGCTCCTCCCTCTCTGGAACTACCATTGCCAATGCCATGGGGACCCCCTCAGTCCATAATTTGAGCAGGTTGAGGTGGTATATCTGCTGCGACCTGCCTCTATCAGTTTGCTTCACCTCATAGTCAACGTTCCCAACTCACCATGTGACCTCAAAGGGCCCCTGCCACTTGGTGAGTAATTTACAGCTTGATTTAGGTAATAATATGATAACTTTTTCTCCTGGTGTGAATTCTCTGAGGCATGACCCATTGTACAGCTGGGACTGGTGCTCTTGTGCCTGCCACAAATTCTCCTGGATTAGATGACTGAGTATGCAGAGTTTTGTGTGCAGGTCAAGAACATATTAAATCTCTCATCCTGCTCCCACCTCCTGTTCCTCCCCTCCCTCCTGGTACCGCAGAGCCCGCTGACTGCACATTGCTGGAGTGGTTTAAGCAGTGCTTAAGAGGCTATAAAGAGGGTAGTTGGGTTTTCTCAGAGCATGATAACTGATTCCTCCCTTCTCTCCCTGCACAGGTCATCTTGAGGATGAAGAGGAAGACAACAGAGAAATCAGCGCTCACACCAGCAATCACCCCCGCTCCTGCTTTCACCAGCAGAGTGATGAAAGACCCAGACGCAGCCAGCCTCCACTTACAACCCTGTGCTAGGCCAGCTCTGGCTCTCCACCGCCAGCACCTGTTACACTTCTCTCACCCCTCACACTTCCTCTGTCTTTTTCTAAAAAATAAAAGAGCACTTACCTTTTCCACTAAACCCTGGGTTGAGTGTCTGTGTTCCCTGCCACAGCAGTGAGTGCCACACCATTTAAAAGTTACATATGCTGCCCCCAGAGAGGGAAGTGCTACTATATTTTAGCTAGCTAGAATTAGCAGGCTAGCTGTATTTAACAGCCCCAGGGATCCACAAAGCCTCATGGAAAGATCCTGCTTACAGCCTGTGATCCAGTATACACAGAGGGCTATGAAATTACATTAGGTTAACCCTTTCCCTTCACCCAGAACTTATCTTTTAGCTAGATAGCTAATGTTAGGTGATTAGCTCATTCTGTTGGATATGTACTGTTTATGATAATGAGCTCTTGTTGGGAGATTTTGCTCTTTCATCTGTTACTCAGTAGCTCAGGCACATTGATGTGCAAAATGAATGTTTGTTTTGTTTTGGTTACAGGTTCTGTCCTTGCCCAGTTTAGTTTCCTATTTCCTGATCCTGTGCCGCTATTATAGTTCTGAGTTTGCTTAGTTCTTTATATCTTTCAGTTTTTATATTTGACTGTATTTGCATCCACACCTTCTTGTCTCTGACACACATTCCAGAATCTTTAAATTAGTTGTTGAATTGTGTTTGTATTGTATCACTGTTTATTTGCTTCACGTATATTACTTGTTTTATTTAAAATATAAATAGTTTTGAACTGCTGGACTGCTTTATACAAAATTCCTGGCAGTAAACATTCTGCCTTGAGAGAAATCTATGCTAATTTGGTGTTTTATTAAGTGACCATATGTGCAAAATAATGAGTCATAAATAATTCTCATGTGGTTAGGCTTCAAGGCGCATATAATACAATTAATCAAATGAGATGAAAATCAAAAGCATTTTATTAAGATGTTCCCTATTTTGATATCAAAAATCTATTTTGTATAATTTGACACAAAATAGCTATCCAAACAGATAAAATAAAGACTTTATGTAGCACCATTCTTACTCACTGCCTGGAGTATAGTTGAGTCTTCACTATCATTGTGAGCTTTAATACCTAATTTGGTAGTATTGCAGAACTTGTAGAACAGATTTAGAGTCATCAGAGGCTTACTGCATAGTGTTATCCTCGGTAACTGTGAATGTCACCACAAACTTTTTTTTCCCTTGTAACAGCTGCAGACAATTGAGTCTCAAATATTAGGGGTGTGTCCCAAACTATATACTACTACACTAAATAGTATGTTAATGTATCAATGCCATTCAATCATTCTATTTATAGTGCAATATATGGTCTAAGTCTCATTAGTATGTGACCAGCATACTGAAACAATGTAAGTATCATTCCACCTAGCACTTAAAGAAGTGCTTTAGTCTCCATCAAAAACATACTATGCTCATTCTGTTTGTTTATCTGTTCCTTTGTTTGAAGATAGCCAGTATCTCAGCTGTTCAGAGAACCAGGGGAAGTTCTGCCAGTACAGAAAAGAGCCTTTACACATGTCTTCCTTGTATCTGGAGAGATGGGTGGGTTTAGTTAAGCTGAGCTTGATGGGAGAAGGGAACATGGTGCAGGGCAGGATTTGATAAATAACCTCTAAAGGTTATTTATCAAATCCTGCCCTGCACCACGTTCCCTTCTCCCATCAAGCTCAGCTTAATTAAACCCACCCATCTCTCCAGGATGAGAGGACAGGGGGATAATCCATTTTTGGATTGTCAATAAATAAATTAAAGAGAAACATTTACAAAAGGATGTCACTTACATCCAAACCTCACAGTGGCCTCTTTGCTGACGACTGTGCCATAAACGTTCTTAGCCACACAGACATATTTTCCAGCATGCTTACTCTTGTCGGGATTAGTGATTACCAGGTTTCCTCCCACTAAACTGTAATGTTCATCCGGCTGCTCCAGTAGCTTTATCTCCCAGTTATTATGCCACCACCTGCAAAGAAATAGTGATCGTTAACCTACATATGGTGAAAGGAAAGCTAGGGTATATTTTTGTATATGCTTTAATTTAGTGGCAAAGTATATGATTATTTATTTAAAATATTCATTAGATTCAGCAACAAGCTTGACTCATTGACATCATGGTATCAAAACCAGGAAATAAGTGAAAACTCGGTCATTTTTTATCATTAATATGACTACACACAGAACATAGAGTCAAGAGTCTAACAGCCCTGTAAAAAGTAGGTATTACTTGACAATGGCTGGTGGGTTGGCTCGCACTCTACAGTTCATGGAGATTTTGGTTTCAGGAGAATCCTCAGCATATATGGTGTCTAAGGGCTCCTCCTCAAATATGGGTCCAAATCCTGTGGCCTCCTCTGAAGCAGAAAGAAACATTTTTATAGTAAAAACATACAACCAATACAAACAAGTTGTATATACACTTATGCTGTCCTCTGAAATAAAGGCTGATTGGATGACTATTCATATTTTGGAAGCAGAAACAGATGTGACTTACTGTCAAAGATTCTGGGCTCAAAAAATCTAGGCTTGATGGTATCTACATAAGAAAAATAAACACCGAAACTACTGATTTCAGTCATGATAATGTTTTAATTAAGTTTTAACTTGAGGAATACATTTCAAAGTGAATATTTAAAATAAAGACATATACACTGATCAGCCATAACATTATCGCTATTGATGGGTGAAGTGAATAACAGTGATTATCCCACTAAAATGGGACAAGAGGTGGGATATATTAGGCAGCAAGAGAACAGTCAGTTCTTGAAGTTGATGTGCTGGAAGTAGGAAAAATAGGCAAGCATAAGGATCTGAGTGACTTTGACAAGGGTCAAATTGTCATGGCTAGATGACTAGGTCTGAGCATCTCCAAATTGGCACATCTTGTGGGGTGTTCCTGGTATGCAGTGGTTAGTACTTACCAAAAGTGGCCCAAGGAAAGACAACTGGTGAAGTGGAGACAGGGTCATGGGTGTCAAAGGCTCACTGATTCACATGGGGCATGAAGGCTAGCCCATATGGTCCAATCCCACAGAAGAGCTACTATAGCACAAACTGATGAAAAAGTTAATGCTGGTTAAAACAGAAAAGTGGCAACATTCACTTTTTCAGCAGTTTGTACTACAGTAGCTCTTCTAATATATCCCATCCCTTGCCAGGTTCCATTGTAATGAGATAATCAGTGTTATTCATTTCACCTGTCAGTGGTCATAAAGTTATGGCTGATCAGTGTATATAGCACATATACTGTAGATTTCTGTATTGGAATATACCTACCTGCTGATAAAAGCAAGGAGAAAAAGGTCAGCAACACAAGTGGGGACCCCATTATGATGCCACAACTGACAGGTGATAAAAAGCAGAAAGCATCCTATTAATAGGATACTGGACAATTAGATCCCATAAGCAAAATGCAATTCATTTTCATCTTTGCAAATTTTATTATTTGTTATAATATATAAAGGGATTCTCTCATGTTTCTTTGATGTGCTTGTTTAGGAATGAACAGAAGAGCAGACAAATAAATCAGTGGAGTCCAGTATATTGGATGTTCAGAGTCTGTGAGGGTTAATATGATAAACTTTCACTGTTGTGTTTTTTGCTTGCTTGTGTTGACTTAGCAGTTAACCAGCTGGTATAATTTACTTTTAACCACTATCTCTATTACAATATCATTCCAATCTGTGTAGACATTGATGTAACAATTTACATTTGAATAATATTGCACATTTCAATACAGGATAATTATAGCAAATAAGTGAATTAATGGTGATAATTTATTTTACAGTGCACAATATAGCCAGAGAGCTCAAATCAGTGCATACAGCTGGGATACAGCCAATTAGCCATCCATGAATTGAAAGTGCAATTTACTTCCCCATATTATTTTGCAGTCAATTAATAGAACAAGCAAACTTATATTTATAAAATAAGCAATATATACACAATAACTTATGTATTCCACTTAAACAGAGAAGCACTGACTGCCCTCCAGACCTCAGACTCCAGACCTCAGTCTGGTCAGTGCCTGATCTCACTAATGCGCTTTCAGCTGAATGAACACTAATCTCCACAGCCACACCTCAAAATCTAGTGGAAAGCCTTCTCAGAAGAGCAGGGATTATTAGAACAGCAAAGGGGAATAAATCTAGAATTTAATTTTCAACAAGGACATATTGGTCCTTGTTGAAAAGGTCAGGTGTCTACAAACTTTTTCCCATATAGTGTACTGTATGGGCGGCACGGTGGTGTAGTGGTTAGCGCTGTCGCCTCACAGCAAGAAGGTCCGGGTTTGAGCCCCGTGGCCGGCGAGGGCCTTTCTGTGCAGAGTTTGCATGTTCTCCCGGTGTCCGCGTGGGTTTCCTCCGGGTGCTCCGGTTTCCCCCACAGTCCAAAGACATGCAGGTTAGGTTAACTGGTGACTCTAAATTGACCGTAGGTGTGAATGTGAGTGTGAATGGTTGTCTGTGTCTATGTGTCAGCCCTGTGATGACCTGGCGACTTGTCCAGGGTGTACCCCGCCTTTCGCCCGTAGTCAGCTGGGATAGGCTCCAGCTTGCCTGCGACCCTGTAGAAGGATAAAGCGGCTAGAGATAATGAGATGAGATGAGTGTACTGTATATCATTGGAAAATTGATTTGCTTCATTTTAAAAAATTCTAATCACAGTCTTGGAAATCATTACTAAAAAATCTCACATTAACTTAATGCAAAGAATCTCCCACAGAAGCATACACACAAAGATCTATGTACTGTATATACACTCAAAACTTCATACCCTTAGACACAAACAATATTTTCATTGTATATCTACACATAAGAATAGTTTCTGTATACAAAATAACGTTTCATACAATATTAAGAAACCTACACTCTTATGTCTATCATATGTCTGTCTGCATGTAGCCATGGGGCATAAACAAAAGCCCCAGGTGGGGGAAGATTAAGGTCACACTTATGAAGGAAAAGATGTGTAGTAACTGGTGTTTTTTGTTTAAAAAAAAAAAAGACAATGAAAGCTGGCTTATAAATCAGCTCTGTTTGCCCCAGCATCTTCTTTTAATGCTGTGCAACACTTCCAGTGCATCAACTAAGACACTTAAAACATTTTAAAATAACAGTTTCTCTGTGTGACATGCTCAGTGTGGACGATCACCTGGGTAGAGCATAAACTGCTTTTTCTCCTCTATTTTCATATTATACCATTTGATTTTCACTTCACTTAGCTCACATCATTCACACTAAGCTCTATCAGGATTGTGCTTTGCATTCTATGGGAAATCAACATAGATTTCTTCTTCTTCTTCAAACTATAGTTAGGCCCTTAAATTCAAGTACAAAGAAAATCACTGTTTCCAAAACTTTTGTAAATGCAGTGGAAGATTTTGATTCTGTTTGTCTTATGCAAACTTTTACACACAACTTTACTAAAAGATTGATAAATAAGGCTCATTGTCCACAATGTATCACATATGTAACACTGCAAATGTAACATCACTGTAAATTATTCACGTGATGAAAAATTAGGTGGTGAAGAGGCCAAAAGAAATGGCCCAGGATTGCATATTATTATACTTTTAACTGCATATATTTTTAAATTGTGCATGTGTGTGTGGGTGAGAGAGAGAGAGAACGAGAGAGCGTGTGAGTGAGTGAGAGAGAGAGAGAGAGAGAGAGAGAGAGAGACAGAGAAATGTATCTACATATATGTTTAATGTTATTCTGTACTCCGATGCATTTCTCTCTCTCTCTCTCTCTCTCTCTCTCTCTCTCGCTTGAAAGTATATCCTTCATCACTGACCTTGGCATAATGGTCTCCAATGATTTGTCCTGGTCAAAGCACATAGAAGTCACTGTTTCTAAAGCAAACAAAATTCTTGGTCTCCTTAAGAGAGTCTACTGGGACATACGAGACTCCAGCACCAGAAAGCTGCTATACTGTGCAACCGAAGCTGGAATATGGTAGTAGTTTGTGGTCACCTTACACTACTAAGCATCGAGCCCTCTTAGAGAATGTCTAGCGAAGAGCAACTATATTCGTATTGAACTATCCCCAAAACATGACATATAGAGAGAGACTAATTGAACTTAATTTATTGCCTTTAGAATATCATAGAGAAATATCAGATTTACTTCTATTTTTTTAAGTCCAGAAACCACCTGTGCACTTTTGAACCATATTATCGTACATGCAATTATGACCTTAATAATTATAATTTTATTTGCGAACATAATCAGGATTACTATAGGAAATCATACTTTGTCAGGACTGTTGAATTGTGGAACTTGTTGCCATCTAGTACAAAGGAAATTAACCTATTTACTACTTTAAAGAACAATCTAATTAATATTTATTTGTCTAAGCGAGGAACTCCAGGTTAGATATTAATTTAGCTTGATATACATTTTACTCCTTTGCCATATTCTTATTTACTTGTATGTACTTTTAGAGTATATTCTTAATGTATGTAGTATTGGAGGGGGTTAGATCGCAATTGGGATGCAAGTTCTGTTTCTTTCCCCCCATCACACCCCATTTTAGATTGAATTATCTATTTTGAGTTAATAATTGATCCTCTTTCTTTTATTTGTATTGTAATGTATTTTTGGTGATGAATTCATTAAAATCTAAAAATAAAATAAATCTAAAAAGATGCCAAACTGAGTATATGGGCAGTGGTTAGCACTGTCACCTCACAGCAAGAGCCCAGTGGCCGACGGGGGGCCTTTCTGTGTGGAGTTTACATGTTCTCCCCATGTCTGCGTAGGTTTCCCTCACAGTTCAAAGACATGTGGTTAGGTTAACATGGGATGGCCTTGAGCTGAAGTGCCCTTGAGCAAGGTACCTAACCCCCAACTGCTCCCCGGGTGCTGTAACATAGCTGCCCACTGCTCTGGGTATGTGTGTGTGCTCATTGCTCACTTGTGTGTGTGTGAGTGTGTGTGCGCATATGTGTGTGCATTATGTGTGTTCACTGCTTCAAATGGGTTAAATGCAGAAGATAATTTCACTGTGCTTGAGTGTGCATGTGACAATAGTGGCTTCTTCTTCTTCAAACTATAGTTAGGACCTTAAATTCAAGTTCTCAAAAAATAAAAATAAAAATAAAAATGGGGAAGTAGGGCTAATAGGGGCAAAGTCTGAATAAGTTTGGGTTACAACTGAGATTTTTCAACCATGTGTGGGATTGAAACAAGTACACCTCTATTCTCAATCATGAAAGCGATCATGTTGCATTAAAACAACAGAAAATAGACTGCTGCCAGCCTAGTCTTTGACACAACGGTTATAATTACAGTTCCAGAGGTGCATCAACAAAGTAAACGTGTATTTCTATTAAAGTAAAAACAAATTTAGCTTACTTGTTAATTTTAATTATGAAATACTTTATACAAACACTGCATTATACTCCTATCTGACCCATTTGTCTTTCCATAGTCATAGCTCTGCCTCGCATAGCCTTCCTTCCTGCTGTTCCCACCGGCGGCTGGTCAAAAGAGATAACTCTGGAAGATAAATTCAGCGCTTTGTGACTGTTTTTTTTAATGATATTTGAGAATTTGTACAAAGCAAATTAATTAAAACCATAGCTTTGTTTTCATACTGTGGTCAAAGTAAAAGCAAACGTATTAACCCATCACTTCATGATTTCAGGTCGGAAAGACAATAAAATAAGCAGTATTAAGATTATCAAGTACTGGGTAGAAGTAGATGAGTCAGTAAGCGCAGAGAGCCGCCACCCTACCCAACCCATCCTTCCCGAGAGCGCGCGCACACACACACATGCAGCAGCATCAGCACCAGGCAGGATGCGCAAGCTTTCCTGCATTGCGGCACTCTGAATATTTCTCTTTCAAGCTTTCTTACTCTGTGATAAATAATTTCAGTCGAGTTAACATCATGTCATGCGAAACATGTATAATCGAAGCAAGGGGGGGGGGGGGGGGGGGGGAAATCCTACCTGCACGACACGCTTAAACGCAGAAAAAAATATTCCCATAAAGCTCCGGGGTCAGGACAGAACAGGAGGACAGGACAGGAAGGACGCTGCTACATCTCCCCACAGCCCACTGACTGTAACAGGACGATACAGACGCGCAGTTAGTTGTGAGGGAATGGAGAAGAGGATTATCCTGGAGTAATAATACAGCGGTCTTGTCCAAATGCGCCCTAAACACTGCAGTAATCTCCCAAACCCGCACTTTGGTGACGTCATCGAGATGCGGTCCTATAGAGGAGCGAGGTGATTAGGACAGCCCATCAGTGCTCAAGAGCTCACAGCCTTTTTTAAAGTTAGAGTTTGAGATTATCTTCTGAACAGATATTACTTTATTTCATTATAACATGGGGAAAAAACTTCTTGCTGTGTTACAATACTGTAGGTAGCCTATATTAATGGAGTTTTACATTATTACACCAGTAGGTGTTTAAACCTTTCATAAAATGTTGAACTAATTAATTATCGAAATATGAATCACACTTTATTCACACAAAGCTGAAATATGTTAGAGATAAAGGGCACTTGCTCTTCTTGAAAGCGTCTGAGTCATTACCTTTGGATGATGTTTCATAAAGTTTTGAATACTGCATGCATCTGAAACACGAGCTACATTCTCAGGTTTCGTACAGAATGTTATTTTAGACCATTAGAGATGTTAATGAGGTTGAATGTACATAAACCCCATACTGAAACTGTTTATCAAATGCCTGTTCAGCAGGAATGCATCTGGTTTATATATTAATTCCCATTTAACTTCACTTAGTTCTCCTTTCATACCATATAGCTTGTTCTAACCTAAAGTACAATTATATTAGCATACTAAAATTGTTCGGAGGCAAACTTGCAATCACAATAGCACATTAAATATATTAATGCAAATATTACAACATAAAATGTTCTGACTTATCAGGTTTATACCCACCATGTTTTCTAAATAGGCAACTTAATTCATCTGAAATATTTTCACTTAGAGAGATAGTTCAAGAAATGCATATACATTTTTTATATATAATTTTTTATACATATACCTTTATGGCGGCACAGTGGTGTAGTAGTTAGCACTTTCGCCTAACAGCAAGAAGGTTCTGGGTTCAAGCCCAGTGGCCGACAGGGGCCTTTCTGTATGGAATTTGCATGTTCTCCCCATGTCTGCATGGGTTTCCTCTGGGTGCTCCAGTTTCCTCCACAGTCCAAAGACATGCAGGTTAGGCTAAACTGGTGGCTCTAAATTGTCCATAGGTGTGAATGTGAATGATTGACAGGAGAAAACCTCTATAATAATCCAGTAGAAGGCAACAGGAAACAACTTCACTTAGCAAATGTTCCCTAGAAACTTTGATGGCTAAAGTTGTCAGAGTGGCCATGTTACTGTAGTGATATGCTAAAATGGATGGATACCTTTATACAACCCCAATTCCAAAAAAGTTGGGACAAAGTACAAATTGTAAATAAAAACGGAATGCAATAATTTACAAATCTCAAAAACTGATATTGTATCACAATAGAACATAGACAACATATCAATTGTCAAAAGTGAGACATTTTGAAATTTCATGCCAAATATTGGCTCATTTAAAATTTAATGACAGCAACACATCTCAAAAAAGTTGGGACGGGGCAATAAGAGGCTAGAAAAGTTAAAAATACAAAAAAGGAACAGCTGGAGGACCAAAGTGCAACGTATTAGGTCAATTGGCAATAGGTCATTAACATGACTGGGTATAAAAAGAGCATCTGCACAGAGCTTTATAAATGATCTCCCAGAGCTGTCAACTTTGATTGGGTCACTGTCAGCCCCTGCAGAACTCGATCAGGCAACTGAATGCTTAGAGTCAACATTCCGCCATACTTTAGATAATGTAGCTCCTCTAAAAAGGAAAATGGTCAGAGACAAAAAATTAGCACCCTGGTATAATGATGACACTCGCACATTAAAACAGACCACTCGAAAATTGGAACGTAAATGGCGTCAAACAAAACTGGTAGTGTTCAAATTGACGTGGAAGGAGAGCTTCCTGAAGTATAAAAAAGCTCTTAGTGCTGCGAGATCAACATATCTCTCCTCCCTAATAGAAGATAACAAAAATAATCCTAGATTCCTATTTAATACTGTAGAAAAATTAACCAGGAATAAGTCCACTATAGACACATGCACACCTGCAGTATGTAGTAGCAACGACTTCATGAAGTTTTTTAATGACAAAATTGAGAATATCCGACAAAAAATTCAAACTACTAATTTAAGGTTAGACAATGAAAGTGAACTTGTAGTTAACAATATAACTGTATCAGATCATCAGTTAGAATGTTTTACTCCCCTAAAAGAAACTGAATTACTCTCATTAATCTCTACATCAAAAGCCTCAACTTGCGTACTAGATCCCTTACCGACACATCTATTCAAACAGATAATGCCTGGAGTAATTGAACCGCTTCTAAAAATAATAAATTCTTCTCTTATGATTGGCTATGTACCCAAATCCTTTAAACTAGCAGTTATCAAACCCCTGATTAAAAAACCTGACCTTGATCCCTGTCAGCTGTCCAATTATTGGCCAATATCAAACCTCCCCTTTATCTCCAAGATCCTTGAAAAAGCTGTGGCACAGCAGTTATGCTCATATTTACATAGGAATAACATCCATGAAATGTATCAGTCAGGATTTAGACCTCATCATAGCACAGAGACAGCACTGGTTAAAGTAGTAAATGACCTACTGTTGGCGTCTGATCAGGGCTGTGTCTCGCTACTTGTGTTGCTTGACCTTAGTGCAGCATTTGATACCATTGATCATTCCATTCTTCTGGATAAACTAGAAAATGTTGTGGGAGTTAAGGGAATGGCCCTCTCCTGGCTCAGGTCTTATCTAACTGATCGTTATCAGTATGTCGATATAAATGGTGATATTTCTAGACGTACCGAGGTAAAGTTTGGTGTTCCACAAGGTTCTGTCTTGGGTCCACTGCTTTTTTCTCTATATATGTTACCTTTGGGCGATATTATTCGTAAACATTGTATTAGTTTCCACTGTTATGCTGATGACACACAGTTGTATGTCTCTGCAAAACCTGATGAGAGACACCAGCTTAATAAAATTGAGGAATGTGTTAAGGACATTAGACACTGGATGCTTATAAATTTCCTTCTGCTTAACTCTGACAAGACTGAAGTACTTGTGCTAGGACCACATAAAGCTAGAAGTAAGTTTTCTGATTACACAGTAACTCTGGATGACATTTCTGTTTCTTCACGTGCAGCAGTAAAAGACCTCGGAGTGATTATTGACCCCAGTCTTTCATTCGAAACTCACATTGATAACATCACCCGGATAGCTTTCTTTCATCTCAGAAATATTGCAAAGATAAGAAATTTAATGTCATTGCATGATGCAGAAAAACTAGTCCATGCTTTCGTTACCTCCAGGTTGGATTATTGTAATGCCTTACTGTCTGGATGTTCCAATAAGTGCATAAACAAGCTCCAGTTAGTTCAAAATGCCGCAGCAAGAGTCCTTACTAGAACTAGAAAATATGACCACATCACGCCTGTCTTATCCACACTGCATTGGCTCCCAATCAAATTTCGTATTGATTATAAAATACTACTATTGACCTTTAAAGCACTAAATGGTCTCGCACCACAGTACCTGAGTGAACTTCTGCTCCTCTATGACCCGCCACGCCTACTTAGATCAAAAGGTGCAGGCTATCTGCTGGTACCTCGTATAGTGAAGGCTACATCAGGGGGCAGAGCCTTTTCTTACAAAGCCCCACTGTTATGGAACAGCCTTCCAAGTAATGTTCGGGAATCAGACACAGTCTCAGCATTTAAGTCTAGGCTGAAAACATATCTGTTTAGTCAAGCCTTTTGTTAATGGTGTTTATGAGGTAAAGGAGTAGATCTGGAGGGTCCTCAGACATAGAGTGTTTTGGTAAACTGGGATGTATGGATGCTGTCAGTCCCCACTCGCTTGCTCACTCGAGTTTGTTGACGGTGCAGTGGCTGGCTGCTTTATGTCCCGGGGCTCCCTCATGCCTGTGTTACCTTCTGGCTCTCTCCTTTTAGTTATGCTGTCATAGTTAGTTGCCGGAGTCCCTGCTTGTACTCGGTGCAATATGTATACTGTTCCTACTTATTCAGGTGACATTGGGCATACCTAACCACCTGTGTTTTCTTTCTCTTCCCCCCCCCCCCCAAATCTGTCCCTCTGAGTTACATGGAGTCAACAGGAAATCTTTTGGTGGAGACGGTGGGGACCTCGACTGGCTATCGTAGCCTGCAGGGAATCGGCCGTCAGACGTTCTGTCGCATGTCCCAGACCCGGTGAAATGTAACTGAATTGTCTTGGCCAGGCCTAAGGGTCCCATCTGCATCTCATCATTGCTGAGGAGTGTGCTCCCATCACCCAATCAAGCATCCAGCCAGAGCAGGTCATGATATATTTTTTACCATATTAACATGCCATTGTGCGTCATGCCTGATGTAAAGACTCTCGTCTCTGCGAGCCTACCACACAGATTTAATACTTGTCATTTTTAGGGCATACCTAACAACGTGTTTTCTTTCTCTCCCCCCCCATCTGTCCCTCTGAGTTACATGTTGATCCTGGGATTGAGATGCTGGCCTCTTCTGCCCCTCGGACCTGCTTGATCCATCCTGGTGCCCTGTGTCTGGTCGGAGTTTTATCGCCCCACTCCTGTGAAGGACGGCCCCATGAGGACAGTTGAGGGTTATACCTGTTAAAACTGTTAATATTATAGTCAGGCTGTCTGTTGTTGCCCAAATGAGGATGGGTTCCCTTTTGAGTCTGGTTCCTCTCGAGGTTTCTTCCTCATGTCGTCTGAGGGAGTTTTTCCTTGCCACCGTCGCCACAGGCTTGCTCATTGGGGATAGATTAGGGATAAAATTAGCTCATGTTTTAAGTCGTTCAAATTCTGTAAAGCTGCTTTGCGACAATGTTTATTGTTAAAAGCGCTGTACAAATAAACTTGATTTGATTTGATTTGATCTTGGAGTGGCAGCGGCTCTCAGAAGTAAAGATGAGAAGAGGATC
This sequence comes from Neoarius graeffei, assembly GCF_027579695.1. Lineage (NCBI taxonomy): Eukaryota > Metazoa > Chordata > Actinopteri > Siluriformes > Ariidae > Neoarius > Neoarius graeffei. The sequence continues at coordinate 13,525,026 of NC_083589.1, read as the reverse complement.
ACCAATCCCCCTAATTCTGCACCGACAAAATAGTGGAGCAATATCAGAAAGGAGTTCAACAGTGTAAAATTGCAAAGAGTTTGAACATATCATCATCTACAGTGCATAATATCATCAAAAGATTCAGAGAATCTGGAAGAATCTCTGTGCGTAAGGGTCAAGGCCGGAAAACCATACTGGGTGCCCGTGATCTTTGGGCCCTTAGACGGCACTGCATCACATACAGGCATGCTTCTGTATTGGAAATCACAAAATGGGCTCAGGAATATTTCCAGAGAACATCATCTGTGAACACAATTCACCATGCCATCCGCCATTGCCAGCTAAAACTCTATAGTTCAAAGAAGAAGCCGTATCTAAACATGATCCAGAAGTGCAGACGTCTTCTCTGGGCCAAGGCTCATTTAAAATGGACTGTGGCAAAGTGGAAAACTGTTCTGTGGTCAGGCGAATCAAAATTTGAAGTTCTTTATGGAAATCAGGGACGCCGTGTCATTCGGACTAAAGAGGAGAAGGATGACCCAAGTTGTTATCAGCGCTCAGTTCAGAAGTCTGCATCTCTGATGGTATGGGGTTGCATTACTTCATGTAGCATGGGCAGCTTACACATCTGGAAAGACACCATCAATGCTGAAAGGTATATCCAGGTTCTAGAGCAACATATGCTCCCATCCAGACGACGTCTCTTTCAGGGAAGACCTTGCATTTTCCAACATGACAATGCCAAACCACATACTGCATGAATTACAGCATCATGGCTGCGTAGAAGAAGGGTCCGGGTACTGAACTGGCCAGCCTGCAGTCCAGATCTTTCACCCATAGAAAACATTTGGCGTATCATAAAATGGAAGCTACGACAAAAAAGACCTAAGACAGTTGAGCAACTAGAATCCTACATTAGACAAGAATGGGTTAACATTCCTATCCCTAAACTTGAGCAACTTGTCTCCTCAGTCCTCAGACGTTTACAGACTGTTGTAAAGAGAAAAGGGGATGTCTCACTGTAGTAAACATGGCCTTGTCCCAACTTTTTTGAGATGTGTTGTTGTCATGAAATTTAAAATCACCTAATTTTTCTCTTTAAATGATACATTTTCTCAGTTTAAACATTTGATATGTCATCTATGTTCTATTCTGAATAAAATATGGAATTTTGAAACTTCCACATCATTGCATTCTGTTTTTATTTACAATTTGTACTTTGTCCCAACATTTTTGGAATCGGGGTTGTACCTTGGGCAGCACAGTGGTGTAGTGGTTAGCACTGTCACCTCACAGCAAGAAGGTTCTGGGTTCAAGCCCAGTGGCTGGCAGGGGCCTTTCTGTGTGGAGTTTGCATGTTCTCCTGGGGTCTGCGTGGGTTTCCTCCGGGTGCTCTGGTTTCCCTCACAGTTCAAAGACATGCAGTTAGGTTAACATGGGATGGCCTTATGTTGAAGTGCCCTTGAGTAAGGCACCTGACCATCAACTGCTCCCCGGGCACAGTAACATAATTGCCCACTGCTCTGGGTATGTGTGTGTACTCATTGCTCACTTGTGTGTGTTCACTGCTTCAGATGGGATAATTGCAGAGGACAAATTTCACTGTGCTTGAGTGTGCATGTGATAAATAAAGTCTTATTTTTCTTCTTCTTGGGTTCTTAACAACAAAGAAGTGTACATTAAGATAGAAATGTTAGAATAGATAATAGAAATGCTGAAAAGCAAAGATGTGTTAAAAGTAATTAAAATACACTTTTCTACATTTTAGTATTTTTAAAAAGAGTAGTAAACAGTAATACTCCAAACAAAGTCACTATTTGGTGTGATAACCCATTGCTTTCTAAAAACACATCAGTACTCTCAGGTACACTTTGTGCAGTTTTATATGGAAATTAGCTGGAAAGTTTCCCTGAAAACATGCTGTAGAAATAGTTAAGGTGGGTGGAGCACAGAAGCATGGCAAGCTAGAACTGAGTTTGCAAAAACCCTTTTTATTTTAGCTTTTCAGCTTTTAATCATTCTCCCACACACACACACACACACACACACACACACACACACACACACACACACACACACACAAGTGTTCTCGTTCGGGGAGAGCCGCCTTCCTCTGCTCTCCCTCTCCTCTTATAGGGCACGGTCACTGGGGAAGACACACAAACACAGGTTAATTCCCATCAGGTGTAGTGATTCTGCCACTTACCTTCCCTGACTCCGCCCTCCATTCACAGACCGATGCTTGACTACGCCCCCGCTGCCACATACCCCCACCGCCCGACTCAGGCCGGGGAGCCATCCAGCCTGCAGCTGACTCCCCCCCCCCCCCCCTTGACAGGATAGGAAATCTGCCACGACCATCTGCGCCCCTGGCCTGTGGACCACTTCGAACTTAAATGGCTGGAGTTCCAGATACCAACGGGTGATCCATGCGTTGGCATCCTTCATGCGGTGGAGCCACTGCAGGGGCACAGTGTCCGACCAGAGGGTGAAAGGGCGCCCCAGCTGGTAGTAGCGGAGGGCAAGGACCGCCCACTTGATGGCAAGGCATTCCTTCTCTATGGTGCTGTACCTGCCCTCGCGCACCGACAGCTTGTGGATGATGTACAGCACTGGACGGTCCCCCCCCTCCACCTCCTGGGACAGAACAGCCCCCAGCCCTCTGTCCAATGCATCTGTCTGCAAAACAAAGGGGAGAGAAAAGTCAGGGGAGTATAACAGTGGCCCCACACACAGTGCAGCCTTTACCTTAGAGAAAGCCCGCTGGCATTGCTCTGTCCACTGGACCGGATCTGGTGCCCCCTTTTTAGTGAGATCAGTCAGTGGGCTGGTGACGTCCGAATAATTAGCTATAAACCTACGATAGTAGCCAGCCAGCCCCAGGAACTGTCTCACCCCCTTTTTGGTCTTGGGCCTCAGGCAGGCCGCAATCGCTGCTGTCTTATTGATTTGGGGAAGCACCTGCCCATTGCCCAAGTGGAAGCCCAGATACCGTACTTTCACCCGCCCAATCGCACACTTCTTCGGGTTGGCTGTGAGACCCTCTTGCCTCAGCGACCTAAGGACGGCCCTTAGGTGTTCTAGGTGCCGTGGTGTAAGGATTTATTCTTAATTGTAAGAATTTATTCTTAATTGTAAGGATTTATTCTTGATCTCAGTTTAACCAAGACTGACATGTGCAAATATTTGGTGTTTAATCTTATGTGGAACATTCCATTGCCCTGTGCTATCAAGAATAGGCTGTGCGTAATATTGATATCCTTGATATCTGTCTGAACATTCTGCTGATATGAAATGTGTAAGAACTTTCTGCTTATTATTGATGTAATTAAGATGTGACCTGCTCAGACCAAGGTCCCCTCACACACACACACACACACACACACACACACTCACTCACTCACATGCAGTCTGCACACACACACACACACACACACACCACACACACATATACACACACACACACACACACACCACACACACGGGATAAAAGCCTTCTGTATTCTCTTGTCTTCGGCGAAGCTGTGAATAGAGACTGTGAAACTAATTTTTGGGATCCTGTCTTGTTTCATGATTTGCTCCAGAGCTCTGGGTGACACGAAGGGACCGATCTGCGAGAGGGTAATCGCTCCGGTTGGGGCAAGAGGAAGAGACGGTGAATCTCTTACCTAACACGTGGCCAGTCATTACTATAAATAATGTCGTCCAGGTATGCGGCCACATAGGTGGAGTGGGGGTGGAGGACGCTATCCATAAGCCGCTGGAATGTAGCGGGCACCCCAAACAGCCCAAAAGGAAGTGTGACGAACTGGTGTAAGCCAAACGGTGTGGAAAAGGCCGTTTTCTCTCGGGATAGCGGAGTCAAGGGGATCTGCCAATATCCCTTTGTCAAATCCAGTGTCGAATAAAAACGAGCCGTGCCTAGTCGATCGAGCAACTCGTCAATACGGGGCATTGGGTATGCATCAAATTTAGACACCACGTTGACTTTTCAATAGTTCACACAGAACTGGACCGACCCGTCAGCCTTGGGAACTAAGACCACCGGGCTACTCCAGTCACTGTGGGACTCCTTGATGATGCCCATTTCGAGCATGGCCTCGAGTTCTTCCCGAACCACCTTTTTCTTGTGTTCGGGCAGTCTGTAAGGGCGGCTGCGCACTACCCCCGGGGGCGTCTCAATGTGGTGTTCTATGAGGTGGGTGTGGCCGGGCAGGGGCGAGAACACGTCAGAAAATTCTGTTTGCAACTGGGCTACCTCCGTGAGCTGGGTTGGGGAGAGGTGGTCTCCACAGGGGATCAGAGCGGTGGGCGATGTCAATTTTCCCTTTTGAACCTCCGGCCCAGCTCTGCCTTCTCTGGAACCACCGACACCAATGCCACGCGGACCTCCTCGTTCCAAAGTTTTAACAGATTGAGGTGGTAAATCTGTAATGCCCCACCCCTGTCCGTTCGCCTCACCTCATAGTCGATGTCCCCGACTCGCCGTGTGACCTCAAAGGGTCCTTGCCACCTGGTGATCAATTTGGAGCTTGACGTGGGCAACAACGCGAGTACTTTATCTCCTGGTGTAAATTCCCAAAGGCGCATTCCCCTGTCGTACAGACAGACTTGCTTGACGTTCTTGGGCTTGCCGCAAATTCTCCTGGGTGTGGAGTTTGGCGCACAGACCGATAATGTATTGAATTTCATTTTTGCTTGTTGAAGGTCCCTCCTCCCAATTTTCATGCAGCACATCTAAAATGCCGCGTGGCTTATGCCCGTATAATAATTAGAACAGGGAGAACCCTGTGGAAGCTTGTGGGACCTCTCGCACTGCGAAAAACAGGGGCTCGAGCCATTTATCCCAGCTGCATGTGTCCTTGCTTACAAATTTTCTAATTATGTTCTTGAGGGTGCAGTTGAACCATTCGACTAAGTCATCCGTTTGTGGTTGATAAACACTGGTGCGGATAGGCTTAATTCCCAGTAACCCATACAATTTGCACAGTGTGCGTGACATAAACATAGTGCCTTGATCAGTCAGAATCTCTTTGGGGATTCCAACTCGGGAGAGAACATGGAAAAGTACTTCCACAATACTGCGTGCTGAGATATTGCGAAGAGGCACTGCTTCCGGATATCGTGTTGCATAGTCCACCAGAACTAAAATAAAGCGATATCCTTGTGTTGATCGATCTAATAGCCCGATGAGATCCATCCCAATTCTTTCGAACGGTGTTTCGATTGATGGCAGAGGGCGCAAAGGTGCTTTTGGAATGGCCGCTGTATTTACTAACTAGCATTCGCGGCATGCCGTACACCACCTATGGACATCGCCGCGAATCCCTGGCCAATAGAACCGGGCCATTATTTGGGCTAGTGTCTTATCCTGCCCTAAGTGTCTGGCCGTGGGATTAAAGTGAGCTGCCCGGAATATAAATTTCCGGCGGCTCTTTGGGATCAAAAGCTGTGTTATCCGTTCTTTAGTCTGAGTGTCCTGCGTCACTCGGTATAATCTATCCTTAATAATGGAGAAATAGGGGAAGGACGGGGTGGCTTTTGGCTGGAGCGTTTGACCATAGATTACTCTCACTTGGTCAAACATATGCCGCAGAGTCTCATCTTGTGACTGCTCTAACGGGAAATCCACGAGGGATTCCCCGAGAGAGGGAGGAGGAGTCTGCTGCTCCTCGCTCTGATGCAGTGATGACGTAGACAGCTCTGTGACAGCTGCTCCCGCCAAAGCCACACCGGGACCTCCCCCCGCAAAACTATGGCAGGCCCCACTCTTCACTAAATGTGTCATTAATTCCCCAAATCACGGCCAATCAGTCCCCAAAATTATCGAGTGGGTAAGGCGAGGATTAACCGCCGCCTTTACTCTAAATTTCTCCCCTCGAAATAGAATGTGGACCGACACTAAAGGGTAGTTGTGAACATCCCCGTGCACACACAACATCTTCACTAATTGTGCTTTCCCCAATGCCTCGTCTTGCACCAGGCTTTGGTGGATTGAGGTCTGATTACAGCCGGAGTCCACCAAAGCCTGATACGTATCCCCTTGGATACTCACCAGTATGCGATATGCTCCAGCCCGATCGAGGGCGGTCCCTGTTGCGTTGGGGATCCGGATCACCGCGCCCACCTCCATCGCCGAGCACTGATGCTGGAGGTGCCCCGGCTCCCCGCAGAGCCAGCATACCGGCCCAGGCTTTCCCTCTGCACCAGTGTTCTGGAACTCAGAGGGGGGAAGACACAGACATGGAAGTAGGAAATGGTAGGGCACTGCAGGTGCGGTGGGCTGGCTGGGGTGGAGCCGGCCCCCGCCTCCGCGGTGGGGGAATGGGATGAGGATGAGAAACGGAAGGGGAGACAGAGAGAGGGAGAGGGGAGAAGAGGAGACATGCTGTCCTGCCATTGGAACAGCCGCCATATGGTCCTCCGCCAGCTCGATGGCCTGATCCAGCGACGCCGGGCAATGGCACTGGACCCACTCCGCGGTTCCTTCTGGAAGTCGGGCAATGAATTGTTCCAGCGCTATCAGATCGATGATTCCCTTGGCATCGCAGTTGTCGGCCCTCAGCCACTGCCGGCAGGCGTCCTGGAGTTGCTGGCCAAACATGAACGGCTGGCCGGCCGACCTCGTCCAGGCGCAGCACGCGGAAGCGCTGCCACTGCTGCTCCGGGGTGTGCCCTGTGGAGGTCAGCGTAGATCAGCCGGCTGTTGGTGGGGAGCTGTAGCACGGCCAGCTGCGCCTCACTCATTAGCAGGGGCAGGAGGCGTGCCGTGCGCTGTTCCACCGGCCAACCCCATACCTCTGCCGCCTGCTCAAAAAGAGTGAGGAAGGCTTCGGGGTCATCATGCGGACCCATCTTCATTAGGGTGAGGTGGGGAGGGTCCATGGCGGTGGTGATGGTGGGCCCCGCAGATGCGAGCAGGCGCCGGAACGCCTGGTGATCTTCCTGCTGTGCCAGCACCAGGGCTTCGAACCGTTGTTCCTGCTCCTTCCGGAGGGTGACCAGCACATTGTGCTGGCTCTGTTGGGCCGAGGCGAGGGCATGGACCAGCTCCTTGAAGGGGGAGGACTCCATGAGGCTGTTCCCTTCTGTACTCCGTCCCGGGTTTCAGCACCACTGTAGAAATAGTTACGGCAGGCCAGAACTGAGTTTGCAAAAACCCTTTTTATTTTAGCTTTTCAGCTTTTAATCATTCTCCCACACACACACACACACACACACACACACACACACACACACACACACGTGTTCTCGTTTGGGGAGAACCCCCTTCCTCTGCTCTCCCTCTCCTCTTATAGGGCGCAGTCACTGGGGAAGACACACAAACACAGGTTAATTCCCATCAGGTGCAGTGATTCTGCCACTTACCTTCCCTGACTCCGCCCTCCATTCACAGACCGACACTTGACCACGCCCCCGCTGCCACACATGCTCTCATGGGGCCACTGGGATTTTGCACATTGACAGCATCGTGGGTTTTCCTGCAGTGTCCCAGCATGGGATTCATGTGGGCATATCAGAGTGTGGGCTGCCTACAGACACCATGCACATATGGGCCATTTTGGGATTTGTATGGGTTACCTCTTGCCCGCACTGCCCAAAATTTGCCCATAAAGGGACAATGTGGGAATTTTTGCATCCTCAAGCATCTTGGAAAGCCTGCCACAATTCTTGGATCTTGCCTTTCACACTTGTATCTTTTTTGCAGGTAAAACCTAGCAGTCTTCACAGTCTTTTCAGATATGTTTTATATCTGAAAAGTGGTGCATGTCCTATGTTGCTTTAGTTATTGAAATACAAACATTCCTCTGTAGTGTTTAACATAATAATGATAAACATTTGTGAATCTAATTATTATTATTATTAATCATTCATCCATTATCTGTAACCGCTTATCCTGTGCAGGGTCACGGGCAAGCTGGAAACTATCCCAGCTGACGATGGGCGAGAGATGGAGTACACCCTGGACAAGTCGCCAAGTAATCGCAGGGCTGACACATAGAGACAAACAACCATTCACACTCAATTTAGAGCCACCAATTAGCCTAACCTCCATGTCTTTGGACAGTGGGGGAAACCGGAGCACCTGGTGGAAACCCACGCAGATACAAGGAGAACGTGCAAATTCCACACAGAAAGCCCCTGTCGGCAACTGGGCTCGAACCCAGAACCTTCTGGCTGTGAGGTGACAGTGTTAACCAGTACACCCCTGTACCACCATTATCATCATCATCATCATCAATAATACTATTATACAAAATATAGAGTATATGTAGCCTGTGGAATTTTGCAGAGGACACCCGCCAGATCTGCAGGTGACAGATGGATGTAAAAACAGAACAGAGTTATTAGGCACACAGGCAGACAAATCCAAAACATGGATCAAAATTGTACTCAAAGTCAGACTAAGGTCAGGCAAGGCACTAACAGAACATCAAAGACAAGGATAGGAGGAAAAAGAATAAAAACACTAAACAAAGGCAAAACCAGATCATCACTATGAAGGCTTGGGAATGTAAGTCAATTATCATACTGAGGATTACTTCAGAATGAATATGTAAACTGAGAGTCCTTATATAGTGTGGCTGTGATAAGGAACAGGTGTGTGTGTGAGATTAATAATCAGGGGCCTGTGAGCGATGAAATGCAGGATGGGTGTTGTAGTCTGTGGTAGCCATGTGTGGAGGTGAACTGTGGGAAAAATGTTGGAGTGCTCGCAGGTTCAGGTGTGACAACACCATTTTTTTTATTAATTAAACAATATATAAATTATATAAATTTAATTGTAATATATGTACATTTTCCAAACAAGCAAAACTTGTAGAACTAAAACTGCATGGTTAAAGTTGTTTAGGAGTGTACAGTACTGTCTACATGTGTTGAATAGATACAATCACTTTTTTTAGGAAGCAGACTGATACACTAGCATGCAATTTTTAAAGCAGTATTCTATACAAGTAACAGGCACAGGTGGAGAAAGTTCTCACACACACACACACACACACACACACACAGTTAGAATGCAGGCATTTACAGATGTCTGTGCAGAGGAGAGCGGGGTGCAGACTGACAATCAAAGCCAAGACTAGAGACTAGAATCAGAGTTGGTAAACAAGCAAGGGTCGGTCGATTGGTGAACAACACAGGGAAGATCAGGCAAAAAGCAAAAACGTGAGAGGAAATGCGAAAGGGTCAGAAATACAAGAGGCAGTCAGAAGAAACAAGGCTTGGTATGTACTGAGCAGGTAGAACAATACTTTGCACTGGAGTGTTTGTTTGGAGAGCTTAAATGGAAGGGCAGGTGATTAAGAAAATGAGAGACAGCTGAGTTTCAGTAGGCTGGAGCCAGAGAGTGCTGTGTGTCTTGGGAACTGTAGTTCAGAGTGTCCATGTTTGTAGTTTGTTCTTTGTCAGCGGGTTTACTGACAGACCCCCCCCGAGGAGCTACCTCCAGGAGCTATATTCTTTATTGGATGACCCTTACCTCTGGGTACTGGTTTGTTAGAATATTGAGCATGAAACTCTTGTTTCAGAAGTGGGTCGAGAATGTCCCTGGCCCTGACCCAACTTTGTTCCTCGGGCCCATATCCTTCCCAATCTACCAGGTACTCGACTTGATCTCCTCTTCGTCTTGAGTCAAGGATCTTATTTACCTGGTAGATGGGCTGTCCCTCTAGATTGAGTGTAGGGTGCTCCTGGACTGGTGTGTTGCTGGCAAGGGGCCTCGGGATAGTAGGTTTCAGGTGTGATACATGTAAGGTAGGAGATACTCAGCTGTGGGGGGGGGGGGGGGGAGTTCAAGACGGTATGATACTGTACTTCATTGATGCGGCAAAAAACCTTAAATGGCCCAATGTAGCGTGGCTGGAGTTTTCTACAGGTGTTGGGTTCTTTCAGATTCTTCTTGGCCACCCATACTCTGTCGCCAGGGGAAAAGTTTGGAGTCTCTCCTCTATGCTTATCCGCCATACTTGCCAACTTTTCAAAATTCTCATGGGGGAGAAAAGTGCATGAATGACATTTTCAATTGGACGAGGGTATGATGCATGGTTGAAATGATAAAAACAGTGGATCCCAATTAATTGCAAACCATTTGAAATTTATACAATTAAAGAGTTTTTGAATAGTTGATATTGTTCTATCAATTACTATAGGTTATGGGATTCATGTATTAGGCATGAGATAGCACAGAGTGAAAAATCTGAAATAATACTTGTCTTGAATTTTAATATAATAACCATGAAAGGGAAGTCTTAAATCAGATTTTTAGCTGAAAAATCTCATGCCTGAATATTGTACAGAGACCCACAGAAAATAACACAAGTGATGCTTTAGAAGAATGTTTATAATTTCTTAAAATAGTCACAGTGAATGAAAGTATTACTGGATTGCATCAAATGTGTTTTCCTTCTGTAAGCTCATGCAAAAATACAGAGAACTATAATATCATATATAAATTAAATTTAATAAAATTTGACCAAAATAGTAACAACTCAATTAAATAAATACTGCACTGTCTTAGTGCTACTAAAATGCATCTCTCTTACTAAACACTTTCTAACGGAAAAAGCACTAGAAATACTATCAAAATCCTATCGGAATGCATCAAAGGAATTTGCTCATTTGCAAACTTTGACTAAAAATTTTCAAACAAAATTTAAAAATGGCACTATAAATTCTACCATACTATCAAAATATACACCACAAAGAAATTCACTCGAATGCAAAATTTTAGTACTACCAAAATACACTCACTAGTAATCTTTCACTTAAAACCTCAAAACTCTATCAAAATCAATCACTTTCCAGATAATTCACTTGTAAACTTTCACTTAAAACTTTAAAACAAAAATTCAAAATAGCACTAAGACACTACCACACTATTAAAATACACTCATCAAACAAATTCTCTGTCATGCAAAATTTCACTAAACACTTTAGAAGTTGTACAGTTTGTTTCTGAAATGGTATGGAAGACTAGTTTAATTTCACACTCAAATGTCCATTATATTCTGATTTAAGGTATCTTTACCTTAAAATGTGTAACCGGCAGGTCGAACATTTGCTTATCCATGGAAATTCATTCTCCCATGCAAACTGGTATTTGCATTAATATTTTTGCCGTTTGGTATTGGGTTTAGTGGCCATGATGAATGACTGCTTGTAAAAAATGTCGGACAGGCTGGGTGAATCCTACATTACGGAAGTGACTGTCGTTCTGTTCGCTGATTGGTTAAAATCAGTTGATGTCAGCAGTGTTTCTCATACAATTCTGATTGGACATAATCATGGGTATTTTTAACTTGGCGCTAGGGATTTCCCAAAACCAGGAGATTATCCAGTTTTTAAAAAATACGATCGGGAGGCGGGAGACAGAGGCTAAAATCGGAAGGGTTGGCAAGTATGATCTGCATATTCTTTATACTTGGCGCAGACTGATTCTAGACACTGATGGACCTCCTCCCAGATGGTTTGACTGCATGTGAACCAGTTATTGATGGCTTGTACCTGGCTGGGTGTGTCGTCCCAGGGAAACAAGGGTGGTTGGTAGCCGAGTATGCACTGAAACAGTGTTAACTGGGTAGCTGAGTGTTTAAACGAGTTCTGTGCATACTTGGCCCAAAGAAGGAAGCGTGCCCAGTCCCCCTGGTTACGCATGCAGTAGATCCTCAAGAAACAACCAATCTCCTGATTTGCTTTCTCTACTTGGCTGTTTGACTGAGGGTAATCGCTGGACATGAGACTTATGGATACTCCCAACCTCTCCATGAAGCTTGTCCAAAAACATGAAATAATAATAATAATAATAATAATAATAAATTTTATTTATAAGCACCTTTCAAGGTACCCAAGGACACTGAACAGTAAAAAACAAACAATAAAAAGCAAAACAATAAAATAACAACAATAATAAAATAATAAGAAATCAATAATAATAATAACAACATTATTAAAACTCAAAGAGAAAAGGCCAAGCTAAAGAGATGTGTTTTTAGCTGTTTTTTGAAAGAGGACAGTGTTGAGCATTGGCACAACGCTAGTGGCAGGGCATTCCACAGCTTAGGGCCATTTACACTGAAAGCCCTGTCACCCATAGAGCAGAGCCGAGAGTAAGGGACTGCTAATAGGTGGGTATCTGTGGAGCGAAGATTTAAAGGTAACTGATATGGAGTTAGGAGATTTGATAAATAGGGAGGGGCCAGGTTATGTAGGGATTTGTAAACAAGTAAGATAATTTTGTACTGAATGCGGTATTTAACTGGGAGCCAGTGCAGGTTGTATAGAATAGGAGTGATATGATCCTAGGGCCTGGTGTAAGTGAGTACCCTAGCAGCTGAGTTTTGGACATATTGCAGCCTATGAATTGGGATCCCCAGTCACTGACTACGGTATATCCTTGGGGATGTCATAGTACCTGAAGACTTGTTGAAATAAAAGCTCTGCAGTCTGAGAGGCTGTGGGGATGCCTGGCAACAGGATGAGTTTCAATGCCTTTGAAAATCGGTCAATGGTTACCATTACAGTGGTGTTGCCTTTACAGGGAGGGAGATCTGTGATAAACTCAATTGCTAGATGTGACCAGGGTCTTTGAGGAATCAGTAGAGGACATAATTTGCTGGCAGGGGGGTGTTCTCAAAACCTTCGCTTGAGCACATTCGGAACATGAAGCGATGAACTGGTTGATTTCCGTGAGCATGTTCTCCCATCAGTACTTGTTCCTTAACACTTGGTGTGTGTGTTGACTGCCTGGATATGCAGTGGTGGGAGATGCGTGTGCCAGTGGCGGCTGGTAGTCTTTCAAACAGGGGAGGCTGGTTGGTTACGATATTTCCAGATTTTAAAAGAAAAAAGAAAAAACACATCAATTTTGCCCATACTCTTGCCTTTGATCTGGCTGATTGTTGGCAGGGTCACAAACTGTGAAATAACAGGTTCTTTTGGCCCATTAGCCTACTGTCCAATATACATGATGGTGGTGTTGGGGGGTATATTTTAAAATTTAATATTTTAAAATTGTGGCATGTTGTTTAAAAATTGATCATTATTGAAAGCAGCTCTTTGTCAGGAACCTCAGCAGTAATAGCAGAGTGTTCTGGAATAGGCACAAGCACTGACCTTGGGGAGCCAAACATAGAGCTGGGTGCCACACATTTCATTCAATGACACTTTCCCTATATTTTACTTATTTTGACTGAGAAATGTTTTATTGACAATTTTGATAACCCTTCACCTTTAATCCAGGTCTGTAGTGTGAAATGTTCTCGGCTGTGTTTTTGTATAAAAATGTTTTCCAAATTGTAGCTGTGTTTAATTCATATCCAGAGAAATATATATTCCAATATAATATACTCAGCATAAACATTTTAAATAGATTCTATATTTTTGGTCCATCCATGACATATTACTAAAGTAGCCTATTTACTGTTGTTGATGTGGGTCACTTGCTGTTAGCCAATTCACTTTCTCGTACCAGGAGAGCTGAAAGGAACTAGTATTATTCCCTACCTTTTTCACCAAGTCAATTTGAGGCGTCGGTCTACCCTGCTCTTTAATTTTAATTTTTTCCTCGAAAGGAAGACTGGCAAATGGCTTCGCCAAAATTAAATCAGCAATGCTCGGCATCCGTGCGCAGTTTTCTTGCTAGCTGACTAGCCCCCTCAAGTTCAAGTTCAGTCACTCAAATAAACGAAATTTCTGGAACTAAGATAGCAAACTTGACAACACTATATTTACACTTTATTTACAATGAAAATACATACAAACTAAAAAAGCTGGTAGAAAACGTATGTAATGAATGAAATCGAAATGTAAGCTGATCTCTTACAATACACCACAGCACTTGCGAATCTGCATGAGACTGAACTGAAATTCACCGCTCCCTGTCTATATTTGAAACGAGCTGTCAATCAAAGAAAATATCCGGCCGCTTTCACCAATTACCAGTCTCCTCATGGAAACTGCCATGTCCCTCCCACTGTGAGGCTCGGAGTCCGTGGGCGGGCATTTTCGCAGTATTTGTCCAATAACCGTCTTGCATTTTGAGATTGAAAAGCGCATCGCTCCCAAATGCCATTGAAGTCCACTGAGGCTGGGAGTCCGTGAGACTCCGTGGGCGGGCGTTTTCACAGTATTTGTCAAATAATCGTCTTGCATTTTGATATTGAAAGTGCATCACTCCCAAATGCCATTGAAGCCCACTGAGGCTGGGCTGCATCGTGCTGTCACGAGGGGGAGAAACTCACGCACACATTAGGCGAACTGGGGAAAGTTATAACAGAATGATTTCGCACTGTAGTTGGATTGAGCACATATATTTCTATGATTCTGGATCTGAAATAGCAATGTTATAAGGTCGGCTATAACATAAGCCTAGCGCAATTCATCCTACACGATGTTCGTCATTTTTAGAGGAGGCTGAGCCTCCCTCGTTGTCTTAGAGCAATCGCCCGTGGCGTGCGCCCAGGTGAGGAGTCTGCTGCAAAGATGCTTGGGTACGTAGAGAAAACCAGGTCGGAGATGAATGGGATGGGTTTGAGGCTGAGACTTGCTTATTTCCTTGTCCAGTTCCCAGGTGATGGACTGTACAAAACACTATGGTGGGAGGATGGGATGAGAAACTGAGTCTTGGTGGGATGGACCGAAAGCCCTGGATAGAGCAACTGCTTTAGTATTTTTGGAACCTGGATGGAATAAAATGGTGAAGTTGAATCAGGTGAAGAATAATGCCCACCTGGCCTGATGTGGATTTAGCCTTTTGGCTTTCCTGAGATATTCTAGGTTCTTGTGATCTGTGAGAATTACAAAGGGGTGAGTAGCTCCCTCTAACCAATGCCGCCACTCCTCGAGGGCTAGTTTAATGGTGAACAGTTCTCTGTTCCCCACATCATAATTCCTTTCTGCTGAAGTTAGTTTCTTTGAAAATAAAGCTACTGGGTGTAGCTTTTATTTTTCCCCAAAACGCTGGGAAAGGATGACCTCTACTTGAATCTGAACTGAATGGGTGCGTGTGATGACAAGCCCGTCGCCTATGGGTCCTCCATCGATGGTCCTAATGCTGAGTGCACTGTGCAGAGTAGTAGTAAGCAGGTTGAGCATCTGCACTATGGTACTGCTGATAAAGTTCCCCTCTGCCCCTGAATCAACAAAAGCAGAAAGGACGTATGTGGAGGATGCCACCTTTAGTAAAATTGGAACCTTAAAGGATTTTGAGTTTAATTCTCTCACCAGACTCATAGATCTTGCTGGTGTTTCTGCTGGGGCCACATGGGCTGGTCGGACCGGACAGTGCTGGATGTTAGCCTTCCAAGTAATGTTCAGGAATCAGACACAGTCTCAGCGTTTAAGGCTAGGCTGAAAACATACGGTATCTGTTGAGTCAAGCCTTTTGTTAGTGGTGTTTATGAGGTAAAGGTGTAGATCTGGAGGATCCTCAGACATAGAGTGTTTTGGTAAACTGGGATGTATGGATGCTGTCAGTCCCCACTCGCTTGCTCACTCGAGTTTGTTGACGGTGTAGTGGCTGCTGCTTTATGTCCCGGGGCTCCCTCATGCCTGTGTTACCTTCTAGCTCTCCCCTTTTAGTTATGCTGTTATAGTCAGTTGCTGGAGTCCCTGCTTGTACTCAATGCAATATGTATACTGTTCATAGACGTCGCCAGACCCATTTTAGGGTAGCTCCAGCCACCCTATCTTATGGCAAAGCCACCCTATATTTTTTGCCCTTTTTAAAATTATTTATATTTTTATTTTTTTTTCCCAAAAAAAACAAAGGCAGTAAAGCACTGAACATGAGCCATCAAGAACGCAAGTTAATCCGAACAACAGTTTCTGCTTGCTTATTTATTGTTTAATGCAATATTATTAATATCGTTATGATTCCTCCTCATTGGCTCTGTGTCAAGCGTCACATCGAGTGGTAGGCTAGTAGGACTTAAAAAACTACGCGGGCATTCTGCAGCAGGCGCGGTGCAGGCTTCCATTGAGTTGGGCTTGCAGAGAGTCAGAATTCTATGCTTTCATTTGCAGACACACACGGTGAGATTGTAATTTGATGTCAGTGGTTTGCATTTGCTTAACTTTACCTAGGCTATATTGAGCAATGGGTAGTGAGGAAAGACGATATTGTAGCTTTTCTATTTCAACTGTAAATCTGGCACGTTAGCATGGTGAACAAACTTACTAAGCTGTGTGGGTTGTAGCCTACTAGCATTAGTTTTGGCATGGGAAAAGATTATCTGTCTGTCTATCCTTTGAATTGATTGACAGCCTTAGTAGGTGCTCTGAAAAATGTTCGGCGCACGCTGCGCGCGCACAATACCTTTTCTCCTCTGGGTGCTAAGCTACCCCTGTCTCTCAAACCTAGTGACGTCCCTGATACTGTTCCTACTTATTCAGGTGACATTGGACATACCTAACAACCTGTGTTTTCTCTCTCTCTCCCCCCCCAAATCTGTCCCTCTGAATTACATGGAGTCAACAGGAAATCTTTTGGTGGAGAGGGTGGAGACCTCGACTAGCTCTCGTAGCCTGCAGGGAATCAGCTGTCAGACATTCTGTCGCATGTGGGTCATTCCACATCAATTCAACCGGGGCCCGCGCACTTAGGTCTCAAAAAATTCTGAAAAAATCACCAGATGTACCCATGTTACCTAGGAGAAACACTGTAAATTTATTTGAATGTAAGATGTATACTTTTCATGTTACAGCCAGTTTTACTGGGGGAGGGGGGTGTCAATTTTGTGCAGACTCTTTTTTTTTGTCAAAGTTCACAAGCCCATAGCTCAAGAACTAAACCATGTAGGAGGCTCAAATTTTGCATGCTGGTACATAAATAGGAATAGTATGTAGCAAAACTGTCATTTTGGGTCTGGATGATCCTGCATGGTCATAGCACTCCCTCAAAGATGATCAAAATTTTATTGGAGTTTTTGGCTGTGCTCTGTTTAGGCCTTCAGAAAACATATTTTTACCCAACATAGGCTCTTGATTTTTTTTCCCTTATTGAGATAAGTAGAAACACTCTCAAAAAAAGCAATAAACAGAAAGGAAACTCTATCAGTGTTTGAACAGAAGACCTCACAAGTCTGACAAATCATTTAGGTATCCTTTTCAAGTTCAACGATTCAATTTCAATTCAATTGATGTGGAATGACCCATGTCCCAGACCTGGTGAAATGTAATTGAATTGTCTTGGCCAGCCCTAAGGGTCCCATCTGCATCTGCCTGCACTCACTCTGATCTATAATTCCAACTGTCTCATTGCTGAGGAGTGTGCTCCCATCACCCAATCAAGCATCCAGCCAGAGCAGGTCATGATATTTTTTAACCATATTAACATGCCATTGTTGTGTATTATGCCTGTTGTCAGGACTCTTGTCTCTGTGAGCCTACTACACAGACTTAATACTTGTGTTATTTTTAGACTTTGACACCTGTTGCCTACACTTATTCAGGTGACATTGGGCATACCCAACAACCTGTTTTCTCTCTCTCTCTCTCTCTCTCTCCCCCCCAAAAAAATCTGTCCCTCTGAGTTACATGTTGGTCCTGGAATCGAGATGCTGACCTCTTCTGCTCCTTGGACCTGCTTGATCCATCCTGGTGCCTGTGTACCTGGTGCCTTTTTTTTGCTCCTCCTACTCAAGCGAGTAGGACGGTTTTTGCTTTGCTCCTGCTTGAACTCCTCTTTTTTGCTTTTTTTCACTATTTCTCTATTTTTTCTTATTTGCTTTCTTTTTACTTACATTCAACAAGATAACTTAGAAGTTAGACAAAGCAACTGACACAGAAGACTGGATTATAGCAAAATGGGGAAACCAAGGAACTCTAGTAACAAATGGACTGAGCTTGAAAAAAGAATTTCTAGCCTGGAATCTATGATTAATGCCCGTCTATTAAGGATTGACGGGAGTCCAGCAGCCGATACCGCTAAAGGGAATGCGGGGAATGTTCAGCATCTGAATGATGGGAACTTGGATGAATCGGTTGACTTCACAAAGCAAAATGTGAGTACTGATTGCTGGAAAAGACAAGGTGCTAGACCCAAAAACAAAAGGGCATTAACTTCAACTCCATTGCGGTCTGATGCTGTCAAACCTACAGTCTATGAATACCACTGGGCTGAAAACTACAGATATACACAGCCCATTACACTCCAGAACAGATTTCAGTGCCTTACAGACATGGAACCAGTAGTTCCTAGAAAGTGGCAGAATTTGAATAACAAAAATAAAGCTCGCAGTAGAGGTAGAAAGCAGCTGCCAACACCTGTTAATCCTACAACCCTTGTTGTGGGTGATTTCACTGTGGAAAATATTGGAGGAGAGTCCATGGTTGTGTGCTGTTTTCCTTATGCTTCCATCTCAGAGACTACAGACAACATTTCAAAAATGCTGTCAAACTACAAATCAATTAAACGCATTATTGTGCATGTTGGAGCAAATGATGTTTTCAGGGAACAGCTCACTGTGAGGAAATCTTTCAAAGACCTTTTTTCTGCCCTAAACAGACTTGGAATGCCTTTTTTTTTATCAGTGGTCCATTACCAGGATCTGTGATCAGCAATTACGGGTTTTCCCGACTGCTCAGTCTCAACACCTGGCTTGCAAAGACATGTTTTTCCTCTGGCATTAATTTTATTGACAACTTTAACCTTTTCTGGAAACGCAAAGCCTTTTTCAGCCCAAATAGCACAGAACTCAGCTGGACTGGTGCCAAAGTCTTGGCAGACCATTATCAGCACTCTGTCCACCATTCCATGCCGACCTTGGGTACACTCTCTGATAAGCGCTCTGTAGCTGCACTGAAAGGAGCTAACAACACTGATACGAACTCTGTTTGGGTACAAACTGAACCTCCCAGGGACATCAACAAAGGCTCAAAAACAGTACGGAAACACACTGTTGAGGTTCAAACTCAAGCAGTGAATCTGCAGGCAGAAAGAAGCGGGACTAACGCTCACTCTGATGGATTCAAGCAAAACTCCTTGTCACCAACGAAGGCAACTAAGCCCCCAGCAACTACAGAGGATCATGCTGACTCATCTGCCCCCAATACATCTCATCTCATTATCTCTAGCCGCTTTATCCTTCTACAGGGTCGCAGGCAAGCTGGAGCCTATCCCAGCTGACTATGGGCGAAAGGCGGGGTACACCCTGGACAAGTCACCAGGTCATCACAGGGTTAACACATAGACACAGACAACCATTCACACTCACACCTATGGTCAATTTAGAGTCACTAGTTAACCTAACCTGCATGTCTTTGGACTGTGGGGGAAACCGGAGCACCCGGAGGAAACCCACGCGGACACGGGGAGAACATGCAAACTCCACACAGAAAGGCCCTCGCTGGCCCCGGGGCTCGAACCCAGGACCTTCTTGCTGTGAGGCGACAGCGCTAACCACTACACCACCGTGCCGCCCTGCCCCCAATACAGTTCAGGAAAATGATCAGAGGGTGGATCTATCACCACACACATCCCCGTCACTTTCCAAGGCTAGCAACATGATATCTGAGCTAATGGGTAAGCTGGCAGAACTATCAGAAAGACAATCAGATAAACAAGCATCACCACAACCTCCTGAGACTGGCAATAGGCAATCACCAACAACAGCAGTGGATGTAACCCCAAGCCCCTCTGTATCTCCTTCACCCCCCAGACTGCGTTTTCCTGAGAAAATGGAGAGACTATTGTTTTTAAGCCGAGTGTCTTTGGCAAGCTCAAGAGGACACTCAAGTCAAGTACCGTACACAGAGCTGTCTCATGGTCAGGCCTTGTGTACCCCAAAATCTCAAATGATATATCCAACTGCCACAACACCCAAGAAACAGAGGGCACCACCTTCCCCTGTGATTACAGATAAGACTCAAGGACCATGTGCACAGCTACAGTTCACCAGCAGCAGTGAAGACCTTCATGTTGGAACAAACTGATATAATCTGGGTCCAGATGGTAGTTTTGAAAATAAGCTGGGACCCACGACGTACTTTTCTATTCCTGTGCTAACAAGAAGGAGAGGTGTTCTTATTCATCCTATCAATGGGGTAAACTCATCAAATCTCCTTCCAGTTCCAAAACAACCACAGAATGCTTCTGTGGAAATTATCCCCACATTCACTGTAAAACTAGCTCTTCAGAATGTAAGATCACTTACTAAGCCTTTTTTAATTAATGACTTCATCGGTACACACAAATTGGATTTTATGCTTCTTACTGAAACTTGGCTTGAACAATCAAGTAGCTCTATTACTCTTATTGAAGCAACTCCCCCACTCTTTGATTTCATGAGTGTTGGAAGAGCCAATAAACGGGGAGGAGGAATAGCAAATATATACAAGGCATGTTTTCAGTACAAACAGACAACTCTTGGTGATTTTTACATCTTTTGAATACCTAAGTGCAATCCTAAAATGTTCTTCTAACATATTAGTGTTGACTATTTACAGACCACCAAGACTTTCTGCACCACTGTTCCTAGAGGAGTTTGGGGAACTGTTGTCAAATATTTGTTTAGAGTTTGACAATCTTATTATTTCTGGGGATTTTAATTTCCATGTTGATAATCCAGATAACACACATGCAAATGAATTTCTTACACTGATTGATGCCTTCAACCTAACACAACATGTACAAGGGCCAACACACTCCCATGGCCACACCCTCGACCTTGTCATCACTAAGGGTCTTAATGTATCTACTGGTGTCATGGACCTGGGTATATCTGATCATTCCTGTGTTTTCTTTGACGTTTCCATTTCCCCTCACTTTCAAAACAAGTCTGTGACTGTAAAAAAGAGGGTAATTACCAGTGGCACAGCAGCTCTTTTTGAGCAGGCACTCTCAGAACTCCCATGTCAATCTTCAGATTGTGCAGATGATCTAATGGAAATTTTTAATTCAAGAATGAATCATATTATGGATGCTATTGCTCCTTTTAAAACCAAAAGAGTCATAGACAAAGGAAAAGCACCCTGGAAACTAAATCCAACAGTTAAAATGTTAAAGAGGGAATGTAGAAAGTCTGAAAGAAAATGGTGTAAATCTAAACTCCAGATTCATTATCAAATCTACAAAGGGATGTTATGTAAATACAACTTAGAAATTTCTAAAGCAAGACAGTCTTTTTTTGCTGACATTATTAATAGGAATATCAACAATGCCCGTGTGCTATTTTCTACAGTTGAAAAGCTAACAAACCCATCAAAACAAATGCCTTCTGAATTTCTCTCAGTTAATACATGCAACGACTTTGCATCTTTTTTCAAAGGAAAGATTGATAAAATACATATGAATATAGCCACACAGGTGCAAACACTTCAAAATCTGGAACCACTGGATAACGAGAGAGGGGGTCATAATACAATGTCAACATTTATTTTAATTGATGTTGAGACTCTGAGAAAAACAGTACAAAGTCTCAGCTCCTCCACATCTGAACTGGACATTTTACCTACAGTCTTTTTCAAATCTGTTCTTCACCTAATATCAGACGAGGTACTTCAGATTATCAACACCTCCTTATGAACTGGCATGTTTCCCTCATATCTGAAAAAAACGGTTGTAAAACCCCTACTGAAAAATAATAACCTGGATGTCTCAGTACTCAACAACTACAGGCCCATATCCAATTTGCCATTCGTTGGTAAAATAATTGAAAAAATTGTTTTTAATCAATTAACTGCCTTCCTGACATTAAACGGATGTTTTGATAAGTTTCAGTCAGGTTTTCATGCCAATCATAGCACTGAAACAGCTCTTACTAAAGTCATGAATGACCTACGTCTTAATTCTGATGCTGGTAAAACATCAGTCTTGGTGCTTTTAGACTTAAGTGCTGTATTTGACACGGTAGATCATTCCATACTGTTACATCGACTGAAGCATTGGGTTGGATTTACTGGTATAGTAATCAACTGGTTAAAATCTTACCTACAACAAAGATTTTTTTTTATGTGGCCATTGGAGGCCACAGTTCATCACCCGTGTCCTTGAACTGTGGGGTTCCCCAGGGCTCAATCCTGGGACCATTACTATTCAAACTTTATATGCTCCCACTTGGACAAATTATTAAGAATAACTCAATAAACTTCCATAGCTATGCAGATGACACTCAGCTTTACTTAGCTATGTCACCTAATGACTATGCCCCTTTTGAGTCTCTTCATTGATGCATTGACCAAATTAACAAATGGATGTCTCACAATTTTCTTCAGCTGAACGCAGATAAAACTGAAGCAATTATATTTGGCAAAAAGGAGGAAAGGCGTAGGATTGCCACTGTTCTTGAAACTAAGGGGCTTAAAGCAAAGGATACTGTCAAAAACCTTGGTGTCCTTATTGACAGCAAACTTAACTTCAACAGTCATATGAAAGTGGTAAAAAAGTCTGCATTCTATCACCTAAAAAACATTTCTAAACTCAGGGGTCTCATGTCAAAACATGATCTAGAAAATCTTATTCATGCTTTCATCTCCAGTAGGGTTGATTACTGCAATAGCCTTTTCACAGGTCTTCCAAAAAAGACCATCAAAGAGCTTCAACTAATCCAAAATGCAGCAGCAAGGGTTCTTACAAGAACAAAAAGGGTAGTCCATATCACTCCAATCCTAAGGTCTCTGCACTGGCTCCCAGGGAGCTACAGAATTGACTTTAAAGCACTACTTCTTCTATTTAAAACATTAAATGGGATGGGACCCAGCTACCTACTGGATATGTTTCAATTATATGCACCAACTAGGTCTCTAAGATCACAAGAGAAAAACTTGCTAGTAATACCAGCTGTCAAAACGAAGTGTGGTGAAGCAGCCTTTAGTTGCTATGCTGCTAAGCTTTGGAACCAACTTCCAGATTATATCAAAAATGCTCCTACTGTTATTAGTTTTAAATCCAGGCTCAAGACAAAGCTGTTTTCAGATGCTTTCACTTGATTAATTTTTACCTAAGTAATTAATTTCCTTTAACATAATTTCTTTTAATTTTGATTTCAATGATTTTACTTTCTTTATTTTAATTTCTTTTTAATCTTGGATTTTAATGATTTTACTTTTACTTTAATTCTTTGTTACTGTGATCCTCGTAGATTTTGTCTGCGGGACGATTTTTGGTGATCCTCGTAGATTTTGTCTGCGGGACGATTTTATTTGGTGATCCTCAGATTTTGTCTGCGGGACGATTTTATTTGGTGATCCTCGTAGATTGTGTCTGCGGGACGATTTTTGGTGATCCTCGTGGAAGAGCCATGGGAAGAGCGCGCTTTATGTGATCCTCGTAGATTTTGTCTGCGGGACGATTTTATTTGGTGATCCTCATAGATTTTGTCTGCGGGACGATTTTATTTGGTGATCCTCGTAGATTTTGTCTGCGGGACGATTTTTGGTGATCCTCGTGGAAGAGCCACGGGAAGAGCGCGCTTTATGAGTTAAACCCATAATAATAATTAATCTCGAGGTTGATTCCTTTTTTGAACTTTTTCATTTTATTATTTTATTTCTACTATTGTTAAATTCTTATTATTTTTCTTCCCCAATTATTTTATCTCATCTCATCTCATCTCATCTCATTATCTCTAGCCGCTTTATCCTTCTACAGGGTCGCAGGCAAGCTGGAGCCTATCCCAGCTGACTACGGGCGAAAGGCGGGGTACACCCTGGACAAGTCGCCAGGTCATCACAGGGCTGACACATAGACACAGACAACCATTCACACTCACATTCACACCTACGGTCAATTTAGAGTCACCAGTTAACCTAACCTGCATGTCTTTGGACTGTGGGGGAAACCGGAGCACCCGGAGGAAACCCACGCGGACATGGGGAGAACATGCAAACTCCGCACAGAAAGGCCCTCGCCGGCCCCGGGGCTCGAACCCAGGACCTCCTTGCTGTGAGGCGACAGCGCTAACCACTACACCACCGTGCCGCCCAATTATTTTATGTAATTTTATTTTCTATTGTTTACTGTTCTGCTTTTACTTCTGTAAAGCACATTGAACTGCCACTGTGTATGAAATGTGCTATATGAATAAACTTGCCTTGCCTTGCCTTGTGTCTGGTTGGAGTCTCATTGCATTGCTCCTGTGGAGGACGGCCCCATGAGGACAGTTGAAAGTCACACCTGGAGGATGCTCTGGACTCTTACAGTAATGCTTTTATGGCTGAGGACTACAGTTGACTTGCTAACTTTAGGACTGCAGTTGTCATGAACAGTTTTGCACTCAAGTTTCCATCAATGAAGAGTTACAACATCAACAAAACTGTCTTCATGTTAAAACTGTTAATGTTATAGTCATGCTGTCTGTTGTTGCCCAAATGAGGATGGGTTCCCTTTTGAGTCGGGTTCCTCTCAAGGTTTCTTCCTCATGTCATCTGAGGGAGTTTTTCCTTGCCACCATCGCCACAGGCTTGCTCATTGGGGATAGATTAGGGATAAAATTAGCTCATGTTTTAAGTCCTTCAAATTCTGTAAAGCTGCTTTGCGACAATGTTTATTGTTAAAAGAACTATACAAATAAACTTGACTTGACTTATGTTTGGGTCTCCTGCTGTAGAAGCATAGACCCTCCTTGTGTCATCTAGCATGCTCAGCACGGGTTAACCTAGTGCGTGAAACCTCCATGGGTGAGCTGTCCTCAGATGGTGGAACAGACCTGGCATGTTCATGGATAGAAGGTTGGTGCTTTAACAGTTGGTCGATATGAATAGCTACAGTGGCATGCAAAAGTTTGGGCACCCTTACTGAAAATGTCTGTTACTGTGAATAGTTAAGTGAGCAGAAGATGAACTGATCACCAAAAGGCATAAAGGTACAAATGACATTTATTTTCAGTGTTTTCTGCAAGATTTGTGTATTATTTTTGTTTTTTATAATTGGAGAGTGAAAAAAGAAAAGGAACACCATGTGAAAGTTTGGGCACCCCAATACATTTGAGTTCTCAGGTAACTTTTACCAAGGTTCCAGGCCTTAATTAGCTCATTGAGCTGTGGCTTGTTCAAATTCTTCTTTAGGAAAGGTCAGATGATGCAAATTTCAAAGCTGTATAAATTCTCTGACTCCTCAAACTTGTCCTTAAAATCAACAGCCATAGGCTCCTCTAAGCAACTCCCTCGCATTCTGAATAAAGTAATTGATGCTCGCAAAGCAGGAGAAGGCTACAAGAACATAGCAAAGTGTTTTCAGGTAGCTGTTTCCTCAGATCGTAACGTTATTAAGAAATGGCAGTTAACAAACAGTGGAGATCAAGGTGAGGTCTGGAAGATGAAGAAAACTTTCTGAAAGAACTGCTCATTGGATTGCTAGAAAGGCAAATAAAAACCCCTGTTTGACTGCAAAAGACCTTCAGAAAGATTTAGCAGACCCTGGAGTGGTGATGCACTGTTCTACTATGCAGCAATACCTGAACAAATATGACCTTCATGGGAGAGTCATCAGAAGAAAACCTTTCCTGTGCCCTAGCCACAAAATTCAGCATCTGAAGTTTGCAAATGAACATCTAAATAAGCCTGATGCATTTTGGAAACAAGTCCTGTGGACTGATGAAATCAAAATAGAACTTTTTGGCCACAATGTGCAAAGGTATGTTTGGAGAAAAAAGGGTGCCTGTGGCAGTTCTTGTGTATGGGCAGAGCACAGAAGATGGCAGGACAGAGCTCAGGTTGATAAACCGTTTTATTGTCACACACTTTTCAGTCATAACTTAGTTTCGAAAACAGAGACAGACACACACACAACCGGCGTCTGGTTCGGGGAAGCTCCCCTGCTCTCTGCTCTCCCTCTTTAAATAGGGCGCGGTCACTGGGAAGACACACACAAACACAGGTTAATTGATGTCAGGTGTAGTGATTCTGCCACTTACCTTCCCTGACTCCACCCTCCTGTCACAGACCGGCACTTGACCACGCCCCCGCTGCCACATACCCCCACTGCCCAACTTAGGCCGGGCGGCTGTCTGGCCTGCAGCCGACTCCCCCCCCCGACGGGAGAGGAAGTCCGCCATGACCATCTGCGCCCCCGGCCTGTGGACCACGTTGAAATTAAAGGGTTGGAGTGCCAGATACCAACGGGTGATCCTCGCGTTGGTATCCTTCATGCGGTGGAGCCACTGGAGGGGCACGTGGTCCGAAGAGAGGGTGAAAGGGCACCCCAACAGGTAGTAACGGAGGGCAAGGACCGCCCACTTGATGGCCAGACACTCTCTATGGTGCTGTAGCACCCCTCATGCACCGACAGCTTCCTGCTGATGTACAGGACGGAGCGGTCCTCCCCATCCCCCTCCTGGGACAAAACCGCCCCCAGCCCTCTGTCTGACGCATCGGTCTGCAACATAAAGGGGAGAGAAAAATCAGGGGAGTGTAAAAGTGGCCCTCCAAACAGTGCAGCCTTTACCTCAGAAAAAGCCCGCTGGCATTGCTCCGTCCACTGGACCGGATCTGGTGCCCCCTTTTTAGTGAGATCAGTCAGCGGGCTGGTGACGTCTGAATAATTAGGTATAAACCTACGATAATAGCCAGCCAGCCCCAGGAACTGTCTCACCCCCTTTTTGGTCTTGGGCCTCAGGCAGGCCGCAATTGCTGCGGTCTTGTTAATTTGGGGACGCCCCTGCCCGTTGCCCAAGTGGAAGCCCAGATACCGTACTTCCACCCGCCCAATCGCACACTTCTTCGGGTTGGCTGTGAGGCCCGCTCACCTCAGCTACCTAAGGACGGCCCTTAGATGTTCGAGGTGCCTCGGCCAGTCATTACTATAGACGATGATGTCGTCGAGATAGGCAGCCGCATAGGTGGCATGGGGGCTGAGGACCCTGTCCATCAGCTGCTGAAACATATCGGGCGCCCCAAACAGCCCAAACGGAAGTGTGATGAACTGGTGTAAACCAAACAGTGTGGAAAAGGCAGTTTTTTTTCTCGGGATAGTGGAGTCAAGAGGATCTGCCAATATCCCTTCGTCAAATCCAGTGTCGAATAAAAGCGAGCAGTCCCGAGTCGATCGAGCAACTCATCAATACGAGGCATTGGGTACGCGTCGAATTGAGACACCACATTGACTTTTCTATAGTCCACACAGAACTGGACCGACCCATCAGCCTTGGGTACCAAGACCACCGGGCTGCTCCAGTCACTGTGGGACTCCTCGACGATGCCCATTTCGAGCATGGTCTCAAGTTCTTCCCAAACCACCTTTTTTTGTGTTTGGGTAGCCTGTAAGGGCGGCTACGCACTACCACCCCCGGGGGCGTCTCTATGTGGTGCTCTATGAGGTTGGTGCGACCGGGCAGGGGCGAGAACACATCCGAAAACTCGGTCTGCAACTGGGCGACCTCCGTGTCGGGGAGAGGAAGTCTCCACAGGGGACCAGAGAGGTACGTGATGCCAATGCCCCTTTTTGAACCTCCAGTCCCAGCTCTGCCTTCTCTGGAACCACCGATACCAATGCCACGGGGACCTCCTTATTCCAGAGTTTAAGCATATTGAGGTGGTAAATCTGTAGCGCCCCACCCCTGTCCGTTCGCCTCACCTTGTAGTCAACGTCCCTGACTCGCCGTGTGACTTCAAAGGGTCCTTGCCACTTGGCGATCAATTTGGAGCTCGATGTAGGCAACAGTACGAGTACCTTATCTCCCGGTGTGAACTCCCTAAGGCGCGTACCCTTGTTGTACAGGCGGGCTTGCCGTTCTTGGGCCTGCCGCAAATTCTCCTCGGTTAGGTGGGTGAGCATGTGGAGTTTTGCACGCAGATCCATAACATATTGAATTTCGTTCTTACTTTGTGAAGGTCCCTCCTCCCAATTTTCCCACAGCACGTCTAGAATGCCGTGCGGCTTACGCCCATATAATAATTAGAATGGGGGGAACCCCATGGAGGCTTGGGGGACCTCTCGCACTGAAAACAACAAGGGCTCAAGCCACTTATCCCAATTACGTGCGTCCTCACTTACGAATTTTTTAATGATATTCTTGAGGGTGCGATTGAACCGTTCCACTAAACCATCCGTTTGTGGGTGATACACACTGGTGCGGATCGGCTTAATCCCCAATAACCCATACAGTTCGCGCAGTGTCCGTGACATAAATGTGGTGCCTTGATAAGTCAGAATCTCTTTCGGGATTCCAACTTGGGAGATAACACGGAAGAGCGCCTCCGCAATACCGCGTGCTGAGATATTGAGCAGAGGCACTGCTTCCGGGTATCGCGTTGCATAGTCCACCAGAACTAATATAAAGCGGTACCCTCGTGCTGACCAATCTAATGGCCCGACGAGATCCATCCCAATCCTTTCAAACTGGGTCTTGATTAATGGTAGAGGGCGCAAAGGCACTTTTGGAATGGCTGCTGGATTTACTAACTGGCATTCGCGGCACGCCGTACACCACCTACGAACATCGCCGTGAATCCCCGGCCATTAGAATCGGGCCATTATTTGGGCTAGTGTCTTATCCTGGCCTAAGTGTCCAGCCATGGGATTAAAGTGAGCCACCTGGAATACTAATTCCCGGCAGCTCTTTGGAATTAGAAGTTGTGTGACTCGCTCTTTAGTTTGAGTGTCCTGCGTCACTCGGTATAACCTATCCTTCATAATCGCGAAGTAGGGGAAGGACGGGGTGGCGTTCGGCAGGAGCGTTTGACCATCGATTACTCTCACTTGGTCAAACGCATGCTGCAGAGTCTCGTCTCGCAACTGCTTTAATGGGAAATCTGCGAGGGATTCCCCAACAGAGAGAGGAGGGGCCGGCGGCTCCTCACTTTGCTGTGGAGATGACGTAGACGGCTCTGCGACAGCTGCTCCTGCCAAAGCGACACCGGGACCTCCCCCTGTTAAATGGCAGGACCCACTCTTTACTAAGTGTGTAATTAAATCCCGAAATCCCGGCCAATCAGTCCCCAAAATTAAAGAGTGGGTAAGGCGAGGATTAACCGCTGCCTTCACTATAACTTTTTCCCCTCAGAAACAAATGTGGACCGACACCAAAGGGTTGCTGTGAATGTCCCCATGCACACACAACACCTTCATCCCCTGTGCTCCCCCCAATGCCTCAGTTTGCACCAGGCTTCATTGTCCACCTCCATTGCTGTGCACTGCTGTTGGAGGTGGCCCGGTTCCCCGCAGCGCCAGCAAACCGGCCCGGGCTTCCTCTCTGCACTGGTGTTCGGGGGCTCACTCACCTGAGGGAGGGAGAGACACACAGAAAGGACAAACGGGAGGGCACTGCGGGTGCAGTGGGCCGGCTGGGGTGGTGCCGGCCCCCGCCTCCACAGTGGGGGAATGGGGCGAGGACGGGACACAGGAGGAGGGGGAAAGAGAGAGAGAGAGAGAGAGAGAGAGAGAGAGAGAGAGAGAAGAGGAGAGACTGTCTGCTGTCCTGCCACCAGAACAGCCACCAAATGGTCCTCCCCCAGCTCGATGGCCTGATCCAGCAACGCCAGGCGGTGGCACTGGACCCACTCCGCGGTTCCTGTGGGCAAGCGCACGATGAACTGCTCCAGCACCACCTGATCGACGATCTCCTCTGCGTCGCGGTTGTTGGCCCTCAGCCACCGCCAGCAGGCGTCCCAGAGTTGCTTGCCAAACGTGAACGGCCGTCCGACTTCCTCCAAGCGCAAACCATGGAAGCGCTGGCGCTGCTGTTCAGGGGTGCACCCCACACGCTGGAGGATGGCCCAGCGAAGGTCCGCGTAGGCCAGCCGGTGGTCGGCAGGGAGCTGTAGCGCGGCCAGCTGTACCTCTCCCGTCAGCAGGGGGAGGAGGCGCGCTGCGCGCTGATCCATTGGCCACCCCGAGGTCTCCGCGACTTGCTCAAAGAGCGTGATGAAAGCCTCGGGGTCATCCTGCGGGCCCATCTTTGTCAGGGTGAGGGGGGACGGGCCCGCGGTGGAAGCGTCGGTTGTCCCCGCCGACGCAAGGAGGTGCCGGAACGCCTGTCAGTCCTCTTGCTGGGCCAACACCAGGGCCTCGAAGCGCTGCTCCTGCTCCTTACGGAGCATGACTAGCGCCTGGTGCTGGCTTTGCTGGGCCGTGGCGAGGGCGTGGACCAGGTCGGCGAACAGGGAAGACTCCATGGGGCAGTTCGGCGTTGGTGTTCCAGTCCCGGGTTTTCGGCACCACTGTGGCAGTTCTTGTGTATGGACGGAGCACAGAAGATGGCAGGACAGAGCTCAGGTTGATAAACCGTTTTATTGTTACACTTTTCAGTCGTAACTTAGTTTCGAAAACACAGACAGACACACACACAACCGGCATCTGGTTCGGGGAAGCTCCTCTGCTCTCTGCTCTCCCTCTTTAAATAGGGCGCGGTCACTGGGAAGACACACACAAACACAGGTTAATTGATGTCAGGTGTAGTGATTCTGCCACTTACCTTCCCTGACTCCGCCCTCCTGTCACAGACCGGCGCTTGACCACGCACCCGCTGCCACAGTGCCAAATTCCAGGAAAAGAACACCTCTCCAACTCTGAAGCATGGGTGTGGATCGATCATGCTTTGGGGTTGTGTTGCAGCCAGTGGCACAGGGCACATTTCACTGGTCAAGCGAAGCATGGATTCGAATAAATAACAGCAAACACTGGAAGAAAACATCACACCATCTGTAAAAAAGTTGAAGTTGAAGAGGATGGGTCCTACAATAAGACGATGATCCAAAACACACCTCAAAATCTACAATGGAATACCTCAAGAGGCACAAGCTGAAGGTTTTGCCACGGCCCTCATAGTCCCCTGACCTAAACATCATTGAAAAGCTGTGGATAGATCTCAAAAGAGCAGTGCATGCAAGACAGCCCAAGAAACTTGTAGAACTGGAAGCCTTTTGCAAGGACGAATGTGTGAAAATCCCCCAGGTAAGAACTGAAAGATTATTAGCTGGCTACCAAAAGTGTTTACAAGCTGTGATACTTGCCAAAGGGGGCGTTACTAGGTACTAACCATGCAGGGTCCCCAAACTTTTGCTTCGGGCCCTTTTTCTTTGTCATTTTGAAAATGTAAAAAGATGAAAATAAAAAATTATTTTTGCTTAATATAAAGGGAATGAGTCATCTTTAACTTTATGCCTTTTGGAGATCAGTTCATCTTCAACTTGCTTAACTGTTCACAGTAACAGCAATTTTGACCAGGGGTGGCCAAACTTTTGCATACCACTGTAAGTGTATGGTGGTGGGGGTGTGATGAGATTAGGATCCAGAAGCAGAACACACAGACAGTAATCCAATAAGTAATGTGATTTAATCCAGGGAAAAGGGCATGGCAAAAAAGGTAAACAAGCAGTATAGAAAAAACAAATGGCAAAAATAGTCCAGGAAAGGAAAAAAAACAAGGCAGGCAAGGACAAAACACTAGCATATAGAAAAAAAACCCCCCCACACACACCAAGAAGCATAAAAGGCACAGAAATGGTGAAAAAAAAAAGTGACGAGACATTCTGGCGAAGTCCCTGTCTGAGAACGGTGTTTTTATAGACAGCAGAGAAAGCCAGGAAGTGAATGCAGGCAAGATGGAATTACCATCCCAGATCCAGATTAGCGCTGACCTGGGAGATAAGTAATCTCCGGAGTGGAAGTCTGGGGCAGAGCATGACAGTAAGTCAATGAGGGAGTCCAGAGTGAGGTTCTCATCTCTACAGGCCAGTTCACTGATGATCTCAGGGCACAGACCCTGGCAAAAAACTGCTTTCAGGGCTGGATCATTCCATCCGCTGGCAGCTGCTAGCATCCTGAAGTCAAGAGTATATTCTGCAATGCTTCGAGAACCTTAAGAGCTGGTGAGTAGACTCTCCCCAGCCTCAATCTCCTCTGGTTCATGGTCAAAAACTCTTGACTAGGGAGAGGAACTACTCATGAGACTTAGTTTGCTCACTGCCCTTGTTCCAAATGGCAGTTGCCCAGTGGAGTGCTTTGCCAGTGAGAAAAGATAGACGCTTGGTGATTTTGTGCTCATCAGATATCAGCTCATCAGCATGGTGGCAAAACACATAGAACATTGAAGTAAAAAAACCTTTACATGCAATGGCATCTCCAGCGAACTTCTCTAGCATGGAGAGTTGTAGCGCAGGGCTAGGAGGAGACTCAGGGTGTGCTAGGAGGGCCTGCGACATCACAGTTGCAAGTTGTGTCATCCGAGTGTTGAGGTCAGCGAGCATCTGTTGACATTCTCCAAGCAAACGCCTCTGCGTGTTCAGAGCAGTCTGCTTAGTATCCTCTACTACATCCATGTTCAGCAAAGTATCCTGTTAGAATGCAGGCACTTACAGATGTCTGCTCAGAGGAGAGAGGGGTGCAGACTGACAATCAAAGCCAAGATGAGAGGCTAGAATCAGAGTCAATAAACAAGCAAGGGTCGGGCAATCACTGAACAACACAGGGAAGATCAAGCAAAGAACAAAACTATGAGAGGAACCACAAAAGGGTCAGCATTACAAGAAGCAGTCAGAAGAACCAAGGCTTGGCATGTACTGAGCAGGCAGAACAATACTTTGCACTGGAGTGTTTGTTTGGGGAGCTTAAATAGAGGGACAGATGATTAAGGAAATGAGAGACAGCTGAGTTTCAGTAGGCTGGAGACAGAGAGCACTGTGTGTCTTGAAAGCTGTAGTTCAGAGTGTCCATGTTTGTAGTTTGTTCTTTCTCAGCGGGTTTACTGACACACACACAAAATGCACCTTAAAATATTGGAATATCGTGAATAAGTAATTTCTTAATTTAATTCAAAAAGGTAAACTTTCAGGGCGGCACGGTGGTGTAGTGGTTAGCGCTGTCACCTCACAGCAAGAAGGTCCTGGGTTTGAGCCCCGGGGCCGGCGAGGGCCTTTCTGTGTGGAGTTTGCATGTTCTCCCCGTGTCCGCGTGGGTTTCCTCCAGGTGCTCCGGTTTCCCCCACAGCCCAAAGACATGCAGGTTAGGTTAACTGGTGACTCTAAATTGACTGTAGGTGTGAATGTGAGTGTGAATGGTTGTCTGTGTCTATGTGTCAGCCCTGTGATGACCTGGCGACTTGTCCAGGGTGTACCCCGCCTTTTGCCCGTAGTCAGCTGGGATGGGCTCCAGCTTGCCTGCAACCCTGTAGAAGGATAAAGCGGCTTGAGATAATGAGAATGATGAGATGAGAAGGTAAGCTTTCATATATTCTACATTCATTGCACGTACAGTGAAATAGTTCAAGCACTTTTTGGTTTTACTTATGATAATTATGGCTTATAGTGCCATAATCATCATCATCTTATAGTGTTCATGAAAATCAGATATCCAGTATGTCAAAATATTAGAATATTTCTTAAGATCAATCAAAAAAGAATTTACAATACAGAAATGCCCAACTTCTGAAAAGTATGCTCATTCACTGTATACACCCAACACTTGGTTGGGGCTCCTTTACCACAAATTACTGCATCAATGCAGCGTGGCACAGAGGCAATCAACCTGTGGCACTGCTGAGGTGTTATTGAAGCCCAGGTTGCTTTGATAGCGACCTTCAGCTCATCTGTATTTTTGGGTCAGGTGTTTCTCATCTTTCTCCTGACAATGGTCTATAGATTCTCTATGGGGTTCAGGTCAGGCAAGTTAGCTGGCCAATCAAGCACAGGAATCTTGTCAGCAGATGGAAGATGCTGATTTCCTTTTCCAGCAGGACTTAGCACCTGCCCACACTTCACTTCACTTTATTTATTTAACCAGTAACATACACTCAGGTCACTATTGACCTGAGGTAGTCCTGGGATCATCATACACTATGTCAACTGGGACATGTTCTTGAAGTGTGTGTCCAGTGATAAGCCTTGCAGCTCTGTTTAACAGCCTTTCCAGTTGTAATGTTTGTGTTTTACACCACATAATAACATAAAACAACATCATTACAAAATGAATCGCAATTACAATACCATAAATACACAAATGTAAACATACAGTAAAAGAATTACAGTGATGTGGATTTACGGGTGTTACTGGTAATGCTCTGTTCAAATGTCCTAAGCTGTAATATATTTCATTGATTCAGAAGTAGAGTGTTCCATAGTTGAGCACCGTAATACTGTAGGCTGCTATGATATGAAACTACTTTAGCCAAGGGACAATGAAGCAGGTGGGGGTCGTAATCCCTTAACCATTTAGCCTCAATACGTGTTCGGACTCTCAGTGTTGGAGGAGACTTCCATCTGAACAGTGATGACATGTACGACGGTGCCCTTCCACGTACTGACTTGAAAACTGTGGCAAGAGTATTCATTTCTGTCTGTTTAGTCACCGTCTCTAGCCCTGCCTCAGCTCGCAAGATATCAACTGGGACATGTTCTTGAAGTGTGTCCAGTGATAAGCCTTGCAGCTCTGTTTAACAGCCTTTCCAGTTGTAATGTTTGTGTTTTATTACCCACTACTAAACTTGGAAGCCATGCTGTGGCACAGTAGTCCAGATGAGACAATAACAGTCTGACACATAATTTGAAGTATTTCCTTTGTAACAAAGGCTCTGGCACGTCCCATGGCACCAAGACCACCAAGGATTTTTTTCGTGATTTTCACAACATGTGCTGCCCACTGGAATGATGGATCAAGAGTGATGCCCAAGTAAGTGAACAAGTTGACTTGTTCATAGACGTTCACCCCATCTGTTATGCTGACTGATCTCCCAACTTGCTTCAGTTTCTGTGGAAGTCCGAATAGCATTGATTTGGTCTTTTCCGGGTGGAGTAGCAGTTTGTTTTCATTTAACCAGTCTATGACTCTCTTCATATCCTTAGAGACCATCTCTTCACACTCCCTCATGGAACCAGCTGAATAGTAGAGGACTGTATCATCAGCATACATATGAATGCTGCACTTTTCAATGACGTTGGGTAAGTTATTTACATACAAGCAAAATAAGAGGGTACCCAGCACACTTCCCTGGGGTACCCTGCAGGTGACCTGAGTTTTTTTTTTAATTTTGACCTTGTAGATGTGTACATTGAAACCGATCTGCAAGGTAGGAAGTAAACCATTTTGTTGCATCACTGTCAAAGCCGAGCTTCTCAAGTTTACCCAGCAGGATGTCATGGTTCACTTGAGAAGCTCGGCTTTGACAGTGATGCAACAAAATGCCCACAGTGCCGGAACTACTACCAAATGATTTGCTGACCATGCTATTACTGTGCTTGACTGGCCAGTAAATAAAAAGAGAAAACAGTGATTTCTAAAAATTGACTGACTTGTATTTCATTGCAGACAGAATGAACCCAAGCTAATTCATGTTTTGTTGGTCAATTTAATTTCATTTGTTCATATACATCTTCCTGCATTTCAGGCCTGCAACACATTCCAAAAAAAGTTGGGATGGTGCAATTTAGGGCTTGTAATGAGGTAAAACAATGAAATAATGATGTGATTTGTAACAGGTGATGTCAACAGGTGACTATAATCATGATTTGGTACAAAATCAGTATCCAGGAAAGGACTAGTCTTTAAGGCGCAAAGATGGGCTGAGGGTCTCCAGTTTATCAAATTTGTGAGAAAATTATTGAAATGTTTAAAACAATGTCCCATAAAGAAAGAAATGAAGTGATTTGGATATTTCACCCTCTGTGGTGCATAATTTCATTAAACTCTTCAAGGAAGCTGGAGGAATTTCAGTGTGTAAAGGGCACAAGGCTAATCTGAACACCTGTGATCTCCGATCCCTCAGACAACACTGTATCAAGAACCATCATTCATCTATAGCTGATAGAACCACATGGGCTCGGGATTACTTTGGCAAACCTTCGTCAAGGACTACACTACAGAGTTACATCCACAAATGCCAGTTAAAATGTTACTGTGCAAAAAGGAAGCCTTATGTTAAGTGCCATCAACTTCTCTGGGCTCAGAGGCATTTGGGATGGACCATCACACAGTGGAAACATGTATTGTGGACATATGAATCAGTATTCCAGGTCTTTTTTTTTTTAGGAAATGTGTGCTGTGTGCTCCGGGCCAAAGCTAAAAAGGACCATCCAGACTGTTACCAGGAACAAGTCCAAAAGCCAGGGTGTGTCATGGTATGGGGTTGTGTCAGTGCCCTTGGCAAAAGTATCTTACATTTCTGTGATGGAGCATGAATGCAGAAAAGTACACTGAGATTTTGGAGCAACATATGCTGTCTTCAAGAGGACATCTTTTCCAGGGAGATTTTAACAAGACAATGTAAAACCACATTCTGCACACATTACAAAGGCATGGCTGTGGAAGGAGAGAGTGCTTGTCCCCTCTGTCCCCAGTCAAGAACGTGTGGTGAATTTTGAAATGAAAAATATTACAATGATGACCCCGTACTGCTGCACACCTTAAGACCTGTTTACAGGGAGAATGGGGCAAAATAACACCTGAAATACTTCATCACGTGGTGTCTTCAGTCCCTTAGGCCCTGGTCACACCGCCCGAACTTTGCTGGAGCGTTCCTTGAACGGTGGGGGGGGGGGGCCGAATTTCGACAACGCTCGTCACCACGCACAAAATGGGAAAAAAATCGAAAACACGGGTGTTGGCTTAGCGGTGCACCGCTGAAGCCGGCGTTGCTTTAGCGTTGGTTTAGCGGTAGCGAGCGGTAGTGAGCGTTGGTTTAGCGGTGACGCGAGTGTTGGTATAGCGGCGTTCTGCGCATGTGGGCTTTGGCTCGGCGGGGGTATAAAGTTGGTTTAGCGGCATACCGCTTGTGACTACGGAGCTGAACGGATCGTTTTGATACAAGTTCTGATAGATTTTTGATAGAAGCTCCACCATCAGCTTGTCATACAGTCCATGTTCAGGCCTTCTCAGTATCCACTGTCTGACCCACACAACTCTGTCTCTCCTTCTTCTCTCTCTTCTCCTTCTGTCAACAGCTTGTTGCAATCTGAGGAGGTTCTGATTCTGCTGCTGGACTAGTGCACCAATCATAGCAAGTCTCTCAGCATCCATGGTAATACAGTTTTACTGTAACTTTGAGCAAATTCGATATAGATGAGGTCTGAACTCAACGGCAGCTCGATTCCAAATGAGCTCCTGGTCCATTTCTCCCCGTATTTATAGCCAAATTCTGGTCCCGCTCCGACACCTCTATACCAACGCCAAACCAAAGTTCATCGCTGCCATGGATAGTTGCTTCAACGCCTGACACCGTTCCAGCAACCCCGTGTCCGCTCATAAAACGCTTACAACCGCTTGTGGCAGTGGGGGCGTGGTCAAGCATCGGTCTGTGACAGGAGGGTGGAGCCGGGGAAGGTGAGTGGCAGATTCGCTACACCTGACGGTAATTAACCTGTGTTTTGTGTGTGTTTTCCCAGTAAACCGCTCCCTATTTTAAGAGGCTGAGAGAGAGCAGAGGGAGCGCGACCCGGGAGTGGAGGCTGAGAGTGTGTCTGTGTGCTGCGAGTTCTTTTAGACTGAAAAGTTTATTAATAAAATACGCAGTTACTACCTCCAAACGTTGTCCTGCCGTCCTCTGTGCTCCACCCACGCATTGTCCGCGCTACAGTGGTGCCGAAACCCGGGAAAAGGTGGAGCACCAGTGCTACAGCTCCATGGAATCCTCCCCGTTCGCGGACTTGGTCCACGCCCTCGCCACGGCTCAGCAGAGCCAGCACCAGGCACTCGTCACGCTCCGAACGGAGCAGGAGCGCCGCTTCGAAGCCCTGGTGCTGGCTCAACAGGAAGATCGAGAGGCGTTCCGGCGGCTCCTCGCGTCGGCGGGGTCCACCAGCGCCCCGGCCGCGGGCCCATCTCCCCTCACTGTGACCAAGATGGGCCCGCAGGACGACCCCGAGGCTTTCATCACCTTGTTCGAGCAGGTCGCCGAAGCCTCGGGGTGGCCGATGGAGCAGCGCGCGGCGCGCCTCCTCCCCCTCCTGACTGGAGAGGCGCAGCTGGCCGCATTACAGCTCCCCGCCGACCGCCGGCTGGCCTACGCTGACCTTCGCCGGGCCGTCCTCCAGCGCGTGGGGCGCACGCCGGAGCAGCAGCGCCAGCGCTTCCGCGCGCTGCGGATGGAGGAAGCCGGCAGCCCGTTCGCGTTTGGCCAGCAGCTCCGGGACGCCTGCTGGCGGTGGCTGAGGGCCGAAGATCGCGACGCCGAGGGAATCATCGACCAGGTGGCGCTGGAACAGTTCGTTGCCCGCTTACCAGCCGGAACCGCGGAGTGGGTCCAGTGCCACCGCCCGGCGTCGCTGGATCAGGCCGTAGGACTGGCGGAGGATCATCTGGCGGCTGTACCGGCGGCAGGACAACGGATGACATCGTCTTCTGTCTCCTCTTCTCTCTCTCTGTCTTCCCCCCCTCTCTCTCTGTCTTCCCCCCCTCCTCCCGTGTCCCGTCCTCGCCCCATTCCCCCACCACGGAGGCGGGGGCCGGCCCCACCCCAGCCGGCCCGCCGCACCCGTGGTGCCCTCCCGTTTCTCCCTTCTGTGTCTGTCTCTCCCCCCCCTCAGGTGAGTGAGCCCCAGAACACAGTTGCAGAGGGGAGGCCCGGGCCGGTTTGCTGGCGCTGCGGGGAACCGGGCCACCTGCAGCAACAATGTGCAGCGATGGAGGTGGGGGCGGTGGTGCGGATCCCCGACGCGCCAGAGGCTGCCCTCGATCGGGCCGGAGCGTATCGCATACCGGTAAGTGTACAAGGGGCTACATATCAGGCGTTGGTGGATTCAGGCTGCAATCAGACCTCGATCCGCCAAAGCCTGGTGCAAGACGAGGCATTGGGGGGAGCACAAGGGGTGAAGGTGTTGTGTGTACACGGGGATATTCACAGCTACCCGTTGGTGTCAGTCCACATATATTTTAGAGGGGAAAAATCTATAGTGAAGGCGGCGGTTAATCCTCGCCTTACCCACTCTTTGATCTTGGGGACCGATTGGCCGGGATTTCGGGGTTTAATGGCACGCCTAGTAAAGAGTGGGTCCTGCCGGTTGACGGGGGAGGGTCCCGGTGTCGCTTTGGCTGGAGCGGCGGTCGCAGAGCCGTCTACGTCACCTCCGCGACAGGGGGAGGAGCCGCCGGCCCCTCCTCTTTCTATTGGGGAATCCCTCGTGGATTTCCCACTGGAACAATCGCGAGACGAGACTCTGCGACACGCGTTTGACCAAGTGAGAGTAATCGATGGTCAAACGCTCCAGCCGAACGCCACCCCGTCCTTCCCCTATTTTTCCATTTTGAAGGATAGATTATATCGAGTGACGCAGGACACTCAGACGAAAGAGCGAGTCACCCAGTTATTAATTCCAAAGAGCCGCCGGGAATTGGTATTCCAGGCGGCCCACTTTAATCCCATGGCTGGACACCTCGGGCAGGATAAGACACTCGCCCGGATAATGGCCCGATTCTATTGGCCGGGGATTCGCGGCGACGTCCGTAAGTGGTGTACGGCGTGCCGCGAATGCCAGTTAGTAAATCCAGCGGCCATTCCAAAAGCGCCCTTGCGCCCCCTACCATTAATCGAGACCCCGTTCGAAAGAATTGGGATGGATCTCGTTGGGCCATTAGATCGGTCAACACGAGGGTACCGCTTTATATTAGTCCTGGTGGACTATGCAACGCGATACCCGGAAGCGGTGCCTCTTCGCAATATCTCAGCACGCAGTATTGCAGAGGCCCTCTTCCACGTCATCTCCCGGGTTGGAATCCCGAAAGAGATTCTGACTGACCAAGGCACCTCGTTTATGTCACGAACACTGAGCGAACTGTATGGGCTACTAGGTATTAAGCCGATCCGCACCAGCGTTTATCACCCACAGACGGACGGTTTAGTTGAACGGTTCAATCGCACCCTCAAGAATATTATTAAAAAATTCGTAAGTGAGGACGCACGAAACTGGGATAAGTGGCTCGAACCCTTGTTGTTTGCAGTGCGAGAGGTCCCCCAAGCCTCCACGGGGTTTTCCCCGTTTGAATTATTATACGGGCGTAAGCCGCGCGGCATCTTAGATGTTCTGCGGGAAAATTGGGAGGAGGGACCTTCACAGAGCAAAAACGAAATTCAGTATGTTATGGATCTGCGCGCAAAACTCCACACGCTCACCCACCTAACTCAGGAAAATTTGCGGCAGGCCCAGGAACGGCAAGTCCGCCTGTACAACAAGGGCACGCGCCTTAGAGAGTTCACTCCGGGAGAGAAGGTACTCGTCCTGTTGCCCACATCGAGCTCCAAATTAATCGCCAAGTGGCAAGGACCCTTTGAGGTCACACGGCGAGTCGGGGACGTCGACTACGAGGTTAGGCGAACGGACAGGGAGGGGGCGCTACAGATCTACCACCTCAATCTGCTGAAACTCTGGAATGAGGAGGTCCCCGTGGCGTTGGTGTCGGTAGTTCCTGAGAAGGCGGAGCTGGGGCCGGAGGTCCCCAAAGGGTCATTGGCATCACGTACCTCTCCGGTCCCCTGTGGAGACCACCTCTCCCCGACCCAACTCGCGGAGGTCGCCCAGTTGCAGGCCGAGTTTTCGGATGTGTTCTCGCCCCTGTCCGGTCGCACGAACCTCATAGAACACCACATAGAGACGCCCCCGGGGGTGGTAGTGCGTAGCCGCCCTTATAGACTACCCGAACACAAAAAAAAGGTGGTTCGGGAAGAACTTCAGGCCATGCTCGAAATGGGCATCGTCGAGGAGTCCCACAGTGACTGGAGCAGCCCAGTGGTCTTGGTTCCCAAGGCCGACGGGTCGGTCCGGTTCTGTGTGGACTATAGAAAAGTCAACGCGGTGTCTAAATTCGACGCATACCCAATGCCTCGTATTGATGAGCTGCTCGATCGACTAGGCACGGCTCGCTTTTACTCGACACTGGATTTGACGAAGGGATATTGGCAGATCCCCTTGACTCCATTATCCCGAGAGAAAACGGCCTTTTCCACACCGTTCGGCTTACACCAGTTCGTCACACTTCCGTTTGGGCTGTTTGGGGCGCCCGCTACGTTTCAGCGGCTGATGGACCGAGTCCTCCGGCCGCACGCCACCTATGCGGCCGCGTACCTAGATGACATCATCATTTATAGCAATGACTGGCAGCGGCACCTGCAACACCTGAGGGCCGTCCTTAGGTCGCTGAGGCGGGCGGGACTCACTGCCAACCCGAAGAAGTGTGCGATTGGGCGGGTGGAAGTACGGTATCTGGGCTTCCACTTGGGCAACGGGCAGGTGCGTCCCCAAATTAATAAGACTGCAGCGATTGCGGCCTGCCCGAGGCCCAAGACCAAAAAGGGGGTGAGACAGTTCCTGGGGCTGGCTGGCTACTATCGTAGGTTTATACCTAATTATTCGGACGTCACCAGCCCGCTGACTGACCTCACTAAAAAGGGGGCACCAGATCCGGTCCAGTGGACGGAGCAGTGCCAGCGGGCTTTCTCTGAGGTAAAGGCTGCACTGTGTGGGGGGCCACTCTTACACTCCCCTGACTTCTCTCTCCCTTTTTTGTTGCAGACGGATGCGTCGGACAGAGGGCTGGGGGCCGTTTTGTCCCAGCAGGTGGAGGGGGAGGACCGCCCAGTCCTATACATCAGCCGCAAGCTGTCAGTGCGTGAGGGGCGCTACAGCACCATTGAGAAGGAGTGCCTGGCGATCAAGTGGGCGGTCCTCGCCCTCCGTTGCTACCTGCTGGGGCGCTCTTTCACCCTCTGTTCGGACCACGCGCCCCTCCAGTGGCTCCACCGCATGAAGGATGCCAACGCGCGGATCACCCGTTGGTATCTGGCACTCCAACCCTTCAACTTCAAGGTGGTCCACAGGCCGGGGGCGCAGATGGTCGTGGCGGACTTCCTCTCCCGTCAAGGGGGGGGGGAGTCGGCTGCGGGCCGGACGGGCGCCCGGCCTGAGTCGGGCGGTGGGGGTATGTGGCAGTGGGGGCGTGGTCAAGCATCGGTCTGTGACAGGAGGGTGGAGCCGGGGAAGGTGAGTGGCAGATTCGCTACACCTGACGGTAATTAACCTGTGTTTTGTGTGTGTTTTCCCAGTAAACCGCTCCCTATTTTAAGAGGCTGAGAGAGAGCAGAGGGAGCGCGACCCGGGAGTGGAGGCTGAGAGTGTGTCTGTGTGCTGCGAGTTCTTTTAGACTGAAAAGTTTATTAATAAAATACGCAGTTACTACCTCCAAACGTTGTCCTGCCGTCCTCTGTGCTCCA
The DNA here is from genome assembly GCF_027579695.1 of Neoarius graeffei. NCBI lineage: Eukaryota > Metazoa > Chordata > Actinopteri > Siluriformes > Ariidae > Neoarius > Neoarius graeffei. Next base: position 13,482,979 of record NC_083589.1, on the reverse strand, counting down.
CCCACGCATTGTCCGCGCTACACCGCTCCACCGAAGTTTGTGCTACGTTTAATTGCCGCCCGGGCAACGCTGGCGAAGCAGCGGTGGTCCAGTGTTCAAGATTTCTGCGTTGGCCTAGCGGACCCAAACGTCCACGAACTTGCATCTAGCGGTGCCAAACTTTGACTGGGCGTTGGTGGAGCGGGGGTGAACTTTGCCGGGGTGGAAAATTGCCCCCTCCTCACCGCTCGCAATATTTTGTGCAGCTCAAAACTTTCGGAGCGGTAGGAGGGCCCCTCAAGAAACATCAGCGGTGGCCGAGCATATACGGCGTTGCTTTAATGGGGGCCAACTTTTGTTAAACGGTGGTGAACGGTTACGAGCGGTGATGAATTTTTTTCACCGCTCCAGGAACGCTCCAGCAAAGTTCGGGCGGTGTGACTGGGGCCTTAACATCTTTAAGTGTTGTGAGAAGGAATGGAAACATGATAAAGTGGTACATGCTTTCCTGTCTCAACTTCTTTTGAAAGGTGTTGCAAGAATCAAAATTGTACCATTTATTTTGAAAAAAAAAGTAAAATTCATGAGGTAAAACATCAAATATTGTGCTGTTATATTGTTTTGAGTGCAATACAGGTCAAAGATCATTGTTTTCAGTTTTAATTTCAATATACCATCCCAATTTTTTTCTGATTTGAGGTTGCACTTACCATGAATAAACTCAAGCAAGACATTGAAAAGAGTTGGTAAAGGAAATAGTGTGTGTGATGATGCATAGTATGAACTCCGTTTACTGTGACCAGGCTGCTATGTAGAGCAAAATAGCAAAATTAGAATTACTTACATACATACATACATACATACATACATACATACATACAGTTAGGTCCATAAATATTTGGACAGAGACAACATTTTTCTAATTTTGGTTCTGTACATTACCACAATGAATTTTGAACAAAACAATTCAGATGCGGTTTAGACTTTCAGCTTTAATTCAGTGGGTTGAACAAAATGATTGCATAAAAATGTGAGGAACTAAAGCATTTTTTTAAACACAATCCCTTCATTTCAGGTGCTCAAAAGTAATTGGACAAATTAAATACCTGTAAATAAAATGTTCATTTCTAATACTTGGTTGAAAACCCTTTGTTGGCAATGACTGCCTGAAGTCTTGAACTCATGGACATCACCAGATGCTGTGTTTCCTCCTTTTTAATGCTCTGCCAGGCCTTTACTGCAGCGGTTTTCAGTTGCTGTTTGTTTGTGGGTCTTTCTGTCTGAAGTTTAGTCTTTAACAAGTGAAATGCATGCTCAATTGGGTTGAAATCAGGTGACTGACTTGGCCATTCAAGAATATTCCACTTCTTTGCTTTAATAAACTCCTGGGTTGCTTTGGCTTTATGTTTTGGGTCATTGTCCATCTGTATTATGAAACACCGACCAATTAGTTTGGCTGCATTTGGCTGGATTTGAGCACACAGTATGTCTCTGAATACCTCAGAATTCATCCGGCTGCTTCTGTCCTGTGTCACATCATCAATAAACACTAGTGACCCAGTGCCACTGGCAGCCATGCATGCCCAAGCCATCACACTGCCTCTGCCGTGTTTTACAAATGATGTGGTATGCTTTGGATCATGAGCTGTACCACACCTTTGCCATACTTTTTTCTTTCTATCATTCTGGTCGAGGTTAATCTTGGTTTCATCTGTCCAAAGAATGTTCTTCCAGAACTGTGCTGGCTTTTTTAGATGTTTTTTAGCAAAGTCCAATCTAGCCTTTTTATTCTTGAGGCTAAGGAGTGGCTTGCACCGTGCAGTGAACCCTCTCTATTTACTTTCATACAGTCTTCTCTTTATGGTAGATTTGGATATTGATAGGCCTACCTCCTGGAGAGTGTTGTTCACGTGGTTGGCTGTTGTGAAGGGGTTTCTCTTCACCATGGAAATTATTCTGCGATCATCCACCACTGTTGTCTTCTGTGGGCGTCCAGGTCTTTTTGCATTGATGAGTTCACCAGTGCTTTCTTTCTTTCTTTCTTTCTTTCTTTCTTTCTTTCTTTCTTTCTTTCTTTCTTTCTTTCTTTCTCAGGATGTACCAAACTGTAGATTTTGCCACTCTTAATATTGTAGCAATTTCTTGGATGTTTTTTTTTTCTGTTTTCGCAGCTTAAGGATGGCTTGTTTCACGTGCATGGAGAGCGCCGTTGACCGCATGTTTTCTTCACAGCAAAATCTTCCAAATGCAAGCACCACACCTCAAATCAACTCCAGGCCTTTTATCTGCTTAATTGAGAATGACATAACGAAGGAATTTCCCACACCTGCCCATGAAATAGCCTTTGAGTCGACTGTCCAATTACTTTTGGTCCCTTTAAAAACAGGGTGGCACATGTTAAGGAGCTGAAACTCATAAACCTTTCATCCAATTTTAATGTGGATACCCTCAAATGAAAGCTGAAAGTCTGGACTTTATGTCCATGTCCATTATATAACTATAACTTTCAGTAAACAGATAAAAACAAAAACAAAATTTGTGTCAGTGTCCAAATATGGACCTAACTGTACATACATACATACATACATACATACATACACTAGGCCTTTTTAGCATATCGGGCCGAGATGCAATGTTTCCTTACCGCTATGCCCACAATATTGCCAACACGCCTGTAAAAGTTGCTGCTACACGAATAAAAGTAGGCATTTCAGATGCTCGCTGGCCATGCTGTGAAAAATGTACATGCAGATGATCTTTTAAGTTTCCAAATCTGTCATTGTTTAACTCTTGAAATATTTATTGTGAATACCATCATTAAAAAGCTTATAATTTCTGCTTTCCAAAGAAATTCATCTCATTAAGATCTGTTCAGTAGTTTGGGAGTAACGCTGAAGTTGGTACAACAGAGTGCACTCTCTGCTCAGGTGACATCAGGAAACTGCCAGTGATTTTTCAGTCATGGGAAAGTGGTCAGGCTCTCTTCTGATGATTTTCCAACTGGATTACTCATGAATATCAATCAGATAACCCCTAGAGCAGTGGTTCTCAAACTGGGGGGCGCCCCCCCCGGGACACTAGAGAACTAGAGACCAGAGTTTTAAGCTGTGACACATGGAACGTGGGGTGGATGAGTCGCATGGCGAGTGGTAGTGCCAGTCTGACGGAACATGGGTTGATTACCTTTTTGATGAGGAAGGGTCCTAGGTACCTGGGAGCCAGCTTGCAGAAGACGAAGAGAGACCAACAGGCTTGACAGGAATTAAGGCATTTGGCGGACTTGAGGTACTCCAGATTCTAATGGTCGGTCCAGACTAGGAAGGGGAGCTCCAACCCCTCGAGCCAGTGCCTCCACTCCTCCAAGGCTAGTTTAACAGCCAGTAGTTCTCAGTCGCCGATGTCGTAATTCCGTTCAGCTGGGGATAGCCGGCGGGAGAAGAAGGAGCATGGGTGGACCTTTTCGTCACTGGCCCTCTGGGATAGTATAGCTCTGACCCCCCCACTTGAATTGGGTCTTGGTCAAGGTCAGGGCTGAGAGAGGTCCGGCCACCTTGCTGAAGTTGCGAATGAAGTGCCTGTAGAAGTTGACGAATCCTAGGAAGTGCTGGAGCTCTCATCTCAAAGATGGGGTGGGCCAATTGGCAACTGCCTCGAGCTTGAGGGGGTCCATCTGGATCCTTGCCAGGGAGATGATGAATCCCAGAAATGAGACAGAGCTCTGGTGAAATTCGCTCTTTTCCGCCTTGATGAACAACTTGATCTCTAGCAGGCGCTGGAGGACCTGCTGGACATGACCCCGATGTTCCTCCAGGGAGCGGGAGAAGATCAGGATGTCATCCAGGTACACAAAAATGAAGATGTTTAGGAAGTCCCTTAAAACATCGTTAACAAGTGCCTGGAAGACTGCGGGCGCATTGGTCAGGCCGAAAGGGACCACGAGGTACTAGTGGTGGTGTTAAAGGCCATCTTCTACTTGTCCCCCTCCCTGATCACTCACTCACTCACTATCCATTTTACGTCACTGGACCACTGAACTGCGGGTATGACGTTGCATGGTTTTGCTCCTCCACAACCCTCTATCATATGCATAGCCCGGGGTCAGTCCCAACGCCTTCAGGTCTCCCTTCAGCACCTCACTCCAGCTCTTTCTAGGTCACCCAGGTGGCCTACGTCCATCGACTTCCAGGGTGTATATACGACTCAGCCAGGTGTTGTTCCTCTGGACGTGGCCAAACCATCTGAGGCGCTTCCGTCGAATGGTATCAGCAAGATCTTCTAAGTATCTTCTAAGCAAGATCCTGACGAGATTGTATGCATTGCATAGATCAAGCTTGGTGAATACCTTGGCTCCCTGGAGTAGTTCAAAGGCCATGGTCATGAGCAGTAGTGGGTAGCGGTTCTTGACTGTGATGGCATTGAGACCTTGATAGTTAATGATGCAGGGGCAGAGCGACTTGTCCTTCTTTTCCACGAAGAAGAATCCCACCCCTCCTGGGGAAGAGGAAGGATGGATGATCCCAGCTGCCAAAGATTTGGAGATGTACTTCTCCATGGCTTGCCTTTCGACAGAAGAGAGAGAGTAGAGTTGTCCTTTGGGTGGCGCTGTCCCGGGTAGGAGGTCAATTCCACAGTCATAGGGTCTGTGAGGAGGGAGGGACACTGCTTGGGATTTGCTGAAAACAAGTTTGAGATCCAGATATTCCAAAAGCACGTGAGAGAAGTCGGGGAACTCGCTGGCTGAAGGCTGTGGTGGTTTGGCGGGAGGCAGAGCGGAGTTCAGACAGGAAGCTAGGCAGGACTGGCTCCAATCTAGGATGGTGTTATCAGCCCAGTTAAGGTGGGGATTGTGCTGCATTAACTATGGTAATCCTAGGGCGATGGGTATGTGGGGGTTGTTCAAGACGTGAAGCTGGATGGTTTCTGAGTGGTTACCGGAAATCCTTAGGGTGAACGGGGTGGTAAGATGGGTGATGTTGGTCAAGCTAGTGCCACTGAGTGTCAGGACAGTGAAAGGGATGTCAAGAGCAGGTAGCGCAGACGCTTGGCAGTGGCAGAGCAGATCAGGTTCCTGTCTGCCCCTGAGTCGACGAGGGCCTGGAGGTGGTGATGCTGGTTGTCATGGATAATGATGACAGGAAGTAACGGATGATTAGCGGGGGACTGGTTCTGAGCGTTGCCCACCAGGGCCCCTTGATTCACTGGTGGGCTTGTCCTTTTAGCAGGCAAGCTCGACAGATGTGTCCCAGCTGACCGCAGTAGAAGCAGGCCCCCATGCTCCACCGGTGATGTCGTTCCAACGCTGACACCCGAACCTGGTCTACCTGCATGGGTTCCATGGACATGGTGGGAAGTGGAGAGGAGGTGAATCTGGTGCGGTTCTTCTCTCTCCTCCATTGCTGGATCTGAACATTGATGCGGTTGGCGAGGTCCATAAGGCTGGAGAGGTCTTACAGCAGTTCTCACGATACCAATTTGTCCTTGATGGCGTTGGACAAGCTGTGCAGGAGCGCGTTGATCTGGGCATTCTCATTCCAATCGCACGAAGCCGCCAACATCCGGAACTTGATGGCATAATCTGAGGTAGACCGGGACCCCTGCTGCAGCTCCACGAG